>NC_067207.1:28756428-29356428 GCF_026262505.1 Trichomonas vaginalis G3
TAAATACCTTATTAAATTTCCGCTGAAAATTAAATTTTGTACTCCTCATCTTCGTTCATTGTTGGGATATTAAATTTTGAAAAAGATGTTGGGGATGTTTTGTATTCTGACACTGGTTCCAATTTCATTTTATCAATGTGATAAAGTTAATACCCCAATGAGATTTTCACATCAAACATTAGACCCTAACTCTTACCCATCATACAAAACATTTTATCCACAACTTAAACACATTTTCTTTATCATATCCGTTTCAATTATCCGGGAATTCATTTATTCTTCATTCAAAAGATTTATCAAATATTAAATTTAGAATAACTGACCTATTTGATTGTGATTTAGAATTTATGAATGAAATATTATGGCAATTTCAAATAGAAAATAAGCTGATGAATAACGGATTAAATATTTATTTTTAAATCGTAATAAATGATTAAACAACAGCAACTTAAGGCGCAAAACGCCCGGTCCTTCAGACCATTACATACGCCATAATATGCATATAATTCAAAGACGGCAGAACAAACGCAAGGTTGAAATATGGAGATTTGGAGATAGTATTGAAAAATGACATTTCGAATTCGTTTGCAAAGTGTGCAGTGATATCAAATATAAAAGAAATTTATTTATGAATTCTAAAATTAAAGGTATAACGGATGATATAACATCAATTCCACCAGAAGAACAGAGATATTATGCATTAAATGCATTTCCTAAAGTTTTGAAGATTGGAAGATTTAATTTAAATGAGGAATTCATAGAAGGTTTCCTAAACGACATAATGAAGAAGGTGGATAAGGAATATGTGGATAGTGAATTAAATAAGAAAGCAAATTTGGTTTATGTTGATGAAAAAGATAATGAAATTAAAGAAAGAGTTGAATGGTATCATGAATGGACATTGGAGACTTTTAAAGTTAAAGCTGATACAGAATGGGTTTCAGGATGTTTTAGACTTAAAGCAATAAAACATATGTTGATGAAAATTATGCAAAGAAGTCGGAAGTAAATGATGTGATTACAAGCATGAAAAATGAAATACTCAAACATTATATCCTGTTGGTTCTATTATATACGCAATGAACTCAACAAATCCCGCAACATTTTAGTTTGGTACGTGGAAGCAGATTTGTAGATAAATTCTTATACTGTGCTAGATATTCAAAGCAAACAGGAGTTCGAAGAAAATTAAAGAAGCAAACTTACCCCCACACACTCATACAGGAACTACAAACTTTCTGGCGACCATAGCCATCTCATTAAGAGACCACCCATTATACAACTCAGAGTATGAAGCTGCAATGACGTTTTATCTCCATCTTATAACAATGCAGCAAAAAAGACTTTTCGACAAACTGAACCGGGGGAAATCATGTCCATATACTTTCACAACAAATCCAACAGGCTTGGTAAAGATTATATGCCACCATTTGTGACTATATTCCATGGTACCGATTCATTGAACGCGAATTGACCCAGACCTTGGGTCAAGGCTTACCGAATGAACTAAATATATTTATGTCTGTAATTAATTAGTAATGAATAATGATGAACTGCAGAAATACAATTTTACGTTAAATGTTACGTTAATGTTTCAGGTATTCAATAATTAATTATTTTTGAAGAAACTGAGGTGTCACTATGTCACCATGTGTCACCAGGTTAATTAACTTCTTGAAAAAATGAGACAACATGACATTTCGACAAACAGTCCTGGAAATAATATGTTTACGTTAATGTTTACGTTAATGGTTCAGGTTATTCAATAATTAATTATTTTGAAGACACTGAGGGTGTCACTATGTCACCATGTGTCACCAGTTAATTAACTTCTCTGAAAAAATGAAGACAACATGACATTTCGACAACAGTCCTGGAAATATGATGCAGTCCAAAAATAAAGTTAGTTTTAAAAACTATTTTATTTTTTTTATTCCTATATAAATGACAGCAACAAACACAACAGTAACTTTATCGTTTTCTGAATGAAAAAGTTATTGATTCATTAGCTGAGGAATTATTGTGGCAGAAACTAAAACCCTCAACGAAAGAATTGGTGAAAAACAAGATTGATTTACATAACTACCTCAAACATGATGGAGGAAGAGGAAGGAAAACTGTACAGCTTTATTAGCAAATAAAATATCAAATTAACATTATAGATGTTGATATCAATAAATCGTACAATGATGAACTTAAAGAAACAGTTGAGAAAAGATATTTTATCAAAAACTTTCGATAAAGATGTTATCGTTAAAACCGCTTTCAGGAGGTCTTTCACATTTAAATTGCAACATAATTTCTTCTATGCAGTTTCGAACAGAATGATTAAATGCTATTCTGCAAATGATTATTGATGTTGATATCATGACTTCTATTGATGATTCAAAGCGTTTCTTGTAGTATTATGGCTGATTCAAGAGTTCGAAAGAATGCAAAAACCAATCAATACATACTCATTCATTCGTGAAGTTATGATTCAACATTAACTAGAACGTAAACGATATATTAAATGATTTGAATATTAAGGTAAGAGTTGAACAGAAGAACGAAGAAATAAAGACTATCATGAATGAAAACAAAAATGTAAACATTGACGATAAACTTGCCCAGAGCATAGTTTGATGGCATCAGTGATTTGAAGTACATAATGACGGTGGAACATGAATTTAGAAAAAAGAAGTTACATTATTTAACACTGTTCAAGCAATTAATCGTTACCTAATCATTTGATTAATGAAGCATACGATAAAGTTTTATAACTTCTGCAGCTTAACGAAAAATGCAAAAAGTAATTTTGAAAAAGCACGTAGTAGATATGCAACATTTAATGACTTCTCCATTTGTTTTAGTGAAGATTCTAAAACTATATCAAAAGGAATATTATAAATTTATGTTATAGAAAAATTCGACAATATCACATATTGAGTGAGAAACAGTCGTTTTACAAGATTTTGTAAACTTCAGAATTTCATCTCTTAAATGCACTTTTTCACTATGATGTGATGAATATTTTTTGAAGAAACATGGCCTTAGCATATATATACATCATTATCTATCTTTCAACTGTTTCAGATCTTAAAATTGTTGTATTTACCAAGTAGAAATTAAAAACAAAAATAAAAGTCAAAAAACACTGAATTTTTTTACGAGTAATGTATAGCGCTGAAAATTCACATGAAAGGAAGTCAAACTGTTAGCCATTAAATTTCCTTCCAACAAGTGATAAATTCAGAGCATAATGTGTTGGCATAAAAAAAAGAAAAAAAAATGCAATAAATTCAAGCCATTTTGATTATGACTTGTAAATATTGTATATTATGTTTTTTCGAAAAATATAAGTATCAAGATCTAGATATGCTTATGGTTTTTCAATTATTTAATGCTGAAATAAATTCATATTGAATTTACCCAGCCAAGATCTTTGCAATAGTGCGTAACTGGTAGAGATAGACTTAGTATATAAAAGGTAAGAAAAATTGATCACTTCACTTAATCGAAATTTTTTGTTTTGATTAAATGTAATAGTGAGTTTTATTTATAAGGTCTAAAAATCGTAATATAATATGTAAATGAATATTTATTTCTTCTTAATGGACAAAGTAACGTTGATACTTGGAAATTCGTCAATATCATTTGTTTTTCCTGCAGCAGAGAAAAGCTTTCTCATTGTTGAACCAGAGATAACAACCTTCTTTGAAATTTTCTTTTCCTTTAATTTGTCCTTCTTTGGTTGTTCTTTTCTATCCTTTTTATCCTTCTTCTGTTGTTTATCTTTCTTTTCCTTGCGGTCCTTTCTGCCAACCTCGTCGAGGGACTTATTAAGCTTAGCTTCAGTCTCCTCTGTATATTTTGGTGCCATAGGAAATAAACGAGCTGTGGCGGTTTTTGAAGAAAATTTATCTTTTTCAAAAATACTGTTAAACATGTATTATAATACATCAGTACATTATAAAAATTTATGATTTAGCCACATTTGAACATTTTCATAAAATGTTGGAAAATTATCCCTCATAGTATCAACTCTAATGCGTTGGATAAGATACTCATATTGATATGTAGTTATATTCTCTATCTTATATGTATTTTCAAGGCCAAATCTTAAAACGATATCTAGAACAATGTGGTATTATTGAATGATCTAATCATATGATTCTGCCTAGTATATTTTGCATTCATACCTGCCTTTATCTTATTAAAAAGAAATAATTAAGCTATGATAACGAAATTTTAACTCGAAAATGTCTAAATTTATCATAAACAGCTGAATCTTGATCATTGTTAGCACAAGTTATGGCCATTTAGATAATAAGGAGTTTATATGAAGCATAAAACTGTTTAATACCATGTAATAAACAGAAATTCATCAAAAGTGACAGCTCTCAATTTTTTGACATCTGTAAATTCTAAATTGAATGAGAAAAATGAAATAATACTAAGCATAATACAATATTCTAGATTTAATTATAATTAGGAAAAAGTTAGTTTTGAGAGTACTTTTCATAGGCATATAGAATGAAATCTTCTGAAAAATAATATCACATAAACTCATATTATTTTCTAATATATAACTATTTTATATAAAAATCAAATTCAATGATCTTAAAAGCGAAGGATAAACCTCAAAATTTACGAATATAATGAGTGGGAATATAATGCTTATCTATCATAAAACCATATGAAATATCAATTTTTGCTTTACGCCTAATTTTTGACGACAATTAGCAAAAAATGTTAAATGTTAACACTCAGTCCATTTGAATATGAAAAATAAAATTGACTTTGATTAAATGTTTTTATTTATCATGCAATTCTTCTTGCGACCAAAGATTTGAATAAAAGTTCAAAAAATAAGATAGCTTAAAAAATAATATACGGTAGTGTTTACTAATAGATGAATAGTATATAAATTCTATTAAAATGGATTTGATCCAAAAAAATATATAAATTTGATCATAAATAAAATCGTTTTAAATTACTTCTTCATTTAAGGGTGCACACGAGAGGATCATGTAAACTTCAGAATTTAGAACCTTATTTTTAGGCATTATCTTGGCTACCTATTTAGGCTCGAAAAGCAAAAAATATCAAAAAATACAACTTGACTCCATTATGACCCTTTCATGGAGGTAGTTTTTATCCGCTAGTATTTTCCCTTTGAATCTCTATACAATTCGAAATCAAATTCAAAACTCAGTAGAAGAAAGGAAGAATCGACTTACTACGGTTGTAATACGAATAAATGCATATATTTAATTATTTTTATTTACATAATAATTGTTTGAAGCTCATATTCCATCAAATTTTTAAATAAAAACATTAAAATGTTGAAAATGTTCATATATTTTAATAGGGTTTTGGCACTTTATTGAGGAATTACTACATACATAGTCGAACTGAACTTGATATTTTGAAATTTAAATTATTTATCAAAATTAAAATTTAACTTGAAATTTATAATTATTTAGTCATATTTTGCATAATTCTAAGTAGATTTTGTAAAAAATCAAGAAAGAAAAATTTTAACGTGCTTTATTTTTTCTTTTTTATAATAATACATATTATTATATAATTAACATATTCATAATGTTTCACCCTTTCAAAAATATAATCCTCCTCCTCCTCTCAAATAAACGTACATACGGGTGGCCTCTTTTTTCAAAAAATTAAAATTTGAAATTTTGGGCTCAAATATTAGAGATTTTTTCAACCTTCAACGATATATGTTGTCTATATCAGACCTCCTTTCTTTTTGATACTTAACATTGTTCCTAAATCTTAGCCGTTAAGGCTGTTCTGAAAATATTTTTTTTTCGAAAAAATTCGAAAAAAATTCTTAAAATTCAAAAATTCCTTAATTCCTGAGGATTTTGGGAAAAAGTTTTTACATGAACATGTGTATATTATATGAAGTATATTGATAAGGTAAAAATCAAATTTTATTGCATATTCATCGAGAAAATAAACTAACGAATCCCTCAAAATTGAGAGGGTAATCCTCCTCCTCTCAAATAAACGTACATACGGGTGCACCCTTAAATTATAACAATTATTTTTGATTTTATATTTTTTTGGATCAAATCCATTTTAATAGAATTTATATACTATTCATCTATTAGTAAACACTACCGTATATTATTTTTTAAGCTATCTTATTTTTTGAACTTTTATTCAAATCTTTGGTCGCAAGAAGAATTGCATGATAAATAAAAACATTTAATCAAAGTCAATTTTATTTTTCATATTCAAATGGACTGAGTGTTAACATTTAACATTTTTTGCTAATTGTCGTCAAAAATTAGGCGTAAAGCAAAAATTGATATTTCATATGGTTTTATGATAGATAAGCATTATATTCCCACTCATTATATTCGTAAATTTTGAGGTTTATCCTTCGCTTTTAAGATCATTGAATTTGATTTTTATATAAAATAGTTAGATATTAGAAAATAATATGAGTTTATGTGATATTATTTTTCAGAAGATTTTGTGTTCTTCTTCAAAATTTTATTTTTTTATTAAAAAGAATCTTTACAAAATATACATTTACTTTAATTAATATTTAAAAACGTGCTCTATCAAAAGTTCCAAAAATTCAATATTTTAGCTTTTCTGAGGTGTCACTTTTAATCAATTTCTGTTTACAACATTATGACTGTTATTATCGCAAAAACATTAATAAAATTAATAAAATGAATTTTTAAAAAAATTCACGTAAGGAAAAGATTGCTTTTGACTTTAAAAGCAATATGAAATTTAGAGAACATTGCTCTCTATTATGTCGCTTGTGGACTCAGACTTTTCAAATTCTGGCTTGAATGGGTCTGTTTCATATTGGTTATTTGTAGTCTATGTGACATTGGTTTGTGCAGTTTCTGTTGGGAAGTTTGTATCTGGTGCAGAAATTGTAGCTATGTCGGCTGCATGAACTTCGGATTCACTGCTACTACTTGTAACGTCATGTGGTTGTTTCTTCAGTCTTACAACAACAACTATAACTATAATGATAATTATCAGCACAGCAGCGATAATAACACCTATCATGATATAGAAATTCTTCTTTTCCATTCTTGCGATCTTATTCTCTTGGTTGTCTGCTTTGTTTGGAACAGGTTTCTCTTCTGGAGAGCTGGAATTTGTTGGTGCTGGTGTTTGTACTGGTGTCTCAGGCTGTTCTGGTTGTGGATTCTCTGGATCTGGGTTTACTGTTTCATTGCCTGGGTTTACTGTTTCATTGCCTGGATCAACTGTTTCATTGCCTGGGTCAACTGTTTCATTGCCTGGATCTACTGTTTCATTGCCTGGATCTACTGTTTCATTGCCTGGATCTACTGTTTCATTGCCTGGATCTACTGTTTCATTGCCTGGATCTACTGTTTCATTGCCTGGATCTACTGTTTCATTGCCTGGATCTACTGTTTCATTGCCTGGATCTACTGTTTCATTGCCTGGATCTACTGTTTCATTGCCTGGATCAACTGTTTCATTGCCTGGGTCTGGGTTGCTTGGGTTAAGAATCGCCTGTCTCTTTTCCTCTGTAATGTATTGATCTGTGTTTGCAAATGTATCTGTGGTTCCTGAAAGAGTAATACCATCAGTCTTGGCGCCTTCGAAAAGGACGTAATTGTTGAAAGTGCATGTAGCAGCTTCATCTTTTGCCTTGAAAATCAAATATTGTTCTGCAGGAGCTTTAGGTGACTGGATAGAAATGTAATTGAATGTAGCCTGGGTACTATAGAAATATAAAAGAGCCAGACCACAGTCGCCATTGTTTGTTGTGGCACATGATTCTGAGTAATCTTTGAAAAACGTGTATTCGAAAGCAGGAGTGCCTGCTGAAGCAAGTTCAATTGCAACCATATTAGAGCTTGTGCCCTCAACATTGATATACTTTGCTTCACTTATTGTTCCTGACGTATAAAATCCTGAACACCACGTGGTATAGCACTGGGAAATGTTCACTGTATTAAAATAGACTGTACCAGTAAGAGCAAGCGGGCGTTGGCAATTACCACTAAATGCAACATCAGATGGAGCGCATTCGGTAATTGAAGTCTTTGTGAATTTGGAAATTCCATTTCCATCTGCATAAACGAACTGGCCTTGGTTTTGGAAATTTGCTTCATCAGTATTTGTAGTGTAGCATTTATTTGCGACTGTGCTGTCAATGACACAATTTGTTTCATCTAATCTGATTGCACCGGCTTTTTTATTAGAATTAATGTTGTTAAAGTAGCAGAGAACGAGTGCAACATATCCGGTATTATGGTGTATATAAAGGGCTCTACCATCTTGTCCATTTCCATTCAAGTCTTTGAATTCTGCTCCATAAATATAGAAATTGCCTTGTTCTGTATTAATATATCGACCATCACCAGGAACGGTTGTTGATGCTGTAGCTTCTTGGTTTGGCCAATAATTAGAGAAAGGAGGAGTCGACATGATAATGAATTTGACGTTTTACCGGGAATTGAGAGTAATTTCAATAACCATCGGTTTCTCAATAATATCGATTTAATTTTGCATTCATTGTCAAATTAACAATAGTAATAATAAATCATAAACGTTATTGCTTTTATTCAGAAAAAATTCAATAAGAATATAAATTAATCATTGCAATATAATAATCATGCTTTGTCAAGTTAATAGGATGATTTTATTAATTAAATTCACAAGGTGATTGTTTTGAGATAATAAAAAGAAACTTTTATTTTTAGTACATATTTAAAAATTTAATAATGGTTTTATTATATTGTTTGAAACCTTTGCCGGTTTATTTCAAAAAAATTTTTGACACAAGCTTTTGATAAAATCTTGGTAAGGAAAAATCAAAGTAACAGAAAATGTTTACAAAATGATATACAATGTTTTGGACGCAGAATTTTGCTTGACAAACTTTGTTGATTAAGGGGGTAGGTTTGAATAGTTGTAAATTTTTTAATAAAATCACTTTTTCTCCATATCGCGGCAATATTTTTGGACAAGCATAAGTGTTATGAGCACAGTCATAGTCAGAGTAGGTACTGACAAAGTTTCGACGATCACACTATTCTACGTATGTTTGTCAGTTACTAACAAAAAAATTACTTAAAATTGAATCAAGTCATTAAATACAAAACTAGGGTTTGCGAAAATGGTAGAAATGATCATTGCTACTATTTCCCCATAAAAATAGGAGAACAGAATTTTAATACACAGCAATAACGTATGTAATTTAGCATGTAAATTGTAAGTTAAAATTCTTAAATATCCTTCAATACATGCTAAGTTTCTAGACATCCATTATTTTATTTTTATTTGAAATAAAGTTTTCAAAAATGAATTGCCTTGTTTAGAATTTTTATAGCATATATAAAATAATTCCTTCAATAAGCCTGTGTTTATCAACTTCTAACATTTCATAAGGATTAAAGACACGGCTTTTGAATTCCTTAAATTCAATTGACAAAATCTGGATATATACACATACAAGATATATCTTTATGTACCTTCTGATATTGCTGTAAATGAAATACGACTAAGTTGCTTTGTATTTGGTCCTTATGATCTAATTACCTTACCATGGGAAAGGGTATCATTTTGGTGGGATACTTTATCAATATTCGCATTCGTTTTATACAAGCTCGTTTATATGTCTAGCGACAATACAATTTAACACAGAATATTCTACATAAGTAAGTTTCAGCATAATTAAAGTTATTTGGAAACTTTCAAACCATCTATGTGACACTTAGGACCCTTACAACCATAATATAATCGATGTTTAGTAATTTAAGCATGCCAACATAATTTACAGAAAAACGGAAGTGAAATATTCCATCAAAATAAAGAGGAAAATTGATAGAAGCAAAAAAACGAATATGCTTACATAAAATATCCAAATTCTGAGAAATTTCAGATTTCTTTAAAAAGTGTCAGTTATCAAACGATGTACAACTATTCAGGTGGTATGTTTGGATGCTTCCAAGATTGCCAGATTTGTTTACTTGGCCTTTTCTGTTTCCCATGCTTGAATTCTTGCAACTGGGCTAGATCTCGTGGTGAAGAATGCACATTATGTCATCTCCTTATGGTTGTTCATCCTTATTGGGTACGCAAGAATGTTATGAGAAAAGTTGGTCAAAATGACAATGACTGCATGGATTGCCTTTGCACAACATTTTGCATGCCATGCGTTGTTTGTCAGGACAGTCGTGCACTAAAGAATTAAATTCATGTACTCTTATCCGACCGTCCCTATGTAAAAAGTTTCATTATTAAGAAATTTATAAAAAACGTTTTTTATTTTTTTGCTTTTTGATGTTTCTAATGTGTTTGTTTATATTTATGGATTTATGCACTTTTTGTTTTTAAATATAAAATGCTACCATTTTTAATTTATTTTATGTAGATCTATATCGAAATGCAATTACGATGTGTATTAATATTGCTTGTCACACCTGATCATTTTCTATAATTGTTAAGATCAGGAAGCTTTCATTTTTAGGAAATTAATTCAGATTCGTATGTATGAATTGGAACTATCCATGATAAAAGGAAAATGCTAAAGAAATGTATGTGCATCTTATTTTGTATGAATGTGAAGATATATTATATAATTTTGACGTCTTAAAAAATTCTGACATTTTGTCAAATTATTGTCAAAAATATTACTTATGCTGAGTGGAGTAATAGTCACTGATGAAATTGGGGAAATTTTGGTCGAGAGATACTATACAAAGACTCTTTCTCGGCAGGATGTTGACCCGATATGTAAATTAATCAGAGCACAACAAAAGATTTCACCAATTATCTCACAATTCGGATTAGTTTTCGCATCTTACTATATTAAAAAAATGTATTTTATAGGCATAGCATACGAAGGTACATCAACTATTGCACTATCATCGCTTGTTATTGAGTTTGAAAAAATGTTAGAAAGATCTCTTAAGTCAGAATTATCAGTTGATACAATGAAAGTCGATTATCCGATTGCATACGTCCTTTTAGATCAGTTCATTGATGCTGGATATCCATTTATCGATGAATTTAATCTTTTATGTTCTTCATTCAACGATACAACAAAAGATACGATTGGTTTTGAGATGCAATCTCCTTGGAGAACATCATCGCCTGTTAAATCTGCTCAATATATCGAAATTACTGTTGATGAAGAAATTCATTCTCGAATTAATTCAGAAGGAAAGTCCGAAAACCTAGTTGTAGCAGGAAAAGTCAATATGTTCTCTCGGTTATATGACCCTTCAAACGTTAATTTTGTTTATTTACTTCCTTCTAAGTTGGAAGATTATTCTTTTCACAGATGTATTGATCCATCATTACATTTATCAAGGAAAATGCAATTTATACCTCCAGATGGTCAGTTTACGCTAATGTCTTACACTTGCAAGGCTAATATCACGAATTTACCAGTTTTCGTAATACCAAAGTTTTCTTTTTCAAAAGTAAGCGTTATTTTTGATATTTCGATTAGACTTGCACCAAATTATATCAGTAGTATTAAGAACATTCAGATTTCTTTCAATTTACCAAAAGGATTCCATCAACCATCATGTGCAGCTGGTACTGGATCCATGAAATATCTAAAAGGACAAAATATGTTGATTTGGTCACTTGAAGCTACTGATCAAAAAGAAATTTTATCTTTAAGCGGTAGCTGTTCAATTGATGAAGGAATCAACAAGAATTCTTGTGAAATTCCTATTTTTGTTGATTTCAAACTTGAAGATACTTCAATTTCTGGTTTTAAGATTGAAGAAATTGATCCGATTAATAATGTCAAGTGTAACAAGGTAATAAAGTATCAGACAAGAGCTGGAAGATATATCTTCGACAACCAATAAAGATTTTAGTGATTAATTTGTTATTTATAATAAATAAATTATTTTTTAGATTTCTTATTATTTATTTACAAGATATGGCGGTAGATCTCAGTGATAGAATCAAAATATTTAATAGAATTTAATAAATGTTAGTTTATTGAAATTATTTTCTTAAAGAGAATGCAGTAATTCAAAAATAAATAATGTTTTGAATTATAGGCTATGTTCCTAGGACTTTGCAACTATGAACTATGATATAATCATGTTTTTAAATGTAACAATGATTATCTGGATTTTATTTGTGGAAGTTCAAATGCATCGAACTTCATATCAAATGTTTTGTAATCTAAGGCTGCAATCTGATGAGTAAATTCAGTTATTTGAATGAAATATCTTATAATCAACTAAATGGCGCAGCAGCAGTTGATGAATTTAAGTAGATGAACCTTATACAACCCATCGATCATTATATAATGTCAAACAAAATATTTGGTATAATTTTTTCAAAAATTTTGTTGATTCATAGAGATAAATGATTGATCATCACCACAAATAGTTACTTTATAATGATCTTTCTATTATTTAGTTTAGATTTGTTATACTTTTGTGGTAATGTTTTTTGAATTGTTGAAGGATTAGCAATATATGCAGCATTCGGTTTACTAGCTAAAACTTCGTTACTAGGTGAAAATCTTAAAGTTGTTCTTGTAGCTGCTGCTGTTTGTGCAATTCTATTCTTTTCAGAAGGAAAACTGAATGAAATGTCTTTAAGGACATCAATGCTTAATTTCATTGAAACGGCTTCAATTATATTGGATATATCAATAATGTCTGAGTTTTCGGAAATTAATGAACGAAAATTCGAATATGGTGCGTTTTGAACCTCAGGTATTGTAATAAATGAAAACTTTGACTTCCAGTCTTGCATCTCATGCATTATTACTGCTTGTGATGTAAGGCTCATTGAAGAATAAATTCAATGTTTTTAGTTTGATTGTTGTAAAAAAATATCGATAGAAAAAATTTTATCAAAATTTTGGAGTAAAAGATGTCCTTTTGATAGAAACTCAAAGTTCTTCATGAGTTATTTTGAAAATAGTTACAGGCAATTAATTCTAACTTTGAATTGTAGAAATCTCTTCTGATGTTCAAGTGTTTTATAACATTTGGAAACTTTAACTTCCTTTTCTATTATGTTTTATAATCAAATGTTATAAGTGTTTAATATTGGGCTGAAAATGTCCATGAGTTTATTTAAGGAGTATGGTGGCAAATTTTTTATGACTTGTGAACCGTTTTCCAGCAATTCCTCAAATGATTAGGTCACTATTTAAATAAAGCACTAAATTTTGGAATGAAATTTTCGAATGTAAATTTTCAGATTTTAGAAAACAAAGTAGGTCATGTATTTCGAATACATCGGAGCTCATATAAGTGATTATATTAAAAACGAAAACTTGTTTGATACATTCCACATCGAATCTATCAAAACAATAATGAAATACTCGCATTTAACAGCTGATGAGTATATTGCTCTTCTCAAACAATCTTCATCAACCATCAAATCCAAAGATATATATGCCTGTACGCGAAAAGCAAATATTACCATCCAAAATCTCGAAGAAGTTGTTTCAATTCTTAAGTCTCTGAAAAGATACATGAAATTCAATATATTTGATGGTATTATTGATTTTTTAAAGCAGAACTAGGAATAAATAAACGATTCTACGAACGAAATAGATATAATTCAAGATAAACCCAAAGCATTTCAAAATGAAAATGAAAATGCAACAAAAGAGACGACTATCAATGTAACTAATGAAAGTCACAATCATTCACGAGATATTTTAACTAAAATTGAAGAACTTAAGAGATCTAATGATTTTGAAGCTGTTTACAATTTCCTTGATGAACTTTCTTCGAAAGGAAATCATGAAATGATTTCAAAATCATGCGAAGAAGGACTTTGGAAAAAGATTTCTAAAAAAAAATACATGTGATGAACGGAATGTTCTTCATATTGCATGTCTAAACGGAAATCTTAAGCTTGTTAAATCACTTATCGAATGTGGTTGTGATAAAGAAACAAGGACTAAATTTGGTATGACTCCACTCATGTTTGCATCAGATCATCTAGACGTTGTTAAATATCTTATCTCCTTTGGAGCTAATAAAGAAGCAAAAGATCATCAAAATTGGACTCCACTCATGTGTGCATCACAAGAGGTCATCTTGACGTTGTTAAATATCTCATATCCGTTGGAGCTAGTATAAAAGCAAAGAATTTGGATGGATATGATCCATTCATTAAAGCATTACTATTCAAACGTGTTGAAGTTGTAAAATATCTTGTCTCAGTTGGAGCTGATATAGAAGAAAAGATTGTGAATGGATTTACTCCACTCATTTTGGCATCATATTATAATTCAATTGACTCTGTTCGATGTCTTATCTCACTTGGAGCTAATAAAGAAGCAAAAGATGATTCTGGGAAAACTGCACTTAATTGGGCATCAAGAATTTGGTTATCGTGAGATTGTTCAATATCTTTCCTCAGTTGGAGCTAATAAATAAACAAAGGATAATCCTGCAAAACCGCATTGATGGTTGCAACAGATAAAGTAAAAGATTACTTAAAAACTATTTGGCCAATCAACTCAATCATCTTCTTATTAAAAAAAATCATTTACTCAACTTTTCAAAATTATTATTTTATATTTTAGTCTAAAATAAGATTGAGAATTCTAAAAAAAAAACATCCTGAATAGTGATTTCGAGTGCCAATACTGTCTATTGACAAAATAAGCATATTTCAATGAATTTTCCATGATATCGGTGTCAAGAAAATTAACTCCAGGAGATTTTTTGCGTATTATTGGAAAATGATATAAAATCAAAATAATTTGATTAAGTAAATGTCTGAGGGAATGATGATTCTGGAATGAATTGAGTAAAAGGCATTAATAGATTAATTATACTTTTATCGGCTGAATCTTTAATTGCTGAAACAGTAAGTGACTTCATTCCAACTTCTTTCCCTAAACCTCTTGGATCTAATGAGCAGCAAATAATTGGAATATTTTTCTTTGAGCACATGAACAAAATATGATCTACAAGTGATGGTGGATTAATGCATGATGCAACCACAACAATTTTTGCTTTCTTCCCAATAATAGATTTGTTGGTCGAGTTAATTCTGATTTCTACTTGTTTTTCTCGAATAAGTTTTTTCAGCATCGAAGCAATAGCTGTAGTTCCTTCTTGGTTTGGACTTGGATATGTGATTTTCTGATCGAGATTAAGAATTTTTGGAGCCTTTTCCATGAAAAATGTTTTTTGAATATCTAGAGTGCAAATTTTAATATAAATAGTATAAATGGTTTCATTTTTACTATTTAATTCAAAATTGTCGATAAATTATATCAAATAATTCTAATTTTGAAAAATTATTTTTTGATACTGAGAATGATAAGGATTTGATAATGTAGATAGAAATATTTACAAACAAATGTACAAAAATATAACCAATACTATTCAAATTCAATGACATCTTGAAGGATATCATCAAGTTTTGATTTTTCTATAACAGCTATAGGCGATTGTATGCAACCCATAAGTTGCATAATAAGTTCTTGTATTGAATCGTCACAATAAAATCCAAGCAAAACAGAAGGATTGATGTTCTCTATTTTCATAGATTTGAGCTTTAACTCAAAGAGAGAATCATATGGTGGGCCTGTTAATGCCTGTTTTGTGACATGTGGATCAAAATAATAAAAATAATCTGAATCGAAGCCAATAAAATAAAATGCTGAATCATTATGTCCGCTAACAAAGCCCAGTGAAGAGTTCATACATAATGAAAGAAAGATGAATGAAATGTATGGTTTTTCGATCTTTTCCAATCCGAACAATCCTGGAATTAAAATTAAAACAGGATAATTTGTAGATTCTAGTTCTTCGTATATAAATGTGGAATCTTGTGGTACAATACAGTTTAAATGCAGCGATTGAAAAATTGATTTATATGCAGAAGCAATTATTGATGGTTTTGCCCAATTACCAATTGGTAAACCTAAAGAATTTGCATGTGTAACAATGTTTTGGATTCCAAAAGGTGCTTCTGGGATATCAAGAAATAAATCCAAAGGATTCTTGTCTATACCGAATGTTGAATTATATAAGTCTGGAAAATTTTTGTGCAATCTTAGTATATATTGACATACTAATCCTTGAGAAGATCGAAAACAACATCCCCAACCACTATCGCAGCTGAGTGTAGAGTTTTCGATAGCTTGAAAGTTATTTCTGTAGCAAAATCTCGGTATTTCAGCTAGAATTTGATTAGCATCAACATTGGTATCATCAGAATTTATAACTTTCATTTATTTTTATGAATAAATTTTTAACGCTATTGGCTGTATAGCTCCGAATAAGTATGTACACAAATAACAGTCATTCATTAATGTTAATATTCTCATGAAAAAATTCATGTTTCTGCTAGATGACAATTGTTATTGATAACCTTGAAACACAAAGAAATATGATAAAGATTTTCTGTGGAAATTAAAAAAAATAATAATTCTCAAATTCATCTAATATTTTTAGTTTGTTTAAATCCGAATTACTAACTACTAATTTTAAACATTTAAAGATCATTTCTTTCGTTGAAAGACTTATCAGAAATAGCCTGTGCCTGTTGATTTTCTTCGGCGATAGACTTTCTGTGTGTATTCTTGTAGAATGAGTCAGGATCATCAAATCTGTTTCCGTTTGCATCGACTCCGAAGTCCTTTGAACGTCCGAAATCTTCGATACCCCACTTTCTCTGTGTTTCCCATCTGTCGTGGCCACCCCATCTGAAGTAGACTTCGTTCTCCTTCGGGACGATCGGATAGAAGACAACTTCGGCCACTTCACCTGCGTATGTAAGATTATCTGTAACGAGGAAGTTATCGAAGAGCTGGCCTGAGTTATCCTGGTGGAGATCAAGTCCCAAGTAGCAAAGGTCGTCGAATTTGCCGAAATCTTCGTCCGGAGTGTAATCTGGATTTGGAATCTTTCTTGGACGCCATGTACCCATGTAATTTGGATTTGGAATCATCCTTGGTTCCCATACAGCTGTAAAGTTTGGATTTCTGATCAAAGGAGGCTCCCATTCTCCATCTCTTTCGTCATCCCAATCTTCTGGCTTTTGTACACTTGGATCTGGGATACGGCGGCGGTCATCCCAGCCTTCTGGCTTCTTGTCATCTGGATCTTGTATCCATTCCCTGTCATCCCAATCAATTGGCTTCCTATCGTAAGGATCCATGATGTATTTCGGTCCTTCGAACTCAAATTCCTCTTTGAGGGTGCCTTCGTATTTGTTGCGGCCATCGAGCCAGATGTCAAATGATCCGTTGGTGCCGAGGTAGAGAGTATAAAGATGGGTATGGCCATCTCTCTTCGGTTCTACGTGCTGTAGCATCTTAAAGTTTGTACCGTTACGGCTGATGATAAATTGGATTAAATCTGTGTGGGCAAAACAGACATCGGGACCGAACATGAGAGAATATGGTGTACCACCTGTGAAACGGCGCTGATCAAGACCATCAGGAATAAGCTTGATGTAGGCACCACCACAAATGATTGGCTTATCCATTTTAAGTGTATATTGGACAACTAATGGACGATTTTTATCTGTCCAGCACTTCTGAAAACGAGCGGATATAGCATAGTTTCTAAAATCATCTAATGTTTTGATACCTCTCTGTTTTGCTGGATCACCGGGTGTAGAGCCGGCAGTTAATTGCCAACGACCGAATGGTTTGCCCGGAGGATGCTTTTCGGATTTAATCCATCTCTTTGTCCATCCATCGGTGTTGAATCGTTCCTCAAAATAAATTTCGGAACTAATAGTACGAAGTAATAAAAAGAGCGTCATTTAAAATTTATTTTTGGTCGCGTTGATACGAAAAAAAACTTTTGTAAGTTTTTTTGTTCATTAATATTATAATAAATATAATGTATACTAATTTTTCTATCGGAATTAATAGCAAATCTGATGTTTTTGAATAATTTCATAATTTCGTATTTTCAAAATTAAGATTCAGAGACCATTAACTATGTATCTTTATCTGAATACTCAAGATTTGGCCATTTTATTCTTTACAAATATACATTATCATATATTTCAAATGCAAGTCAAATCAAAATATCATATCTAGAGCCAAAAGACTATATATATGAATGTATGATATAGTAAACTTCACTATAATTATATATTGCAAAGATTTCATTTCAGTAAATATGCAAAATTGGGCTGAAACAATTATGAATCATATTGTAATAAACTAAATTCTCAAGATATTAAAGAATTTGTGTCGAATTAAGTAAGAATGAGATATATTTTGAAAAAAATGAAGAAAAAAAGTTAAATGTATAAGAAATAATAAGCAACTGTTTACTCATTCTGAGAGTACTCGTAGACTTCCTCTTCTTCCTCAGTAGTTTCGTCATCAGTTTGTTCGTATTCTTCAGCAACAGATTCATGCTTATTTTCAACAGGTTTCTTCTCAGCTGGTTTCGGTGCTGGAGATGCTGGTGCTGCTCCACCGTGAGATCTGTGTTTCTTTCCTTTGATTGGGCAAACTTGTTCAAGCTTCTCTTCGAGCTCTATGATTCTCTTTTCTGCATCTGCAACTTCCTTTGGATCGACATCCATCTGGCAATCTTCTCCTGGTTCGAAAATCTTGAACCTGTTTTCGGTCTTTCTGAGGAATTCATCGAGTCTGAGCTTATCTCTGACGATCTTGGCGGCCATGAGACCACGTGCGTCCTGTAATTCCTCTTGTACGCGGTTGAGATGAGATTCTGTCTCATCAAACTCCTTTCTGTAGTTATCGATGCGTTCTTTGGTACCTGCTGGTAATGGTGGTAATTCGTTCATGCACTGGTCGAGCTTTTCCTTTGCTTCGGCGAGCATATCGTTAAGAACATCGCGTTCTGAGGCTTCGTCGTCCTGGATCATGGAGTAAGCCTTCATCTTGCCTTCTTCGAGTGTCCTTGTCAAGTTCTGCTGTGCTGTCTTGAGAAGTTCCTCGTTGGATGGAGCTGCATGAGCTCTTTTGACGGCTTGGATGAGAGCCTTCTGCTGCCATTCGAGAACACTAAGGAGATCATCAATTGTATCTTGCTGCTCCTTGAGTGTAGAACGGGCGCGATCAAGGTCGTATTTACGTTTAAGATTGATCTCGGACTTGAAGTTGGACTTTGTGTCCTTGCCTGGGTTTAATTTGCCAGACTCGATGGCTGTAGCTGAGTTCTGTGTAGAGCGCTTGAATGATTCGCGGATAAGCTTGATATTGCTTGTAGCGTTCTTGCTGATAGAGCTCATGGAAGCAGAAGCGAAGAAGTTGATGTTCTGCTCATGAATTTCTGGCTTTGTGAAGAGCTGGCTGTATTCAGCGTCTGTAAGAGTATCAAAGTCAATACGAAGGATGAGAGGAACAGCCTGAGCTGGGTTGCGGTTGAAGATCTTAAAAGCGAATGGTTTGAGGTCCTTTGGATCAAAACCAAGAGCTTCAGCTGCATCAATGCAACGATAGATGATATACATTGGTAAATCAAGCATACGATCATCCTCGAGTGCCTCGACAAGAATATGTCCAATTGCTTCGATTTCATCAAGTGGATCATTATCATCTTCTTTGTTCTGTACGGCATCAATCAAATCTGTAACTGCTTGAATTGGATCGATATGTGGCTCGTTTTCAATTGATTCACGAGCCTTTTCGGCGATCTTTGGTGCTTCCCATTTTTCTGCCATTTCAAGAACGCCTTGTCTTAAATACGGCTGGCATGCATAGCCTAAACCCTGAGCAGCTGACATGAATGTAAGAAATACACGTGGATCGTACTTGAGTTCTTCGATTACAAGTTTTTCTGGATTTTCGTGCCAGAGCTGCTTGAACTTGCCAGAGAATTTTTCAACAACAGTAGGATCAACATTGAGAGTGATTGCTCCATACTGGATTTGGTATGGCTGAGCTAAGACTGGTTCTTCACTCATTTGAAACTTTTTTTTTCTCTCAGAAAAAAAAAATTGAATGAAAACGGAAAATTAACTCCTTACACTTCTATCGTCCCAAGATGATAGAGTGAAATTTCGATTTAATGAATAGGAGGTGTAGGCTCATCTCAACTTAGGAATTATACAAATCTTCTATAACAGAAACAAAAAGGGTGATATTACAGTAAAATTTTGAATTTGCCCAATACTAATCATCAATTGGTTATCTTTCAAATCCATGATTATATATGAAGCATATTGTAATATATTTTGTGCTCAATATGCTGTGTATCTTACTTGAATTATAAAATTTCATAGATGAGTCAATAATATGCATTATTAATGATCATATTAACGTAGCTCCTCCTAGGATAGTCATGTACTTATTGAATGCAATATTTATAATATATAAATTTCCTTTTTTGGCAATATTGATTTTGAGATTTGTAATAAATCGATTAAAATCTTAAAATATGAAGTAAATAGAGTGTGTGATTACAAGTAGCTAGGCATGAATTTACTTCAAGGATTTAATATGAATATGAAAGGGAAAAAAACATGTCAATTAAAGCAAATATATGTACGGACCTCAATTTTATATAATTTAGACAATTCTTAGTATATTATCTCTTTTAAATATATATCTTGGTGTTAATATTGAAGATAGTAAGCATATTGTGCCAGAACAATGGCGCAAATAGTTTCCAAACTGTATAAATATATAACAGGATAGTGCATGGCATGTCAAATATAACTCGAAATTATGATATTGATGTTTGAGTCTTTTAAAAATTGTCACTTTTCACAAGATTTTGATGAGTGCACAGAAACCAGAAGGCAAAACAGGCATTGTTTACATATCCCGTATTCCACCACACATGAAATCCGGTAAGCTACGCCACATTATGTCTCAATATGGTCCAGTAAAAAGAATGTATCTTAAAAACGAACCAATGTGGAGATACAAACAACGTCTTGAGAAGGGTGATAGAAAGGGTAGGCTTTTTGAAGGCGGTTGGGTTGAGTTTGAATATAAAGTTCACGCAAAACAATGCGAAGAACAATTAAATGGCAAGCCAATCAATTTAAAGGGACGTTGGCAAGATGATATTATGACACTTAGATATTTACATGGCTTCAAATGGAAAGATCTTGAAAACGCACTTGAAGAAGAGCGTAATAAGAACAAGACCACAGTTTCTAATGAAAATGAAAAGGCAAAGGCTGATGCCAAGAAATTCCTCAAGCATACAAAGGCTATTGCTGCTGGTGCAAAGGAAATTTCCAAAGAACATAAAAAGATTGTTAACGAGCAAGATGAAGACGATAATGATGGCGTTTTCATTGATGCTGATCAGAAATTATCTGATGAAGATGATGAATAGAGAAACAAAATACAGAATAAAATTGTTGATAGAGATTATTAAATTTTTATTGATTTTTATTTGTCATTCTAGAGGAAGTTATCTGTATAAATACCATGGAATGACATTAAAAGTCATTGTTGAACTTTGTCGCTGAATAGGGTGTCATTCCTGGGTACTCTCATAGAAATTATCCATAGAATGGCATATCATGAACATTTCGTATAATTTTATCTGCTTATTCCCACTAGCTAACAGTTTAAACACCAATTTCTATAAGAATATCACAACTGAAAATGAGTGACAAGTTATGAGTGTGGAATATTGTATCATTCAGTGGGATTTGTGCATGAGATGTCCCATGAAATGGCATATAACAAGCGATAAGAGAGAAAATTACTCTCTTTTCGCCCAAGCTTCGGTAATCAGAAGAAGATTGACAAGCATTGCGTCATTTCTGTGCAAATGCAGAGGTAATGTCACTAGAATGACACATAGAGAGATAAGAGTAAATATATGAACTTAAATTTCTTCACAAAGCTATAAAAAGTAACACTTTATGCAGATAAACGATTCTCTTTAAACAAAAAACCATAAAAAATTATAATCTGAGAAATATAAAATAATTATCATATCAAAATCATACAAAAATCAATCAAATGCTGGTGCAAGATTATTCACCGGTACCTTGATCTTGATGTTTGTACTGGTTGTGCATAACGCGAATCCTGGTTCCGCGTTACTTGCAACGACAATTGCTCCTTCTTTGAGCTTGTATCCGTTGCACTTTGTCTCCTTTATGCATTTCATGAGTCTCCTTTGGTTCATTACCTTTCCGGCCAAGAAATTTGTTGGAATAACTGCAGATTCGCCAGTTGAAGTGACGCAGATATCTGCTGTTCCATTAGATACGGAGTAAACGGTAACTATCGTTCCGGCTGGTATTTTTACGTCTCCATCGTATTCAGATGTTAAAACATCTTCGTAAACGGCCAATTCATCATCGAAATATTCTGCGGTAGGAATGAATTCGGTAATATCGATAGGTAGCTCCGGTGTTGAAAACTCTACGAAAGTAAAATCTTTCGGATCTTTATTAAAGACTGGATTGTTGTATTGAGGATGATCTGCATCGAAATCGTAGATCTTTTCTATCTGCTTCATCTGCATGGCGCATGTTTTGTTGACTGCGGCAAGAGTTTGAATTACTGTTGAAAAATCTTTCAAAAGAGTATTAACTGTATTCTGGCGTGCAACTTCTGCTTCTTCCCAAATAGCTAATGTGATATTGTAATCCTCGTTAAAGGTTAAGCGTCCTCTATTTAAAGTATCAAGTGAATTCTCGAGAGCTTTTTGACATTCAAGGAAAACAATTTTCACTTGATTGAACTGTTCCTTCAACTCTGGAGTACGATCCGCTTTAAAAATGTTGTAGGCCTCTAGGGCCTTATTGAATGCAATATCATATTGCTCCTTCGCATTTTCGTAGGCAAGTTGCTTCTTCTTGAGTTCTTCCATACTTTTCTCATAGTTAGAAGTCATTCTTTGATTTCCGCGGACATATTGATTTCTGATATCAGTAAATTTTGAAAGGAAAATATCGTCCATCTTCTTAACAAAGAATGATACATTATCTGGATCAATAATAGATAAAAACATCGCGTCCATAATTTCTTTCAATCTTTGTTCCGGAACTTGTTGTTTAGAATCATCTTTCTTTCTCTTAAATATAGATTTTGAGGCTTTAGATTTGATGTTTTCTTTTGGTAAACTTTTATATTTCTTGTTAAGTTCGGCTTGAATATTATCAGTTGAATTTTTGAAATGGCTAAGTGAGTCTAATATAGTGTTCATTAGGTCTATGTTGGTTTTAACTGCGTTTTGAAGTTCTAAAAACAAACCTTCATAAACAAGATCAACCGAAACATTCTTAGACATTTTTAAAAAGTGATAGTTAAAAAGATTTATAGTATTAAGAATTAAGACTTGGGTCAATATAAGAAACATGGTGTTCAAGTTTAATATTTATAATTAACAGACAAAAAAAAATAACTAAAATAAATTATATGATTTTTCGTTCTAAACGATAGTATTGAGGTCTTAAAGGATAGTTTCTGTATCCTTTCTCTGCTTGCCATTTGATAGTATTTATTGGCCAAGCATATATATAATCTTTTGCCGCAGATTTCGGCCATTTACCTGTTTCTTGAGCTTCTAAGAGTAATGAAACGGCTGTGTTAAATTTATCTACAGGGAATGGTTTCGTGTCAACTTTGCCATGCAAAAGAAAGCCATTTGTATAAATAGACCAAATTCCCATTGCATAATGAACGGCAATTGCAGGATAATCCAGGCATTTCGATCCACAAACACATACAGCAGTTCCTTTTTGCATGAAAACGCAATTAAAGTTCATTGATCCTGCTGTTGTTATTAAAAATTTTGTGTGAGCAAGAAGTTTACCTGCATCTATAGTTGAATATGCAATTGACTCATTAGCGATCTCCCAATTGTATTTTGGAAAGTTAGTTTTGGCACTTTCAAATAATTCAGGAAGATTATTGATTGTTCCCCAAATTCCTTTTATTCTGTTGAGGAAAATATATCTATTGGGAACAATTGAAGAAAGATTTAATGCTGCATAAAACTTTTCGTGAAGAATTTTGAGACCATTCACTAATAAGGCGTTTGCTCCTTCTTTGGAAACTATAACACGGACGTCAAGTGCATATGTCCAATATTTAGGTAATTTATGAATTCTCGACTCGTTGAAACCTAATATGCCACAAATTTTTCTAGCTGGCTTTTCATTAAAATTAATGAAAATATCTGCATCTCTTAAGTATTCCTGTGGCATTTGAATGAGTGCTGATAACATGTCACCCATAAAATGTCCATATTCAAGATGATGAGAGTAAGCCATTACGATTTTATTGTAATATTCCCATGGATTTGGACTTGGTTCAAGATATTCTTTTTGCTTCTTTATGTATTGCGCAAATTTTATGTTGTATTGGTTTTGGGCTATACCCCACGCAGAAAAGTAAACATTTTGAAAATGATAACACATTCTAACTTCTCTTACCAATGCATGTGCATATACAGTTATCTTTGTATATAAATTCTGTGAATGCAATTGTCTGATTGGATCATCAAATTGAGATTTCCATGTAATATTTTCATATATTTCGACATTGCTAGCATATTTTGGATTGATTTCTGGTAGCCTTTTGTCAATTAGATTACGATGCAATATTTCATGCTGGGAAAAAGGGAATAAAGAGAAAATGATAAAAAGTATCAAGCAGCAAAGTGTAATATTCGCTTTCTTGACTTGATAATATTGCGATCTCGACTTAAAAAGTAATTTCATCCTCTAAAAAAATTTACAAGATTTTAGTGCACGTTAGTAAATTTTCAAAAATGGAAAATGGAGGTGTAGACATCCTTGCTCTTAAGCAAATGTTTGAAGACTGCAGTCATAAAGAAGAAGAGCACCAAGAATATTTTGAGCAAGTCATTGAAGAAAAAGAGAAAGAAACTTTCTGGGATGACGATGAAATTACTCCAGTTGGTTTCTATAAAGATTTATCAGATGACAGGCCAGAACCAAAATACCACATACATTACAAACAATGCATCGGAACAGGCGATGTCTATCTTGGTCTTAATATGAACGACCCATCTAATGCAAACATCGATGCTGTCGTTATAAAAGTTGCACTAAATGGTACCCAGCCAGATGATATAGATCTTAACGTTATGAATGGCTTTCTTGATCTTCGCTGTCCAAAATATCATCTTACACTCAAACTTGATAAAGTTCCAGATGACAAAAAAGAAGTTTCCGCGAAATGGAAACAAGAAACAGAAGAACTTACAATCGAAGTTCCTGTTAAGAGAGAAGAAATTAAAATTGTTTAAAAAAATTAATATAGATACTATCATGATTTGAAAGATACATATTTATACAAGTATTTTATTTGAAAAAAATATCAATTAATGATTGGTCAAATCTTATTTATGAGGTCTATGATTTTTATGATGAGACGAACTTGATCTTTTTGACGTTTCCTCTGAAGTTTGATCTGATTTGATAGATTTACTTTCCTTTTTGTCTGTTTGATTGTGCTTATGATGAGATTTTGATGGACTGCTTTTCTCTGAAGTTTGATCTGATTTGATAGATTTACTTTCCTTTTTGTCTGTTTGATTGTGCTTTGATTGAGATTTTGGTCTAATAAGTTTCTCTTTTGGAGGTATACAATTATTCTTAGACATGGCATTATGAACAAGATTTTCTACTTTATGATCATAAAAAGTCATTTCTTTGTAATATTTGCAAGCCTTTTCGATATCACCATCCGAAACTTTCACATCACTAATATCATCATGAGGTTTTTGACGGTGTGTTTCCTTTTTATGAATGATCTGTTCAAAAATATTCAATTCATCCGAATCATCATCTTGCCATTTGTGATCATATTTTGCAAAAATCTTTATAATGCTATCATCTTTTGGAACTATAGGTCCGATTTGGATTTGAAGATTTTTTTCATTGGATTCTTTTTCATCGGATTCTTTTTTATTTATCCAGTCCTTACATATTACTATTCCTGGATAAATCATATTGGGAATAGCATAACCTTCATATTTGTGTGATTTATAAGAAATGCCAATTTTATAAAAATCTTCATCGTCAATGACTTTGACATGTACAGAAAATGTAAGTTTAGGAATAAATCTGAACACTAATGAAACTTTATCTTTAAGCTTATCTTCCAAATCAGAATCAATTTTTATCTCTATTTGAGAACTTGTTAGTTCTGTGCTATTGTAAGCTACTTCTTGTATCACTTCTGATTTTTCATTATCCGCTTTCAATTTAATACCCTCGAATGTAGTTTCCATTTGGAAAAATAAATATTTAAAATTAAAATTTCCAACAAACTTACTATTAAAATGGCTGCTATCATTGATTTAAGTAATATACCAATTTGAGTGTAGAACCATCAATGAAAGACAGCTTTTTGATATTATTTCAGGCTCCGGATTGGCTAATCGTCGAAATTTAAACTAAGTAGGGTTAAATTTAGTTATGTAATTCTTCACTTCAAAATAAAATTTCAAATTTGATACAAATGGTATCCAACTAAAAAAATTCAATTGTAGAGATACTATTTAAGGATTTTCTCTATGAATATAATGGATAATGTGATATTTCATTGATCCATATGAAGCATCTGAATGAAAGGTATCTTTGATTTCCAAATTTTTCTTACATTTCAAAAGAAAAAAAAATAATGCAAAATAATATATAGTTTTAAATTAAATACAATTATAATTCAGGGAATTTGAACAATTTTCTTTTTGCAAAATTAATCAAAACTTCGCAAACTCTGTCCACATCTGAAAGTGTTAGACCTTGATGGCATCCAATAAGGAAACCGTTCTTCATTACTTCATCTGCAACAGGATATTGCTTTTTTGCCTGATCTGGGAATTTTTCCTTATAAATTGGATGTCTTAAGATATTTCCTGCCATTGTTACTCCTGGTTGGATCTCATTTTCCTCTAAAACTTCTATCAATTCCATTCTATCAGGACATTCAAGAGGAAGAGCAAGCAAAAGGATATCTTGATTCTCTATAACGGGGAATTTATAATATTTGGATGCGTATTCATTATTTTTAAGAGTTTTAATGTATCTGTCAAATAATTCATGGCGGATTTTAATATTTTGTGGTAATCTGTCAAGTTGGACTAATCCGAATGCAGCATTCATTTCGCATGCCTTTAGATTGTATCCGAAATCTGTATAAAGGAACTTCCAATCGTATTGAATTCCATCTATCAGCCATGATTGAATCTTCCTGCAACAGCTTCGTCATTATCACCTGCCCTTCCCCAATCTCTGATGCTGCATGCTCTCTTGTACATAGATTCGTTGTTGAACATCACCATTCCACCTGTTCCTCCAGCTGTAATGATATGAGAGGCGTAGAAGGATACAGTTGAGATGTCTGACTCTATTGTGTGTGTCATGGTATCACAAGAATCTTCGATAAGTAAGATATCTTCACGTTTCATTTCTTTGAGGGTATTTTTAAGTAATTTCCAATCAATTTTATTGCCAAGGAGGTTCGGTATCATTATAACTTTGGTTTTTGGTGTAATTTCTGCTGTAATTTGATCAATTGTCGGAACATATTTATTTGGTGAAACATCACAAAATCTGACAGTTGCTCCTACCTGAACAAGTGGTGCAACTGTTGTTGAGAATGTGCAGGCAGGTGTAATAACTTCAACACCTGGCCCAATCCCTGCACAAATAACTGCAAGAAGATTTGCAGAGGATCCACTGTTAACAAATAAACCAAACTTCTTTCCAAAGTACTTAGATACTCTTTCTTCGAATTGTGCTGTTCTTGGGCCAGGAGCCAACCAGCCATCTTGCAAGCATCTTGTTACTGCTTCAATTTCTTCATTTCCATATGCTTCCATCTTATTAGGTGCATACCATACCTTTTTTGGCTTCTCAGCTCCTAAAATAAGCAAAGGAAATACGAAATTCAACATAAAATCTGTCACTTTTTTAGAAAGAAAAAATTCGGCCTTTTGTGGAATTTTAATGAGGAAGTAGTCATTCTAGTTGGTTATTTCCTATGAAATCGCACTTGTGCAAGAGATTACTTACCAAAGTATCCTTTCAAAGCCTCAATCTTGGAAAAATTTACAGATCTATTCTGAGATCAATTGAAATTTTTATTACAAATAAGATGTATGTTAAAGTTTTGTTAAATTTATTTGATTTAAGTCATGATCAAATTTATTTGCAAAATCAAACGTACATTTTTTTTACTAAATGTCTAAAGATACATCTTTTGAAGGCATCTTCAAAGCAAAACTACGAGATAATAATGCGCCTTTCTCTGAAGATGACTATAAAAGATTTTGTAATCAATTAAAAGCTTCTTTCGCTGTTGGAGTACTAAATTTATCCGGCCAGCGTATAGGTATCAACGTTTTAACGAAACTTTCAAAATTACTTCGAGCTAATCAGCAAATAACTGCATTTAATTTTTACGGAAACTTAATTCGAGATCATGGAATTCACAGCTTATTACAGCTTTTAATGGTAAATACTCGCGTTAAAGTTTTAGATATTGGATGTAATGATTTCACAAATCAAGCTGTCCCTACAATCGTTGATATAATTAATAATACTAAAATTACAAGTTTGCAAATAGGAACTGTCGGTGTTGCATGGCATAACAACAAATTTACTATCCCTGCATTATCAGATATAGTTCGTGCAGTCCAAGGCTCAAATCGCATTGAATGCCTTGGTTTATCTGGTCTCTGCATGAGTTTTCGTGTAGGTGCACGCAAAATCTCTATGGATGCTGACCTAGCACATTTCATTGAAGAAAGCTCCACTCTAAAATCTCTTTCAATTGCAGAAAATGGATTTGCTCCAAAAGAACAAGAAGTAGTCCTTAATGGACTTTTACAGAACGAGAATCTTAAATTCTTGGATATGCATATATCTCCACTTCCAGATCCATTTGGTGGGAACTTTTTATCCCAAATAAACAGAATGAGCAGATTATCTTATTTAGATTTACACAAGTGCCAATTATCAGAAAATGCGGGTGCATCATTAGCTGAATCACTTAAATACAATACTAGTCTTATTGTTCTCGATATTTCTGAAAATGAAATTGGAGATTTGGGATTTATGGCCATTTCTCAAGCCTTATTAGAAAATTATACATTATCAGAGTTGAATGTTGGAAATAACAATATAACAGAGCAAAGTGCAGATCACATTTCAGAATTAATTTTGAAAAACAACATTTTATCCAATTTAGATTTATCAAAGAATGGAATTGGAGATGTTGGAGCTCATGCCATTGCAGCGTCTATTACTAATAATGAATCTCTGACCAAATTAAATATTTCATCTTGCAGAATCTCAGATAACTACGCAGTTGAAATTGCAATTGCTCTCAAAGATAATAAAGCGCTTAGAGTTCTCAAACTCTCTGATAACTTCCTCACAAGAGAGTGTGGATATTCAATTTTAGAAGAAATTCGTGCAAATGAAGTAATTTTTACCATTGACGTTTCAGCAACACAGATTGACCATTTCGTTCAACAAGCAATCAATACACTTTGCCAAAGGAATAAGCAGATCCAGAGGGAAGTTAACTTGCAGCCATTAAAGAAAGAACTCGTTCAATTATCAATACAAAGAACGAAAATGCCAGAAGCAGAATCAAAGCTTAAATCATTAAAAGATACAAGAAGGCAATTAGAAACAGATGTCATTGATACTCAGGCAGAGATTGCAAACACATATCAAGCATCTGAGCAGAAATTAACGGAGTTAAACAAGCTAATTTCCATTGAAAAAGAAATGACTCAAGAAGAATACAAAGCTGCAAAGAAAAATGAAGAAGAAAGAGAAGTAATGAAATCTCAGCTTGAAACGCAGATACAAGATATCAAGAATAGTACAGCAAGAGAAGAAGTTTTAACTGAGAAATTGTTACAAGATACAGAAGCTCTCAAAGAAGAGATACAAAAAGAAACACAACAGCAACAAGAAGAAGAAATGGAATTGCAGAGAAAAATTGATCAAGTAATGAAAATCTTGGAAGAAACAAAAGAAAAAGTCCAAGACGAAGAATCAATTAGGAATTTCGTTCCACCACAGATTGATTTCAGCCAATTCACAAGTGACCCAATCTTCTTGGTTGATAAGATCGAAGAGCTTAAAGAAGCAGAAAATAAATCTGCAACATCTTCAAGAAAAAGAAAGAAATCGCCAAAAAAGAGTTCAAGAAAGAAATCTCCCAAGAAATCAAAGTCGAAATCTAAAGCTGCTGAAAAGCTTTCTAAGTGAATTTTATTATAATAAATGTTTGTATTATTTATAATTATAGAATAAGTTCAACTGTTTGATAATTTGATCTGTTGTATTATATAAAGTGCAGTTTTCTTTGAGTGTGAACCTATACAATCATCAAAACTCTTCATTACAATTCTTATTTTAAAAAAATTCAGAAATTGAAATAAAATAAAAAAATCATTTTTAATAAATACGAAATTAAAAGAAAAAATTGTTTTCATTATTTTCATCAGCTGTGATAACGCTCAAAGGCAATGTTGATATTAATGTGGATTAAGTCCTGATGAGAATTGGGAAGAGAAGGCTCCTCAAAATCTTGGAAGGGATCCTCGATTTCTGGCCAATCTGGAGGTGTGGGTTCACATTGATCAATTTGGAAGATGAAACCAATTGGAGAATCGGTTTCCATTTCATCAACAAAACGAGATTCGATGTTGGTTGCAGAATTTTCAAAAACAGGCTCGTACTGTCTTTGGATATCTTTGCATCGATTATATGCCTCTTGGAATGTAGTGCCAATGACTGGATCCTGTTTTCTTCTTGGGTTGCAGTCGAAATGTTCGACATGGATACATCCGTTAGGGCCCCAAAGGTAGACATTGCCTGTTTGGGTGTTACCAACATACTTCTTTGTGTAGGTGATGCTTGTTGTAGAATGCATCGAAAAAAAATGATGTTTTGAATAGTTTTGTTTTCAATAGTTTACTATTATCAAAAAATTGAGATAAAACCCTTCCTTTTAAAAAAATAATAAAAATTCGAATGTACCTTGAAATATATATCGATTGCAAAAAAAGAGATTTTTTATGTTAACAATTTTGATTTTACACTCAATTTTTTTATGAACTAATTATTTTTCATAGAGTATAGGTAATTCCCTATTTATGCAAACTAATCTCTTAGCAATAATCCAAATTCCACTCCTATTCATTCAATTTAATTTGAAATTGCGGAAATCATTGTATTTTACTTAATCCCTCATTACAATGAAATAAATCTGAATTTTTCCAAGCCTCATAAAAATGCAAATTCTGGAATTTTTCCACAGGCATACAGTTTCTAATAACAATTTTAAAATTGTAATTGTTGAACCCTTATTTTTGATAGAATTAAATTCCTTGAAATATTTGAAACCTAAATAATCGGAAAAATTTTGTCATTATTTATAATTTTAGATGTTTTTTGGATCCCGCCAACTTTCCATACAGTCCACGAAGTACATCGGCATACTTAAGGATGACAATATAGCTGAAATTATTGCAACTAAAAACATCCAAAATTTGTATATTTCGATTGGAGAAAATCAAGATAAATTTAGTAAATTTAGTAGGCCTATTATTTTTAATGATATAGCAGCAGATGGTGTACATATAATGCACGCTGCTGCATATTATAATGCATTGGATATTTTTATTTACCTTCACAAAGTTGCAAAGCTCGATCTTCTTTTACCAAATGCTCATGATGATAATCCTCTACATTATGCTTGCGCCAATGATGCTTCTGAAGTTGTTGCTTACATTTTAAGTCAAATGACTGATGAAGCTTTTCAAAATGACTCCAAAAATCATCAAAAATATCTGACTTTAGCAGCTAGTTCCAAATCCGCGCGTTCTATACAACTTCTCTGCCTAAAAGGAATAAATCTTCATCTTTATGCAGAAAAAGCAATACAAAGATCAACTCTATTATGTGATGCAGCTTCATTATCTATCCTACTATCGCATCATGGCCAAAATAAATCACAAACTGCACCAATTAATTCAGCAATTGTTTTAGGTAGATTAGACAGCTTGAAAATACTTGTTGAAAGCGGTCTTAGTTTAGATCAAGAGGATGACCAACATTTCCTCCCACTCTTTAGGGCTTTGAACGGATATTGCATCAATTACGATATCGTAAAGTTTATTTTGAAGTATGCTACTGTATACGATATCGAGGCACAAGATCAGATGTCTGCGGTTCATTTCATCTGCAAAGGAATGAATGCAAAAATTGCAAAGGAAATCTTATCTCACAATATCGATGTGAACAAGTTTGATGAGTATGGTAACCCGGGGCCATACTATTTCTTTAATAAAAATCCAGACCAAGCTGTCAAAATTCTTGACATGCTTTATGAAAGAGGTTTCAACGTTAACATTAAAAATAAGAGTACCGGGAACCTCTAATTTGGCATTTCGCATCTCAAACAGGAAATTGGTCAGAAATCATTGAATGGCTGTTGAAACATGGAGTAAATATCGATGAAGAATATAGCAATAACATTGTGAAAGGCACAGCCCGCCAGCTGATCAAATCTAAAGACAGATATAAGAGACTTAATATCGATTCATACTAAAATTTTGTTTTTTACTTGCTTGCTAATTCATTCAAACTAGTTATTTGAATATTTCTCTCCATAAATCACAAATTTAATATAAAAAATAATATCTTACATTTAGACATAGTTAATAGAGAATGATATGAGGATTTTCAATCATACAATATGAAGCTTATTATATTCATTAATTGATATAAGAAAAATCTTAGAATAAGAAAGATTTGTTCCAAATTTAAGACAAATATGCAGAAATTAGAATGAATAGATCCTACACTTATAAATTTCATATAGTTAGTGTTTTCTTGAAGCTAATATACCCTTTGACCTGTGATATTTGATGAAATTAGTTTGCAAAACAAGAACGACACATGGTAGAGTGTTTCATTTCATAGTTTCAAAGCATGGTAACTCAGTATTTCATTACATTCGAATCGAGACACTGAACAAAAAAATCAAGTCCTCTAATGAAAAAGTGACAAAAGATTTTAATGAAAAAATCTGATTTTGATCCATCGGCACCACTTCCAGATTTTCTTCTGGACCAATTTGTCAAAGAAACAGCAAAGAAAGAGACAAAAGAAGAGGAAGTTAAACTCCCTCCAAACGTAGTTGTTACTGATGTAAAGGCAATCAAAAAAGAAAGACAGAATAAAGCGCAAGAAGAACTTCAAAAGATGTTAAATAGAGAGAGAATTAAACGAACAAGCTACGGAACTGTATTATCTGATAGAAGCAAAGCTAAAGTTCCATCAGCCTCATTCTCTGATGTCAAGGAGTAGGAAAAAGCAATTTCTAACCATTTGTTGTTGTAGTTATTTCATTTGTTTACAACCCTTAGAATAAATATAGATTTATAGAGTTAAACTTCTGTATTTGTATAAATTTATTTTAAAAATTCTCAAAATTAGTGTTAAAAATACATAAATTTACAAGAAAGACTAAAACAACAAGATTTATTTGTATATAAAAATTTCGAGTTCAAAATCGCCCGTATGTTTGCTCTTGGGGTAATAATGCCTTTAGATCATCAATTTCCATACTAAGCTTTTTAATTAAAGCAGCTTGTTGAGTTCGAATTTGCATTGTTTGAATATATTTTTGCGTTAATTCATCAATCGTATTTGATAAGTTATCAACATGCCTATTTATTGCTTCGTAAGCATCTATTTTCGCTTTAAGTTGTGCATTTTCTGTGGTAATGTCTGTTATTCTTTGTAAATCTTTTACATGTTCATTTTTTAAGTTCTCAACAATATTCATAGCTTCTTTTGGTGGTAATGTTCCGAATTTAGATTCATTTGAAGGCATTACTTGACTATCTTGAATTCGCTTAGGAATATCTGTGCTTGTATTATTGGATTCTGATTCTTGTTTGCCAAATGTCAAAGCATAGTCATGAAGAATGCTATCGACATATTTAGCCATTGATAAATGATATTTTTTTTTCTGAAATAGCTGTTTAAAATTTTCGTCACGTTTTTGAAAATATTGTATGTCAATTTATGAATGAATAACCATAAATTAGACCATTTTGAAACATCAGATAAACAATATAGGCATGTGCTCATTTATTAATGAAGGGAATGTTTCTTTGAGAAGATAATTGAGGATAATATTTTTGTATTAACTAATATTAATTCGTTTTCAATGTGAAATAGTATACCATGCTGATGAAAAACGAATCAACATATTGCCGAGGATAAAATTTCAATCACCAATGAATGAATTAATTCATGAGGTAATGCATGAATGATTATATATTTTACAAAACTATGTGCTAAGTAATATAGATTAAGCCTTTCTCATCCGAGTATAATGTTATTATTTAATTTCATTTATTCAAAAAAGAATGATTCACCTATTTCTCGTAAATAAAAGAATATACTAATAAAAATAAATATAATAACCAATTTAAATTCCATAAAACTTGCTTATATTTGATGAAAAATTAAATTTAATTCGAAACTCAGTCAAAATATTGCAAAATTTTTTTGATTTTATTTTTTTCAAATCCAAATATGAAAAGTTTATTCTCATTTTCTAGACATTAAAAAAATTTTGGAATTTCACGCAAAGAGGGCAATCATCCTCATCATTCATATGTTTGATTGCTGCCAGCAAATCGGAAAATTTCAAAGAAAATCAGATTCAATGTTTTCAAAAAGGCCCAGGTACAAAAGGAAATATTCGAAATACAACATGATATCATCATAGGCGTTAAATTATACTGTATTTAATCAGGTCTTTTTCAAAGTAAGTAAAAATCCTGTTTCTATCTCTTTAAACTCGCATTAAGCCATTAGAAAGCACATTTAAAATCAATATAACAGTTATTGCTCCCTCATTTACATACTTTATATTGATATTTGCTCGAGATTGTAGTATAATCAAGTTGTTCCTACAAATATTATCTAAAACTCTATTCATCGTTGAACTGTTAACTCTTGTGAATATACTTTAAAAACTTCTGCAATTACAAGAAACATAAACTTTCTAAAATTAAATAGTTGAAGCTTTGCGCTGTTGATTTTTTGCATTAAAATAGATTCTGCGAGATTGAGTAATATTAAGTTCCCTACTATTGAACATTCTTTGAGATGGAACTAAATTTGCTGATATATTCTTGAACAAAAAACAATTTACCTCCTCTTTGGAACATTTTCTAAGGCAATTGCTTTCTTGCCATTAGCCGAGAGTTAAGAAGAGTTCGTTTTGTTAATGAAATCTTATGAATCAAAAATTTATATTAAATGAGGAAATTTATATACCAATATAGTTTACTCTGACGTCATTACGAATACCAAGTATGATATCCAGTATACGAAAGAAATGTAATTGTTTACTTGACAACTAAGTATAATTTTATATTTATCATCTATTACTTTGACCCATAAACTAACAATATTCACACCATCATTATTTGATGGAATGAGAAAGTTCTGCTCAGTAGGTCCCCAACCTCTTCCAACATAACCAATAGTATAAAACCACTCTTGGCCTCCAGGACATCCATCTATCAAACTTTCTGAATGACTTAGAAGTAGACCGCCCCATCTACAGTAATCTTCATTTCGCTTTGCTAATATAGTGATGTTTTGGTATCCTTCTACGTAATAATAGTTATTGGTTGTCCATTTTTTATTCTCACTTAATGGATTATTGCTTTGTTGCCAAATATTATACAATTTAATTTCAGGATAAATGAGTGCAAATGTAAATTTGTGGTCTTTATCACGGAATTCATCATTGATTTCGGTAAGTATAGAATATTTATATTGAGAGTTAGAGGATTTTGCTTCTTCTTTGCTGGAGAAGAATCCACCAAGCAAATTGTGGTAAAATATCTTCAAATATATACCACGCCCAATGAATGCGTACTCTCTGTTTCCAAATTTGAATGTTTTGAAACCTAACAATTATATTTTAATCTCCATCATTCAAAAATGATTAGAAAATATCCGATATATCAACACATTTTACTTTCTATTGATAATATATGAAATACTTCCAATTGTTTTCAAAGACTTTGAATTTTTTTAGGCTGAAATTGAATATATAAAACACAAATATGTACATTATTTTTACAACTTTTAGAACAAAATTTTCTAAAATTTTGACATTGATAAATTACCCTTGATTTTTTACCCTTCACTTCTAAGCGAGCAATATGGGTCAGGATTTATCTCAAGCCAGTATATCCCTGACACAGAATGCTGACGCATATGGAGGCGAAGGACAGAATGTTATCGAAGTTGGATTTGATGAACTTCCGCTTAAGACATCATTCCAATCAGATTTATTCGATAAATCGAACGAAGAAGTACAAAAAGATCTCAATCTGCCTTCTGCCGAAATGGTATACGATATTATTACTGATTATCTTACATATTCATCAACATCAACTTTATCTGAAGCCTTTTCTAAGGTTCTTATTCCTTTATTTTGCGGCACATTAGATTCTAAGCCAAAACAAATACAAATCCTTTCGAATTTATTTCGATTTTTACGAGAAAGAGCATTTCCATATTTTATGAACGAAGGACGTAGATTAAATGCGATTAACGAGCAAATAAACGGCATACAAAACGATATTGTCAACACTCATCGACGTATCCCTGAAGAATTCTTTAATGTCGGAACATATCTTAAAAGCGAAGAAGCATATCAAGATTTTCTTACTAAATTCAAAGAGATTGTCCAATACAAAGAAATTCGTCCTCATCCATCTTACGCTGCTTTAACTACAAGATTTAGTGATTTTAAATCTGACGATGAGAACGCGATCTACAGACTTTTGTCATGGGGATTTGGTGCAGGCGAAATAACAGCCATCATCAAGTCACTCCAATATATTACAAACCTTTGTTTCGAAAATAAAATTGAAAAAACAAATGATTTTTCATTCGACCAATTAAAATCCGTAATAAATTCCATATCCCTTGCAAACACATGTTTCGCACCCCCTACAAACCAAATCATTTCTTCCACTACAATTTCGAGTTCCACTCAAATTGGCAAAGTCCAGACATCGTTCATCGCATCCGATGGCACACATCTCTACATCATAGGCAAAGGAAAGAAACTTACCATAGTAGATCTCTCCAAAAACATCACAAAACATGAAAATCGATTCCAGCAGTATACACTCGACGAATTAAACGAATCATCGAATGAAGACATGTCAATTACATACTCCAATGGCTATCTACTGATTTATTCCCAGAAAATTCCAATTTATTCAATTTACAGAACGAAACCATTCGAAAGAGTCAATTCCCAGATCAAATTCTCTATACACGGCGAATTTACAATCATTCCTCAGTGCAATCCGCCTTACGCTACCGACTCAAAGTACTTTTATTCGTTGAATGCTCCATGTGGTGTAGCAGTTCTATCGATAAAGCCACCAAATCTTGTTCTCCACAGGTTTATTGACTTCGTTAGATCGGATGCCCCGCTTCTTGAACCATTTGATGAAGAACTTTTCCCATCAAAATTTTTATCAAACTTAACTGCTGCTACAAATGGCATAACAATCTCATTTTTCCATTTAGTCAACTCCTCTGATAACCAATACACCTATTTCGCAAGGCATTTCTCGTTAGTTGACGGAAGACATATTTGTGATTCGCAGTTTGTCCTCGAACATGTCATTTCTACACTCACTTACGACCCGTGGAACAGATGCTACTGGGGATGCAACAATCAGAGGATCATTCATATCCCATCTTTCAATTCTCAGCCTCCGTGGCTCACAGGATCGGACATAAACAACGTGGCTGAGTTCAGTCCATCCGCACCATGCTCAACTCATGCGGAAGTTCTCAATTCTTTGATAAATTTCCTCGAATTTTACACAGTTCACTTCGCTGGATTGAGTTTCCACGCTGCGCAATCGAACCATAACTATTCTCCAACGACGGCAAGATTCTTCGCACCTTGCACAAACGATGCCGTCAAATACATAATAAATGCAATAAATTATTTCACAGAAATCTACGCATCCAAGCGGGAATGCGAAGGATTTAAGCTGGAGAGATGCAAGCATACAATATTGTCCCTAATCAGGCTCTTCGATTACAACTTATCCAATATGGACACACAAATATCGGTCATAGGTGACCAAGCGCCCCCGAAGTTTATTTACGCCGTGGACTCAATCAACATTCTCGTGGGAATTCTTGAAAACGAGGACTTCACTTTTGCCCATAAATCTGTTATCTTCACAATTGTTAACTCCATTGAGTTGCTCTTCACAGACAATAAGCAGAGCTTGCCAACGGTCTTCATAAAAATCATCAAGAAGATGTCTACGGAATTTATCCTATATACTCTCCAAAAGATCCACAATATGAGTATATATCCGTACTGTTTCAACTCGACCACGATCAAGGACACATTCCTAAGCCTTATAAAGAATTATCCAAAATTGACGATTACAGAAACCGAGCTTTTAGAGACTTACATGCGTAGTTTATTCATCAACTCAAGGGACTATCTCTTAAGCCAGCAGCAAGTCGATAAAGGAAACAAAGATATTTTGATGGATAATTTCTTTACGTTTTCCACCATGATATTCGATGAATTCTCAGCACGTATCGATAAAATGCCGAATACATACAACGAAACCACTCGTTCTGAGATTCCTAACATGAATATCTTTGAAAAATTTATTATGTTGCTTCATCACTTCCAACAGTTCCCAACTGTTGTTGATTTCGCAACGACCAAGATCCATGAGTTATTTGTTAAGCTCACACATATGATTTCCACGATCAAATTTGATTGTCCAATTTATCCACAACATAACTTATTATTTTACTCTGTTTACTCCTGTTACATTGACTACATTGATTCATTAATGAACAATGCCGCGTTAATGAAGAGTTCCACCACTTACTCATGGCTCTACCAACCAACGAAAGAATCAAAACTTACTCCAAACGATATTAACGATATCGTAAGCCAAGCGACCACCGAACAGAAATCACACAGAAGATTAGTTCGCAAAGGTCTTTCCTTCAACTTCCATTCAACCAGTTACTCAAACAACGCTGAAATACAAGAAGGATTCTTAACTTCTCTTGTTGCCAAAGATGAATCACAAGCAATTAAGACATTGATTGATTATTTGTATTTGAAGATACCTGATCATGTGAAGAAAGTCGAGAACAATGATTTGAGACATTTAGAAAGAGTTATTTTGGCTGCTTACACCAAACAATTGGGATTAACAAGTGATTTATGTGATCTAAACATTTATTTGAGTTCAAATCAACCTGTAGAGATTTCCAAATACATAAAGAACATTGTACAGCTTGTTTACAAGACAAGGAGATACTTGAGAAGAGCCAAACAAGCAAGTTCCAATACTAATGAATCAAATAACAGTTATGAACAATTTATACAGTTAATTATGAAGAAATGTATATTTTTAGTTCATTTGCAACCATGTTTGAGATTGATGTCTGACATTGAATCGAGTTTCTCTTTGATGGCGAAGAAGATTTCCAGTTTCATGACATCGGAAATAACTGTTGAACAGTATTTCGATCAGATAGAAAAGGCACATGCAGCAAGAAGATCAATTTCACAAGCTGTTGGTTATATCCAAGAAATTTTGTCAAATAGATTTACTCCTCTTTCTATGGCAATCACTTCACTTATGCTTGAGAAATACTCAACAAATGATGCAATACAAACATTAGTGTTAGGTGTTGCTAATCCAATGTCTAAAGATATCCCAAGTGAAGTGACAGAAACGATAAAATTAATAAATTTGGTAAATGAAATGACGATCAACATAAAAGAAGATTTCGCTCAACAAAGTTTCATTGCGTTCTATACAAATGTCACTTTTTCTGTTGGTCAAGAATATCCATCATTAATTATTGAGCCAACATTGAAGTTAATCCAATATTTAACAGGAAAAGAATCCAAATTTAACAAAGAAAATTCTACTTCACTTGTGTCACTTTTGGTGTCACTTTTCTGTGTATTAGCAAAGAATTCAGAGAGTTTTGCAACTAATGAATTCAAGAACTTATATCAGAAATTGTCACAAGCCAGTTCATTAGATCCAGATGATCCAGAAACAATTGCTTTGTTCTATAGAAGTGGAATGGATGCTAAAATTCATCCAAGCACTATAATTAATAGATTAATGACATGCGAACCACAAGAATACACAAGGTATATTAGTGCTTTGGGTGAATTATGCCAAGGATCATCATCAAAGGATTCCATTTTCTATTGGATACTCCATGAAATCTCAAGAATTTGTTCTGGAGGACATTCTTCTTTCTTAAAAGATTATCCTTCAATTTCTGAAAAGTCTTTGGAGAAAGAAAACCTTTGCAAGACACCGGACATCATCTTGAGTGGTTGTTTGAAACTGATACAGCTTGTTAGAAGGTTCTTAAATGAATCTTCTACAACAGGAAGATACGTAATGGATGTTTTCAGATTTATTTTGGAAAATTTCATTTCTCCAAAAGAAAAAGTGTCATCATCATTGATAATTTTCTCCGACCAATTACTTCTTTATGCAGTATTTGGAGTATTAAGTAATGTTATTGATGTTATTTCATTCAGTTCGCTTATAAAAGACAGCGAATCCTCAATTTTGTATTATGTTTCATCGATTAACCAACAAAACAAAACTTTTGAATGTTGGCAATTACCTATTAACGCCGAATCCACTTTATTAAGTGTTCCTTTCTCTGATTCTATATTAAGTATTCCTTCAACACCTTTTACTCCTTCCATTTTCCCATTTTATGACCAATTAATTCATGTTTTCATCAAATTTTTGACGATGAATAATCCAAGTCATTTCACGGAAGGATTACTTTATTACGGATTGAGTTCCATGCATGAATACTGCAGAGATTTAACTTTCTTTAATATGTTAGTTAATGAAAAGATTTATGATGTTCTTCCTGAGTTTTCTTTCGAAAATTATAATTCAGATTTCATGAATATCGTTAGAAAACATTTGGCATCGAATGACGGAGGATTTACTACTCCTAGATCGTCAACATCAGAGTTATTCTATGCTTCTCCATCTGTTATTAAAGATACAGATGGTTTGGTGTTCACGGACAAACAGATTTCTTGCAAAGATGGTTTACATGTTTTTATTTCAAAAGTTTTTAGTCAAACAGAAGATATAAGTTTATCAATCGAAGCTGCTGATATTGTACAATCATACGATGCAGGATTCTATCATTTGGCTATTAACGAATCTAATATTAAGTGTTTGATGTATTCCAGGAGATTAAACAAATCAACAATCTCAGGAAAAGTCAAAACAGCATTAGGACCAAAAGAAAGTCCTAAATGCAATTTGTTGTTGAAATACGATCATTTGACTAAGGAATGCTCGATTTATAATAACGAGACAGGATTATTACTCCAGAAACATGTATTTACAAGCACAATGGTTTGTTTTGTTGTTGTTTTGTATCCAGGAGCTGATTTGAAATACGAATTCGGTGTTGAGAAAAAGATTTTGAATACAATGGATGGAAAAATCGTTTTCAAGAGAAATAGAAAGAATATTAATAATGTTAATTGTTTGACAAACGCTGTACAAACAATAACAAATATAAAGGACTTGAATATCTCTTGCCATCCGTTCTCTCAACCTGAAGACATAGAATGCGAAAGATTCAGTGGAAAGAATTCCAATGAAAAATTCATGATTTTCCCAGCTGATTCCGTATCGTCAACTCAATTGGTCACTTCACTTGAAAAAAGTGACAAAAAGAACATTGAACAAAAGAAGTTGATTAAATTCCCATTGAACCAGATTTTGTCGACTGAATTGTTGCATTTCACGACACCTCCAAACTCATATTATGTTTTGAAAAACAATTGTAATGATGATCCGATTTCGACTGTTTTCAATCCTTCTAAAACTTTTTCTGTTGATCAACACACAGGAAAACTCAGTATGAAGAACAGAATTAAAGAGTTTGTGCCAAGAGATACATTGCCACACATACATCCTCATAACTTTGGTATCCTTCCAAGTGTTATTTTGAATCATTTCGCTACAGGATATTCCCAGAAATTGCGAAAGACATTATTGTCAACAGTTTTGTTGCAGTGTTATTCGCCATCATCAATTGGTATCGACAGAGCATTGGTCAAATTCAATTTCACTGATCAAAACGCTTTGTTGAAATCAATGTTAAGTTTGTTAACTGTCATTGAACCATACGATGCATTTTCATCGAGTCCAATCAATTTCCAATTGAATTTAATTGATCAAAACGTGATGACACCTAAATCTTCCCAGTTTTTGCAGAAGAGCGCCATCACAAATATCTTTAATTATATTGGAAAACACAACAAAGCTGTTGAATTCATTACAGCGTGGGCCAGTTTGTTGTTCAATGAAGGAAAAGATGTAACGAGCCATTCCGTGAAACAGAATCATCCTTACGCTATAATTGTTGATCCATCATCTTTACCTTCTCCGCAGACATTCACGAAACAAGGCTTCGACCTGTGGATAATCATGCAGACACAGTTGCAACCTGTTGTTCCTGACTGCATCTGCACAATTTCAACTAATACTTGTAAAGGTATTAAAATTTCAAATACAATAGAAGTTGCTGCAGGACACAGTTTCACATTGAGTCCACCAGAAAACAAAGATCCAGGTAATTTAATTGCAGCTATTCCGATGATGAAAGATGATACCGTAACATTGCTTGGAACTTTCTTTGATTTGGTTGTTTCTTTCAAATATTTCGTCATCGCTTTGGATTATTTCAAGAAGGAAATTCCTTTCTTGTTGATGCAGGATTTCAGAACAAAAGTTTACATCTTCTTTATCCAAGCTTTGTTGGGTAACTCCCCCTTCTTTATTACTTATAATTCTGACATTTTACGGTTTTTAATTAATCACTTCCCATTGATGGAATCCGACATCGAAGGCGATCTTTTGATACATCTAGGATTGATAGGAAAATTCTTTGATGTTGCACAACATCCGCAAATCGCTATATGGCTTGAAGAAATACAAACTTTGTGGGATGAAAAGTTCTATTTGTCACTCAAATATTATTTCGATTACTTCGCAAGCGAAACCGATAAAATTTCCCTCAAAAATATTCAAATCAAACCGTTTGAAATTCCGAAGAACGTCAGTTTCGACAGTTTCGAAACGAACGAGAAGAAAGAGAAAGGACTTTTCATCACCCTCAAGAGACTTCTCATGCCAAGAGACAATCAATACGGATTCCCATTCTATCAGTTACTTGGCATCTGGGCCAAATATTCCCAAAAATGTCCTCCAACGGTTTCTAAGCGGTTATCGTCAAAAATTTTGAAAGTTGAGTTCATCAAAACTGTTCCACACTCAGCCAATTTCATGTTGACCACTGCTCCTTCATCAATTAAACTTCAGTATTCATTTGAAGAAGACATGTCTAATCCACAAGAACTAACACTTGCTCATGCTTTTGTTTTGAACAACCACACAACAATTTACATTGAAATTTGTGATGACACGAACATGTGGGAACTTTTGAGTCCGTATTTCATTTCCAACGACAGACCGAACAAAGACGAATTTGTTCTTCAAAACAAGGAATGGTTCATTGATGATATCAAACATCTTTTGTTTAATTGGGACAACAACACAGACAGATTGATTTTGGCGACATTCCCTTATAAACTGTTCTCTAACCATTCATTGCAAGTTGATATCAGTCCAGATTCAATTGCTTCAAGTACACAAACCAAACCGTTGAATCTGTTGTGTGTACGAGCACATTTCCTGTTAATTATGAACTGGTTCTTTGGAAATACGAAGAACGATTTCATGACGAACCCATCAATGAAACTTTTGTTGCCATTAGTTTCTCCTAAATTGAAATTGGATAACTTGAGGAATATCATCAAGAAGAACTCCAAATCAAGGCGTCCAGACATAAACATCGACAGAATCTCTGCAGTAGAAGTCCGTGAAGGTGTTTCTACAAACTACAATGCGACATTGATTGCTCAAATGGTCAATATCTACAAGAACATCAATGATTTCAAAGATTCAACTGATCGTCCTTGGGAAGTCCATTTCACCAATGAAGTTGGCATCGACGCAGGTGGTCCAGCACGAGAACTTGTTACAGAACTCGCTCTCGACATCTGTTCTCCAAATTGCGGATTAGTCATTCCAACACCGAATTCAAGGAATGAAATTGGCCAATACAGAGATACAGTGATTCCTTTGCCTCATCCAATGATAAAGAACAGTCCAGAGAGATACAGAGTTTTCGGTGCAGTCATAGCTATCTGTATCAGAACTGGTTTAGTCCAGTTCTTCAATTTCCCACCTTTAGTCTGGGAATTCCTCATTACAGGCGAAATTGCATTGGAAAGAATCATGGAAATTGATGATCATTACAAGACAACAATTGACTCGTTTAAAGAGGCAATGAAAGAAGGAATGACTGATGAAGAGTTCAAGGCAAGACTCAACCACAAGTTCGTCATTCAGGACGCAAGAGGAAATGAAATGCCATTGATACAAAGAGGAAGAACTGAATTCATAACTGCTTCAAATTGCGCACAATTCATCAGTTTGGCAAATGAATTCAGAATCAATGAATTGAAGGCTTCCCTCAACGCTATAAGAGATGGATTGTGGGAGAACATCGGCATCGATCCTCTCCTTAATTTGGACTGGAGCACATTGGAATACGCTGCGTGCGGAGAAAGAGAAATTACTTATGAAGCATTGAGAAAAGTGACAAAATTTGAGAATTTAGACAACACTCAACAAGACATTTTCCTAAAAGTTTGCGAGATGATGACATCAGAACAGAGATCTCTTCTTCTCAAGTTTTCAACTGGAAGAATAAGATTGCCTCCAAATTGTGGCGATGATGAAAAATTCCTCAAAGTAGATCGTGCAGAAGGAATTGATAGAATGCCTACTTCTTCAACTTGCTTCCACCAGTTCCACATGCCAAGATATTCAAGTTATCAGAAGGCATTCAAACTTATAACTTTAGCTATAGAATACACAGGATCATTCGAACTTAGATAAATGTATATATATATATTTTTATATAAATAAAAAATTTATTTGTTTTACCTTTTAAAATATTTAGATGTGTTTTCCATACATTAAATATGAAAGGTTTATGTATTTAAAATCATCACATTATCTGAGAAACATTGACATCTTTACAATTTTCTGACATTCTCTCAATTTTTTTGACACATTATATTTTGTGAAGATTTTTCCCCTTTTTTCGATTTAATGTTTTATATGGTAATGCTATGAGAAATCGTAGAGATTAGCTAAGTTTTGCATCTCTTTTATCAAAAATTTGTGGGTGTCAGGAAAAAATTATTATTGACAAAAAACAGAGTTTTTATTACTTTATCGTATATTTCCAGGCACTTTAACACGAGAATTGGCCATATCATATCTACAATAACTACAAATAAATGTGAGAACTGATATAGAAAATTCTCTATTAAGGCTCGGAGCTTTTGTTACTTTTTCATTGGTAAATTATATCGTGATAATATATAATACAATATTATACATGAAAATTCAGTACTGCCCTCCTTATTCAACTAATCTATATTATATAATACTATGCACATAAATTCAGAGGGTGAGACTGGAACTTTAATCAATCTAATTCAAATTCTGATTTTGGATAAATTTCGATTATTTTCGAAAATCCTTCTGCATTACATTTATTGAGGCAGATTGATGTTGTGTCTAATGTTTGGCTAATTATCTTTTTAGCAACATCATCGCATACAGGATCTCCAACGTATAAAGAACCATTTGATCTTGTTTCGGCTAAATTTTTAGCAAGGGCATAAAAAGTTAAGAAACTTTGGAATTGAATCATTGTACAATCCCTGAATTTCAAAAAAGTTTGATTTTTGACAATTGGAAATTCTTCAATAGCCTTATTTAATAAATAAACTCTATACGGAAAAGGAACATGCGCATAAGTGAATGTTGGAACTGAAAATTTGGGATATTTGTCTCGAATTATATTTAAAGCTTTGAACATTGCATGAAAATAAGTTGCTTCGTTATTATCATTCTTACACCAATCAGTGTAGCGAAACTTTTTGGTTATTTCCATTCCTTGCCAATTAATTTGAATGATTGGTCCCCTTTGTTAAAATAGAAAGAATTTGGAATTTTTTTTATCCAGAACATATCATCATCAGAAAGAATGAATTTATTTGCTAATCCAGGGATCTTTGTGATTGCATATTGTATAGAATTGCTATTAAATATATTACTACCATTTCCAAGTAGTGTTTCATGAGAAACAAAATTTATTCTTGAGTTATTTACATTTGTCCAGCTCGGATATTGATTAGTAGTATATGATGCGGGTTGTGTGACTTTTTTTGTAATCGTAAGAATTCTCACATAATTGAATGATTTTTGAACATACTTCCGAATAGCAGATTTTAAAAATTTATGAATAATTTATAAAAAGTTTTTATTCCTACAATTCCTATATTACCATTAATAAAAAGAATATATTTTATAATAGTTTCATTTCGAACATGTTAAAATTTATCTGCATTTCGAAAAATTTTATTATAAATGATAATATAATTTATTAAATTAATATATAACTTATGAATTTTTACTTTTTGTATGAAATAAAATTTAGTATTAATAAAGTTATAAAATAAATTGGTGCATGTTAGATGTAAATAAGATATAAAAAGGTGTTTATGAATACTTTAGCAGAACTTCTACTGGTAGAGTTTATACTGGCAGAACTTCTACTGGTAGAGTTTATACTGGCAGAACTTCTACTGGTAGAGTTTATACTGGCAGAACTTCTACTGTTTCCCTCAAAATTGAATACTTTAGCAGAACTTCTACTGGTAGAGTTTATACTGGCAGAACTTCTACTGGTAGAGTTTATACTGGCAGAACTTCTACTGGTAGAGTTTATACTGGCAGAACTTCTACTGTTTCCCTCAAAATTGAATACTTTAGCAGAACTTCTACTGGTAGAGTTTATACTGGTAGAACTTCTACTGGCAGAACTTCTACTGGTAGAACTTCTACTGGTAGAGTTTATACTGGCAGAACTTCTACTAGTAAAGTTTCTACTGGTAGAACTTCTACTGGCAGAATTTCTACTGGTTATATATGGTGTCAATTTTTTAAAAAATTTTGAATTCAATGAGTTATATCAAAAATAAAATTCTTGAATAGAGTAAAAAAATTTAAATAATTTATTTAAATATTTTCTTCTGACATTTTTGAATAATTTATTTTTTTAATTCGTAAGAAAATGAGTGGATCAAGATTCGTAACCGTCAATCAATTAATGGATGCTCTTTCACCAATTCTTGAAAATGTTAAACAAGTAGATGTTTATTTCGATGATTATGTAGAAAGTTTATATTATAAAGGTAAACATAATATTAAACCCATTGCTTTTGCATTTGATAATAAATTAATTGAAAATGCAAAAATTTGGGAATTAATTCCAGATATTGAATATATAACGAATATAACTAATAAATGGTTCAAACGAATTCCAACCACAAAAGTTCTTTGTAAATTAATGATCAAAACCGAGGCCAAAGAATTTCATGAATTTACATATCATCCAAATAAAGTTTCAGAACTAGAAAATGAAAAACTTCAGAAAAAATTAAACGATAGACTTTCAAATGATCGTATTGAAAAAATAAATAAACTAGCAGAAGTTGCATTTAATAATGAAATATTTGATGAATATAACCTTGAACTCAGTGATGGGCTTTAAGGACCCGGGCTCAACGAGTCATGATTTATGAAATCAATAATTTGATTTATTCGCTCTTCAATAATTTCTATTCTTTTTGTTAAATCATCTATTTTCATTAATGAGGTGATTCTTGATTGAGGAATAGATTTCAAACTAACCACTCCTTTTATTTTTGAAATTTTGAATCCATCAACTTTAAACATTTTATTCAATTTACACGTTGTCAATTCTTCAAATAATTTTTTATTATTAGCATAATAGTCATTAAATTCTTCAACAGATGAAAAAATTTTTATTTCAGTAATTGGTTTAACAACGTTTATTTTTTGTTGAACATTTTCACTTTCATTTATTTCTTCCTCCTCTGTTTCATTTATTTTTAAAATTGGTTTCATTTATCATTAAATAAAAATTAGAATATAAGTGATGAAATATATTTTTTAATTAATATTAAATCAGAAATGGCGGCAGGATTCTTTAAAAAATTATGGGATGGAATTAAGAAAGCTGCGGGTTGGGTTCATCAAAAGATTATTAAACCCATTGCAAACTTTTTGGCACCAGTAGCGAAAACGGCAGGAACTATCATAGGTGGAGTATTAGGTACTAAAGCAGGTAATCCGGCGATGGGAGCACAAGCAGGTAACGCAATTGGTGGAATGCTGAAGGAATACTTAATAAAATAGGAGGTAGATAGTGGAAAAATAAATAAATATTATTTTTATCTTAGTATCGGTTGAAGTCTTTGATAAACTTTTTCTCCTTTATTTAATATTTCTCTTATTGGGGCAGCTTTTGGCGTTATTGATTCAGCAACGTCACTAATTGCTTCTTTATTCTTAAATATCCAATTTCCCTTCTTCAATGTTTCCCAAACTTTATGCGCTCCTCTTTTTACTTTATCCCACAGTTTCTTAAATATACCTGCAGCCATAGTTGATTATTTCATTAAAATTAAAAATTCATTTTCATCTTTTAATTTTGATTTTTTATTTATAATAAATGACGACTAACTATTTGGTGCCAAACACTAAACCGATTAATGGAAATGTGTTTCATTCATTCGAAAAGATAAATGAAATATTCGCAAAGAATGACGGTAGAAGATATTATAGAGAACTTGAAAGTTCATGCTATGACTCTGATGCTCCATATTTTGATGATAAACAAACTCATTTAAGAATTACAAATCCGGCTCATGATGTGAACCAATTAGGTGACACATATATTAAACGCAAAGTTAAAGCAACTCTAGTTTCAAATAAAGCTTTCACATGTGATGCCGCTTTTAAATGCATGCGTTTATTCGTTGGTTACAAATCATCAAATCAAAGCTTTAAACAATTAGAAGTAGAAACCGAAAGAGGTGATGCCGGTTATCTTCAGATGGATTGCGCCCGTGAATCTTTCGCATTTGCAACATATAAACCAAAATCAGAAAGGAAAGTTAAAAAGTTTGTTCATTCGTTATATAATAATGTTCAAAAATATGATAACTCAGTATGTGGTAAATATATTGACCCTTCAGAAGTTTTCAAGAAAGCAAATGAAGAAGTTGATGTCACTTTTGATATGATTATTCCGGTAAATGATTTGTTAGCATTTCAGGCGTTCGATGATTATCCTAAATCATTTGGTGATATCATTCTTAAATATTATGTTTTCAGGGATACTTTAGTATTTTGTCAGGTTGACCCGTTAAGAGTTGCTGATTTACAAAATTACGTTTATGAAAAGATAACTGATGAAAATTATGAAAAGATTATGAATCATGTTTATAAATATGATCGCAAATTCCAACAAATCGGACTTCCTACCAAATTAATTACAAGCTTAGCCGCTACATCTGCTGACGCAACAGTTGATGACGTTATTATTTCATGCACAAAGATGGAAGTTTTAGAGGATAAATGCATTACACCAGGATACGGTTTAATTGAAGAATCAGTTAAAGCAATACCACGTTTATTCAGTAAGGAAGATCCATTCATGATTCCAGCTCAACATATTGACGTTCGTTCACTAAATGGAGGTTGCATCACTCCTGAAGGTATTAGCTCAGATTTCTCATACGCTCTTCATAATGTTACAGATGTTGTGTTAACATTTCCGAAGAATGCAATGCAAAGAACAGTTTTAGAAAATCCAATGCTTCGAGGTCTTCAGGTCACTATAGATTCCAGAAACTTCCCCGATCAAGCGATGACCACAGTGGGTGACATATTCTTTACACGTATGCTTCAAGCTTCTGATTTAGATGGAGTGAATGAATCACGGAAGAATACGAGGACTCATTAACTAGACCACTGAATGATGATAATGGCAGCCATTAGCTAGAACATGGAAAGACCAAACTTCATTCTTATGCACTATTCCAGTTCAACGTGATGGAGCGGGTATATTCTTTGATGGATTAGAAACTTTCAATTCACAAGTTACAGTACAAGTGAAAGCTTATCCAATCATTCAGGGTGAAAATGACACTTACTGTTCAAAGGTGACAAATCCTCCTCAGGTTTGGTTTACTAGGACTACATATTGGACATGGACACCGGATGAAGGTTTGAAATATCATCCAACAGGTACACCACCACAGTATAGAAGTTCATATGATGAAATATTGATGAATAGAAATGTTTAAAATTATAAATTTATTTTTGATTAAATGGATTTAAATTCATCCACCCCTTATGAAGAATTAGCGGAGTATATAATACATACGTAGATGATATGATTAATGAAGCATTGAGTGATAATAGAAATGCTCTATCTAAGGAAAAATTAATGAAAATTCCATATTCTGAATGTTACTTAAATTCAATCACTGCAGCAATTGGTTAAACAAAATAAAGGTAAAACATTAACGATATTAAAACAAATTATCATTATTGCTAACACTTCCCCCCATTCACATGTGTTAATTTATATCAACCGTTCAGGTTCACCTTCAGATGATACATTTGAATCTTTAAAGCATTTAATCAAAATTCCAATTATTTATTTATCACAAGAAGAAGCAGAAGATTATTTAAAAAACTTTTTAATGTATAAAGAATTATTTATAATACAATCAAGAAGCAAGGATTAGAGGATAAAATTATTGATAAACAACGGGATGAATTATTTGAAACACTTTCTATTTCAAATTTTGATAAAGAATTTTTGCATTCACTAATTTTTCTAGATGATGCCGTGAAATCAAAACTAATAACTAATGAGAAATCATATATTTTAATCAATTATTAACTCAATGTCGACATATTCAATGTTCATTCTTTATGGCTGTTCAATACTTTAAAGCATTAAGCACAAACATTAAATCAAACCTGTCCACCCTTTTCATTTTCAGTGGTTTTAGTCGTCAACAGGTTGAACGTTATGCTTTATCAAGTGAATTTACCAATGAGCATTAATGAACTTTACACACAATATCAACAATTAGGAGAACATGGAAAAATAATAGTTGATTTAAATAAAGAGTGTTAAATTTGATTAACTTTTTATAATTAATTTTTATTTTTTATTTATAATTAAACATGACAGAAATAGCAAATCTTCTACAGGTTCACATTAAAAACAAGGGACAAACAAAAAGGGTGCATATAATAGAACTATGAAAGTTCCAGACGGAATGAAAGAATTAGTCCACATTGTTGCCGGTCTTCAAAAGGATGTTAAACAAATGAGAAACGTTTTAACATTACCAGAAGCTCAAGCATATGCCAAACGTCATGGACCAAATTGGGAAGCACACGAAGCAGACATTACAGAGGTCCAAAGGAAAGAAAACCTGATGGTATAAATGAAGTTTTCGTTACTGATGGTCAAAGGAAATATTAAAGTCATAAATGGATAAAATTAACTATGACTGATTATCCTAAACGTAAAGCATATAATGAACGTTATCCTATGCAATTTGATGAAAATGGAAAAGCTGTTAAACAACATATCGGAGACAGTGAAAGATGGTCCAATTTTCATACCGTCATAATCCATATTCTTATTTCAATGAAGAATTAAACGTCTATTGAAGAAGAGACAAACGGATTACCTCGAAATGTTAATCAGTTTGATGGTCAATATGCAAATTTGAGACCTGAAATTCCAGCTAAGAAATTCTTTAAAGTTGCTTTATTCGATCCAGTGTTCAATGAACAGAAAGAAGCAATGAAAGCAGAATTTAAACCAATTCAAGTGGCAAGAATTTCTTCATCTTCACTTTCAGAAAGCGTTCAAGGAATTGATAAAGAAACCACTTTATTCTCAACAAGGTTATAACTTTGATTTAATTTAAAGAAAGTGATAGACGTAAATTAGAAAAATCAGATGGTTTTAAGAATGCATGTAATGAAATGATTAAAGATATTGTAAATGATAAAATAAGACTGGAAGAAACTCAAATCATATCAATAACATAATTGGTGCAGTTACAAAGAAAGTATAAGCAAACAAGGATGAACCTTGGGATATTACCGTAACAACTAAATAAAACTTTAAATATATTTTTCTTTTTTTTATTCAATTATAAATGAGAAGACGTTTCACAAGTCAAAAGAACACAAACGCAAAAGCAGAGATTACGGTTGGTTATAACGTAAATGATGATAAATCACGAATTATTCAAATGTTAAAGTTAATGTTAGTCCTGAATTAACAAGGTTCAGCAAACACAACCAAATTTATTAACTCGTGACTTACCAAAGAAAGAGGAGAGGAGCAAAATAAGAGAATGGAGACCCAATCATTTTATCTGAACCCGGTAAAGAACCGTTGAAATTCCCACTTATCCAACATACCCCCGCCTCTTTCATCAAACATCGAGAACCCAGGAATCTACGATTCCAGTCGCAATGCGCCATATAAAGTAGACATTAATTCTGAATTAATGAAAATTTACCGTGATATAATAATTAATAATTATGATTCAATAATAAATTTAATTGACCAATCCGGTTTAATTATTTTACCTTATGAATCATTAATTCACATTATCGCCATTCTTTGTGATGTTCAAGATTCAGACGTTAAGATTCAATTTTTCATAGATGATGAGGTTTCATGCTGCGGAACAGTTGCAAAAATAAATCCTATAAAGGATATTAGCACAATTAAGATATCAAAGAACGGAACAACAACTGAACTTCATTTAACTTATATATAACATATAATAAAATAGTTGATGAATATAAAATATCACTTGAAAAATTCTTTGTTAAGGCTATTTAATATTCAAGCATTAACATTATGAATAATAATCCTTTGAATCTAATCAATAATAATTGACCTTTCACCAGTTTCTATCGTTTGTTTTATTTCTTTTTGTTCCCCACTATCCGGATCGGTCATTGTAATTGTTTTTGTTATAGTATCAGTTTATATCTTTAACTTCAATCTTTTTTCCATCGGGATATTTAAACCAAAATTCCAAAAATTCGATATTGTCAATCTGTTCATATTTTAATCTATCAATTACATTTTTAATACCATCTGAAAATCTTATGAAATGGTCATTATATGGGTTTGATTGAACTAAATTTGAATGAAGTGAAATATAACCTGTTGATGAATATGACATTGACTCATATTTTCTGAAAACACTAAAATTTATAACATGAATGAATTTCTTATTCGTTGAATTTATGAATTCTTGAGGTAATCTTATTCTAGTTTTATTTATCACTGGAAAATAACGCTTTACCATATTTTTAATCGTAATAAAAATGTCAATTATCAATATTATTTCGAATAATAACTGTGAATTAAATTTAACAGTTAGCGGAATTTATAATGTTACTCTCGTTTCTGTGAGTGGTAAATTTAATCCCATTCTTTTAGACCCTTCAGATTATATATCATTTATTAAAGATGACCTTGAAAAAACGTATGATATGTATATAAATAATGTGATAGCGAAATGGGATATTAACATGATTTTAAGTTATTTAAATGAATCATTTATCGTATGGTATGAAGAAAATTTTAAATCAAAACCTGATAAACTTTTTGAACTTGATGAAATAAATAACCTTATTAAATTTCCGCTGAAAATTAAATTTTGTACTCCTCATCTTCGTTCATTGTTGGGGATATTAAATTTTGAAAAAGATGTTGGGGATGTTTTGTATTCTGACACTGGTTCCAATTTCATTTTAATCAAATGTGATAAAGTTAATACCCCAATGAGATTTTCACATCAAACATTAGACCCTAACTCTTACCCATCAATACAAAACATTTTATCCATCAACTTAAACACATTTTCTTTATCATATCCGTTTCAATTATCCGGGAATTCATTTATTCTTCATTCAAAAGATTTATCAAATATTAAATTTAGAATAACTGACCTATTTGATTGTGATTTAGAATTTATGAATGAAATATTATGGCAATTTCAAATAGAAAAAATAGCTGATGAGATAACGATTAAATATTTATTTTTAAATCATAATAAATGATTAAACAACAGCAACCACAACTTAAGGCAAAACACCCAGGTCCCTCAGACCATTACATACGCCATATATGCATATAATTCAAAGACGGCAGAACAAACGCAAAGGTTGAAATATGGAGATTTGGAGATAGTATTGAAAAATGACCATTTCGAATTCGTTTGCAAAGGTGGTGCAGTGATATCAAATATAAAAGAAATTTTATTTATGAATTCAAAATTAAAGGATAACGGATGATATAACATCAATTCCACCAGAAGAACAGAGATATTACGCATTAAATGCATTTCCTAAAGTTTTGAAGATTGGAAGATTTAATTTAAATGAGGAATTCATAGAAGGTTTCCTAAACGACATAATGAAGAAGGCAGATAAGGAATATGTGGATAGTGAATTAATGAAGAAAGCAAATTTGGTTTATGTTGATAGTGAGTTAAATAAGAAGGCAGATAAGGAATATGTTGATAGTGAATTAAATAAGAAGGCAGATAAAACTTATGTGGATGAAAAAGATAATGAAATAGCTGAAAAAATTAAAGAAAGGGTTGAATGGTATCATAAATGGACATTGAAGACTTTTAAAGCTAAAGCTGATACAGGATGGGTTTCAGGATGTTTAGATCTTAAAGCAGATAAAACTTATGTTAACGATGAGTTAAATAAGAAAGCAGATAAGGAATATGTGGATAGTGAGTTAAATAAGAAGGCAGATAAGGAATATGTTGATAGTGAGTTAAATAAGAAGACAGATAAGGAATATGTTGATAGTGAATTAATGAAGAAGACAGATAAGGAATATGTTGATAGTGAGTTAAATAAGAAGGCAGATAAAACTTATGTGGATGAAATATACCAAAGTTTGATAGGAACAACAAAAAATATTGAAACTATTGTTGGGGATGTTTCTATCTATGAAGAAAACAAATATTTTAGATGGGAGTTTGTACACTCCTTAAAAAATGGTATACGGTGTAAACTCATTCCGAAAAATAACAATGAAATGTATGTAGGCTATATAAAGAATAATGGTACACAAGTTAAAGTTCCATTAGACAACAACTGCTACTTAAACTTATATGGAGACGAACAAAAGAAATATTTAAGAGTTTATGAAATGGCAGGTATGACGTTGGCTGACCCAGCTCCAGCACCATATTATTATGACTATGGAGATGACGACAGAACACCACATGTAGATGAACAAAAACTAACATTATATTTAGATTATTATAGATATAAAAGATATAATGCAATAGAAAAAACGAGAATAGTATATTATTATACAGATGACAGAAATAAATATTATAGTCAAGATTTTACCTACCCTGAAAACATAAGATTATATTATAAAAAATATTCTGACACAAACCAGAAGAAACCTGAAATAGTTACACTATATCTTAAGTTCAAAAGAGACAATCCTATAATATCTCATATGTTTGATTTAATGAACCCAGTAGGTTCTATTTATACATCTATGGATGCAAGAGGTCCTCAAGTAATGTTTGGTGTTGGTGCATGGGAACAAATAGTTGACAGGTTTTTGTATTGTGCAAACTCTTCAAAGGAAACAGGGGAAGTAAAACGATTTCAGGTGAAAATTTACCCGCACACAGTCACTACGTAGATTTAAGTAATCTCAAGCGGTTGGCATAAGCATAGATATTGGGATTGGTCAGGAATGACAAAAGGTCGAGGATATGATGTTAAAGATGATGTTAAGTTTGCTATAAATTGTTACTGGGATGACACTCAGGGAGAAGGAAACCATACACATTTCGTTTCAGGATATACACAAACAACGGGACAAAGTAAAGAATACATGCCACCATTTATGACTGTATTCGCATGGTATAGAGTTCAATGAATGTGCTTGACCCAAAGGTCTGGGCTTACCGAATGAACTAAATATATTTTATGTCTGTAATTAATTAGGTAATGAAGTAATGGATGAACTGCAGAAATAAATGTTTACGTTAATGTTTACGTTAATGTTTACGTTAATGTTTATGTTAATGTTTTCAGGTTATTCAATAATGACTTATTTTTGAAGAACTGAAGGTGTCACCAGGTCACCATGTGTCACCAGGTCATTTAACTTCTCTGAAAAAATGTGACAACATGACATTTTGACAACAACACAGGTTATTCAATAATGACTTATTTTTGAAGAACTGAAGGTGTCACCAGGTCACCATGTGTCACCAGGTCATTTAACTTCTCTGAAAAAATGTGACAACATGACATTTTGACAACATTTACGAAAATTTGATGCAGTCCAAAAATAAAGTTAGTTTTAAAATTATTTTTATTTTTTTATTCCTATATAAATGACAGCAACAAACAACAACAGCAACTTTATCATTTCTGATGAAAAAGTTATTGATTCATTAGCTGAGGAATTAGTTGTGGCAGAAACTAAAACCCTCAACGAAAGAATTGGTGAAAACAAGATTGATTTACATAACTACCTCAAACATGATGGAGGAAGAGGAAGGAAAACTGGTACAGCTTTATTAGTAAATAAAATTTCAAATTTAACGATTATAGATGTTGATATCAATAAATCGTACAATGATGAACTTAAAGAAACAGTTAGAAAAGATATTTTATCAAAACTTTCGGATAAAGATGTTATCGTTAAAACCGCTTCAGGAGGTCTTCACATTTATTGTAACACTAATTTCTTCTATGCAGTTTCGAACAGAATGATTAAATGTTATTCCTGCAATGATTATGATATTGACATAATGACTTCTATGGATGATTCAAAGCGTTCATTAGTGGTTATGGCTGAATCAAGAGTTCGCAAGAATGCAACAGAACCAATCAATACATACTCATTCATTCGTGGAAGTTATGATTCAACATTAACTAGAACAGTGAATGATATATTAAATGATTTGAATATTAAGGTAAGAGTTGAACAGAAGAACGAAGAAATAAAGAATATCATGAATGAAAACAAAGATGTAAACATTGACGATAAACTTGCCCAGAGCATAGTTGATGGCATTAGTGATTTTGAAGTACATAATGACGGTGGAAACATGAATTTAGAAAAAGAAGTTACATTATTCACACTGTTTCAAGCAATTAATTCGTTACCTAATCATTTAATTAATGAAGCATACGATAACGTTTATAACTTCTGCAGTTTAACAGAAAATGCTAAAAGTAATTTTGAAAAAGCACGTAGTAGATATGCACATTTAATGACTTCTCCATTTGTTTTAGTGAAGATTCTAAAACTTTATCAAAAGGAATATTATGATGAATACGTTTTGCCTTTATTACGTAAGCCAAAAATAACATTTGATATAAAACTTGATGACTCGTTTTTGATAACAGATATTAGACGCAAGGCTGAAAATCATCAGTATAAAAACAGTTCTGAAGTAATTGAGGATTTATCACGTGTAATTCGTTTTGTAGATTGTGGAAACAAATATTTCATTCAGAAAGATTACAACATACACGACAAAATGAATCAAATATCATTCGTTCTTCAATCAAACATGAAAGAGTCACTCAAAATGATTAAATTATTTAAAGAAGAAGGTAAAACCATAACAGCATGGGACGTACTATTAAATCAATTATCCTCATTAACCGTTAAGGGTGTTTGCTTTAAATCTGATTCCCCAGATGTTTTCTCAACGTTTCAAGGTTATAAATACAACATTCTCGAAAAACCAGATTACTCAAAAATTGAGATGTTTATGAATTTCATTAAAGAAGCCATTTGTGATAATAACGATGAAGTGTATAAATACCTTCTCGGCTGGATTGCATCAATGATTCAACATCCTGGAATCAAGAATGAAACAGCAATTATTTTGAAAGGACTTCAGGGAACAGGTAAAAACAGATTCACAGACATTATTTCTGAACTTCTCGCTGGTTATTCATGTAAAAACATTACTGAAATAAGTGAGCTAACGGGTAATTTCAACTCAGTAGTTGAAAATAAAATGTTTCTTGTACTTAATGAACTCAAGAATGTAGGTGAAGACAGACTTGCAAACTTCAACGCTTTGAAATCAATTATTACGGATAATGAGATTAGAATTAATGAAAAGAATCAACCCAGAAGAACAGCACAGAAGGTTGCAAACTTCATTTTCGTAACTAACAACGTCTACCCTGTCAAAATTGAAGTTGGAGACAGAAGATATGTAGTTTTAAGAGTTAATAGTAAATTCAGGGGTCAATTTGATTACTTCAAGAATTTAATGGATTCATGCACAAAGGAATTTTATGATAATTTACTGACGTATTTTATGCAATATGACCTTTCATCATTTAATGTACGAATCATTCCGATGACTGAAGCCAAACAAGATTTAATTGAATTATCAACAAATCCTTTAGATGTATGGATAAATACACATTATGATGAATTGTGTGCAGGTATGACGTGTGAAAATGCTCTATTCTGCAAACCATCAGACATGAAAGACAAGAATTTCCAAATGAGCATTAAGGATAAATGTGATAGGAAACAGAGAAGAATAGATGGTAAACAAACATGGTGTTATGTTTTGAAAGAAGAAATGAAAGGATTATATAAACAGGTTGAACCAAACGATAATGAGGATTCATTTACTGACGATGAAATACCTGTAAATGATGCTTTATAAAGTATGATTGGAATTTATTTTTGCATTCTCTTGTACCTGTTGTCAAAATGTCATGTTGTCACATTTTTTCAGAGAAGTTAAATGACCTGGTGACACATGGTGACCTGGTGACACCTTCAGTTCTTCAAAAATAAGTCATTATTGAATAACCTGTGTTGTTGTCAAAATGTCATGTTGTCACATTTTTTCAGAGAAGTTAAATGACCTGGTGACACATGGTGACCTGGTGACACCTTCAGTTCTTCAAAAATAAGTCATAAATACCTTCCTCCTGTGTTGTTGTCAAAATGTCATGTTGTCACAAACTTTAGAACGGCATAATTTAAATTTTTATTTTTATCATAAATGAATACCCCACAAGCTCAAAATTTACCACGAATCATAACAAGGGAGGAAATGATAAAAATGATGCAAGAACATGTTAAAAATAACAAACCACTAAAACTGAGAAAATGCGGTTATGCAGTAATGATGGAAAGAGAGATGTTGTCAAAGAGGAATAAAAATTAAATTTGGATTGAGTTTAAAAATTCATCTTTATTAAATTCATCTCTTCCAATCAATTTATTTATTCTATTAAATTCTTTTATTTTGCTTCACTCAGTTTAAGGATTGAACGGCAAGTTTCTAATTTTTCGATTATTTCTTTATCGTTTTCAGTTCCATTAGTTTTATGGGCATCAACCCCACCGCATTGTGGCTTCTTTTTGTAATAGCATATTTTTGATTTAATTCTGTTTAGTTTCTTTTTATATTCATCGTCTGGACTCTTGACTGCTTCGTTGTCACTCATTTCTTACGAAAAAAAAAAATTAAATATTATTTAAATATAATGGAGTAATAAAATAAATCGGAATTTCTATTAATTTATTGTCAACTTCAACTAATGCATTGCCGTTAATATATCTAACAAATTCAGCTATTGTGTCAAATCTTCGTCTTCTTTTTGTCATTGATTTATCAGTTTTTCCATAATCGAGATGAATCAAAACTTTATCCCCTTGTTTAAAATTCATGAGCCCCGAATTAATTTGTTCACGTTTAACATCATTCAACCTTTCCATTTGCTTTCTAATATATTCCCATTCTTTTGAAATATCATTTTTCATTTCCACTGGTTTCATGTTTATAGTTCTATGCCATGTATTATTATAATAATATACTAACTGTTGTATGATGGAGTCATGATTTCCATCCCAGTATATCTGACCGTTAACCCCTAACGCATCTCTAAGAGTTCTCATTACCGCATCAACTATTTTATTATGAAACGTATATGGAGAGGATGAGAAGAAAAAATTAATTTGTGGGAAATAATGAGTCATAGCTGCCTGAAATCCTTTATCGCCATCACCCCTGATATTATCTACTCTTTCATGATCTAGTAAGTATTGAATAGCTCTTCTTGTTTCCTGTTCTGTTTTCCCTTTCACCGGAATGCAATATAAATATCTAGTGTTAATGTTAATGGCAAATAAATAAGTAACGTTTCCTTTTGAATATTCCAGATGATCGATTTCGTATGAATATGGATATGGTGCAAATGAAGGGCGACTAAATTTTTCCTTTAACGGTTGAATTTTCGGGTCAATTGGTTTATTTAATATCTTGAAATCCTTTTTAAAATCTTTTTGCTTCTTTAATGTTTGAAATGGATATAATAAAGTGAATGATGAAGGATTAACTAAAGGAGGAGGAGGTACTGTCATTGGAGGTTTTGGTGTTGCAAGTGGTTTAATTTTATCTGCTTTGATTTTGGATTTCATTCCTTCCTTCATTAATTCTGGATGTATTCTATTCATTTGTTTTAAATATGCTGTATATAAAGGTTTGATATACTTTCCCGCTTCGAGTTTATGTTGAAGGATGAATTCCAAAAGTTGATCTTCATTTAAAAGTCGGGCTGAATATGGTTTAACTAATGAATCATAAATTAAAGCTTGTACTTCATTTATGGTCTGAAGAACCTGGGCGTTTTGCATCTTTTGTTTTTGCGGCTCATGATTATATAAATTATATAATTCATCAATATCTTCTTCTGTTAATACTTTATTTTTGAAATCTTTCAACTGTTTAAGTTGCGATTTAGTTTTTCCCTTTGAATATTCATTATTTTTAATTTTGTCTTTAATTTCAGAAATTATTTTATTATGATATTTCAAAATTTCATTTTTATAATATGGATAATAATATTCCATATCATCACCCGTTATATAATTATTATGTTTTTGGAGATATGCTTTTAAACCATAATAATCAAGAAATTTTTGATTAAGTACTAAATCAGCAATTAAATCTTTTAAATCTGTGTTATCCATTTATATAAAAATAAAATCAATGTTTTAAGGGTGCCCACCTCTTTGAATCATAGTATCAAAACCATCATTAACAGTTCCTTTTGTCTCTTCTGTGGCATTTTATTAAATAAATGGCATACAACATCCATTTTCACAACATACAGCCTTAGTGTGTGCTCCTGTTAATGCAGTCTTACCAATTGTTAAGCGAGTCATTGACCCATTTTTAAGTTGTAAATTAATATTCTGACCATCAAATATCAATTTATCATTTATTATATCCAAATAATTTTTAGGTGTTAATTGTTTATTTTGTCGTAAACTAACACCTTTCATTTTTTGTGCAATCTTTTTAAAATCACTTCCATCAATTGAACCGTTGAATGATGTATAACACTTAGGGCATAAAGCAACCATGTTATCACCTTGTTTCTCAATTGCTAAACCCAATAACTTCTTCTCATGTGCTTTTTCTTCAGCTTTATTATTTAATTTAGGTTTAAATTTCTCATCAAAACAGAAGAAATCAAATGGTGCGAATTTGAAAATGTTTTTATCATAAAATTGTTTATCAGTAACAATTGCTTGAAATGCTTGCGTGTTAGGAAGATTTGGGTCGCCAGCGATTGCCCAATAAGATGAATCAGTATCACCTTCAATGAAATGAAAACGATTAACATTCAAGCATTTATACATAAAATCATAAATGAAAACCAAATACCAGTATTTAGCATTATCTAAAGTGAAGAATGCCTCTTGTAAACATGTATCACATCTATAAAATCTATCTTTAAGCATCACTTGATATGTATCCTCACCTATTTCTCTTATGTTTTTAAACTTATTTGACATACATGCAACGCGTGACTTCTGTGCATTCATTATTTTAGTCTTTGCGTAATTTTGTGTATTCATTGCATCGTAACCATATGATCCATTAAGTGAAATCTTGCAAAATAAACTTTTTCCTTTATTTCCTTCTAATTCAGCCTTTTGTCTTTCGTTCATAAATTTGTTCGCAAATTCATTAAAACAAGTGTTTTTAGTAAATGTTAAAATTGATTGAATGTCATCAATGATAAAATGAAATCTGTCTATTAGATACCATAGATAATAAGAAGAAAATGGTTGATATTGGTTGTGTGTTGATGCTAACTGAGTTAATTTTCTCTGTTTCTGGTCAATTGGTAGATTGTTTGATTTCATGTAATTATACATAAAACTGCCAATTGTTTTTTCATCTGTGATAATATCTAAGTTTCTTATTATCGGTAAAAAGTTTATGTAATCATTAATGTATTTTTCATCAATGTGACCCTTTACTTCAGCCACGAATAAAGTATTTTTCTTTCTAATAATTCCCAGTGCTTTTGCTTTCTTTGTTGCTGTATCACAAATGATAACACCATTCAATCTTCCCGGCATATACATTTTATGGTCAGTATATTGAATGAAATCATGAGGATTAGATGAAAATGATGAAGGATATAATGAATTAAAGTCAACTCCAACGAAATGAGTCATAATGTTGGTGGTGTCCTCATTTGATACAGTTTTAGTTTCTGGATTATATGAAAGTTTATTAATGCGTGTGATTCCTTTAAGATTTACTCTATGTTGAACATTTGATAAACCACCAGTAATTCCATTACGGAGAATGTGATAAGCTTCAACTGAATCTAAAGTCATTGGTAAATTATTTTTTAATGCATAATTTCTTAAATTGATTCTTAAACGTTGAACATCTTCATCTTTATTTGATTTTATGACATTGCAATAACAACACATTAACTGACAATTTTCTTTGGTATGTGGTTTTTCATTATCGATTCTATCCAATGTTGGTTTATTTACATATGTAAACGCTTTACCACACATTTTGCATTTAGATGAAAGGATTAAATCGTGATAGTATTGAAAATCATCCATTGAAACATTATTTTTAGTATCTCTTTTCGCCTTTTCATCTTGTTTCTTATATGAATCAATTTTATATTTCCAATACTTTTTTGTTAATTCAAAACTTGATTCCACATTTTCTTCTTCTGGATATGTTTCGTTAGGATTGAAGTTCTTATATGCTAACGCGTAACGAATCATTGATGCATTCGATGATAAAGAAAGATTATGAAGCATGTCAATTTTATAAACAAATGTTTCTTCGATAATTTTATCAATTGGGTCAATCATAATTTCAACGTCTTTATTGCAATAATGAATAAAATATTCTAATCTATTCTCAAAATTTTTAGCATCATTGAGATATATTTGATAATCTGAATCGGATATTGTTTCTTGTGTTAATGCTGAATAAAATGAATCTTGAGTGAATGGTTCCTTTTTATATAATTCATCTTCGTAATTCTCCCATGTGATGAATTGATAAGGGAAAAAGGATTTAACACGTGATTTATTGTTTCCGAAATCTTGAGTGAATTGGTCTAATGTTCCACCCGCTATATAATTTCTGATGTCAATAAATCTTAATTCATATGGAACGTTTGTTTTCTTTACAATGATTTGCTTAAATTGTGAAGAAGAACCCAGCATTGATTTTATTTTCCATTTTGCAGTGTTTAAATCACGAAGAATTAAATTTAAATCAAACTTTCCCGAATTAAAACCAATGATATTCACTTTATTGAATTCCTCATCTAGAAGTTCTTTAAATGCTTCCTTTTGTTTCTCATTTAATGTATTCATTAATTCTTCATATTGTTCAATATTTGATTTAGCAACTAATGAACAGGTTGAAAATAAAAATTCAATCCAATCAGAGATGAACGAATCACTTGATGTTAAGCAAAAATTCCTCGTAAATGTTTTATCACGGTCTACGACCTCGCCGCTTTGCGGCTTTATTTTGACAGTTGATGATACCATAAATGGTTTTAAATAAGCGTTCAAAGTTGCACATTCAGAAAGTTGAAGTTCTTCTTTAGTCTCTAATGTTTCGAAGTCAAAAGTAATATAATATCTTGTTGGTTTATAATATTCCTGCAAATTATGTGCTAATAACCATTGATATATCTTCTGTTTCGTGATATGTGGTGCATATGGTTGTTGTGTGTTTTGCAATTGAACGTCTTGAATTAATCTTCCATTATTTTCTTTACATTTCTCACAATGTTTTAAAAATCTTCTTTGGTTTTTCCTTTCTGGATCATCACGGATAGAATATACTTCTTCTTTGCAAAAGGGGCAAACTTTATATCCTGTGAGTGCTTCAACGTCTGTAATTCTGTCAGCGTGAAGTTTTCCACATGGACTCTGTGTTAATAAAATATTTACTGTTTCAAATTCTGGATCTATCATTATTGATTCCACTAATGGAAAGTCTACCTTGTTAATGTCTACGTCTTCTGGTTGAGGGTCACAATAATAAAAATCAATATTAACGTTTAACATTCTTGCTAACCTCTCACTTTCTGATGAAATGTCAAATCCTTCATATGCATCTATGGCTTCATTTAAATAACTTCTACGAGTTTTAGGATTAACACCATCAGGAATGTTATAGAAGCGTTTAAATAACCTTCTACCTTCGGCTCTTATTTGATTATCATTCATTTTAGCTGTTCCATTTTTATTCATTTATGTAAGAATAAAAATTAAAAAATAAATAAAAATAAAGTTTATTTTTTTAAAGTCCGAGACTCAGAGAGTCCAGGGCTAAAGTCCATAAAATGAATTAAGAACACATAAATTTTTATCATCTGCGACGTGACGAATACATTTTAATTTACTCAAGAATGCGTACCCTGATACATTAAATCTAATTCCTGTCTTATTTAATTTCACAACTTTGAAAAGGAATGTATGAATAGCTATAAAATGATGAGATGATGTTTTATGGGTTGCTTCCATTTTTTCTGAAATAAATGAATAAATATAATGTTTATAAGTTTTCATATCTTTTATGTTCTTAATAACGAATGGTATAGACCTTTCAACTTCGTCTTCCTTCGGTGCTGTTCTTTCATATGAAACATTATTGGTATCTTCAATAATGAAACCACAATCACATAAAATTTTATAGGTTCCAATTGTTTCTTTTGATATTTTATCTAACAAATCAAAAACTTTATCAACACCTGTACATTTATTTAAATAATAATTTGTGTAAATATCATGGTCTTCTTTCTTAATCGTATTTGTTGCATATGTTACATTTTTCAGTGCTTTTTTGAATTTTTCAGAATCAAGAGGAGGTGAAAGTAATATACATGGATAATCTCCATCGTCAATAACCTGAAGCTTATGTTTATGAATAAATTTTGTGCCTTCTTCTGAAAGTGTTTCGTCAATATCACCATCTAATAAATTTTTAGTAGATTCCAAAAAGTAATTTTTATATCTTTCCTCATGTGATTTTTGAACTTCTGATTCTGAAGCTGGGATATTCATTAAACCCTCTACTTCATTCTCAGCATTTCTCAATTCACTAATTCTTTCATCTATTTCATTTCTTAATTGTTCCAATTTCTCAATCTCATCGTTATAATATTCATCTTGTTTAATTTTTTCTTCAAAATATTCAGGAGGTGTTTCAAGGCTCTCTGAGCCCAGGTCCTCTGGACCATAAAGAGGAATATTCTCCTGTTTTTCAACTTTTTTGGGATATAAATATCTCATTATAGCCTTTTTAGTAATTGGTCCGTTATATTTAAATTCATTCAACAATCTGGAAAACTCTTTCACATTCTGCATATATGTTGGATAAGAACCGTCTCCAAAATTTTCTAAAATATTTTCTAATTCTGAATTAGTGAACTTTAAAGATTTCAATGAATTAGTTGTTATACTCATTTATTATAAAATAAAAAAATCTAACTTTATTTTTTCGGAGTTTTGTGACGAAGTGCGAATCTTCACTTCGTCAAAAATATATTCTTTTTATTAATGGTAATATAGGAATTGTAGGAATAAAAACTTTTTATAAATTATTCATAAATTTTTAAAATCTGCTATTCGGAAGTATGTTCAAAAATCATTCAATTATGTGAGAATTCTTACGATTACAAAAAAAGTCACACAACCCGCATCATATACTACTTTGATTATCTGTAATAATATGGATTTTTCTGATCCATGGAAGATATAGATCAACAGTCCTTAATGATAATAAGAGTTCGTTTTTTTCAATATATCTATCTTTTATATCTCGAAGTTGCATTTCTTTTGGCTTGTATTGCTGAAATTTTTGATTCCATTCAGGATCCGATCCATTTACCCATAAATATACCAAATCTATTGGCTCGAAAACGGAAAAGTACATTTCTCTGGTAGAATAAACGGGAAATATGTATACAATGATTGAAAACGCTAGGATATACAGTCTCTCTTTATGTTGCATCAAAATGAATGCGTTATTTTGCAAAAGACCAAATTTCAAAGAATAAATTCAGAACTTCTCAAAGTGGAAAACATTTTATTCACAATATATCTACATTCTCCAAGAATGCCAATTTTAGTAAAATTTAAATGTTTCACTTTTCCCAAAAGTGGCAAAACATGCCATAAATCCGAACAATTGATTTTCAAATTAATAAGGGATATAGAATCATTAGGATCCATATGTGAATTATATGAACTTATTTTGAATAGTTACCAAAAGGATAAAAAGTTTTGTGAATTTTGTTTTAATTTCAATAATTTATATCATTTGAGCTTCATGTTTTGATTGATATATCAAATTCAATTTTAAATAGAAATGAAAATCAATATTAAATATCTTGATATGAAATTGAAGAAATATTGGATTTTTGGAATGAATATTTAGGAATTATCAGTTGCACATGGACAAATGGTGTGTTATTTGCCCTCACATTCAATAAAAATGTTCTTTTGGGCTTTTAATTCGATATCATAGAAGAGAATAGGCTGTGCCAAATAGCAGTTGCTGACTTCTTTGAACAAATTTTGGATTTTTATATCAAATTCACATTTCCATCAACATATACCATCAATATATAAGCTACAAGCCATGATTTTAGTGCACGTTAGTAAATTTTCAAAAATGGAAAATGGAGGCATAGATATCCTTGCTCTTAAGCAAATGTTTGAAGATTGCAGTCATAAAGAAGAAGAAGAGCACCAAGAATATTTTGAGCAAGTCATTGAAGAAAAAGAGAAAGAAACTTTCTGGGATGACGATGAAATTACTCCAGTTGGTTTCTACAAAGATTTATCAGATGACAGGCCAGAACCAAAATACCACATACATTACAAACAATGCATCGGAACAGGCGATGTCTATCTTGGTCTTAATATGAACGACCCATCTAATGCAAACGTCGATGCTGTCGTTATAAAAGTTGCACTAAATGGTACCCAGCCAGATGATATAGATCTTAACGTTATGAATGGCTTTCTTGATCTTCGCTGTCCAAAATATCATCTTACACTCAAACTTGATAAAGTTCCAGATGACAAAAAAGAAGTTTCCGCGAAATGGAAACAAGAAACAGAAGAACTTACAATCGAAGTTCCTGTTAAGAGAGAAGAAATTAAAATTGTTTAAAAAAATTAATATAGATACTATCATGATTTGAAAGATACATATTTATACAAGTATTTTATTTGAAAAACATTACATTACAAAGAATTGAAATGTTAGCTAATTTTGGAAAAAACTTTACTCTAATGAAGTTGCAAATTATGCCGAAATCATTAGAAACATGTTGCAAATTGTGTGCTGTACAAATTTTGCAGCGCAAATAATGCAACTCATAATATTCATCTAATGAACACAATTGAATAACTGGTTCACTTCATGAACAAGGCAGAAATTGTAGCACTTCTTTCTTGCCTCGTAATATATTAATTTTAATAATTAATACACAAATTTTGAATAACTAGGATCAAATGCTGAAAACATTGACCGACGCAATGTTTCATCTCATAACAGAGAAAGACATAGAGTGATTTATTGTAACTCTGCAGATTTTGTATCCATTATAAAAATACGTTTCAAAAATTGAAGATAACAATGGATACAAAGAAAAAACCAAGCGAAATCTTTAAGCAACTACAAGGAACTGATGTAGACAAAGTAGAAATACGTATCTACAACGTTGACGACATTCTTACATTCGAAAATTGGGATAAGGAAGAAGATTTCGGTTTAAACCCACTACTATTTGCAGCAAAATACTCTGCTCCAGAAATATTCGAAAAAGTCTTAAAATTTTCATATGATATTGCCAAAATCAAAAGACAAATCGTACTTGAAAGTGATTTTATTTATATAACGCCAATATCTCCAATATTTTCAAACAAATTCTATTTTGAAGCCCAAAAGGAAGCTGAAGAGAACAAAAAAGGTAATTCAATTGAAAAATTAATTGAAATTTCTCAAAATACAGAAAAAAGCCAGAAATTTAAAGCATTTAAAGACAAGAAAAATTCAGAAAATACTATTAAATCTACATCTAATAAAACAGAGCTACTTCAAAACAACAAACCTGAATCTTTAAATCATACAAACATAGATTCTCCTAAATCTTCAAAAGATACAAACCCAAATGATCCTAAACCTAAATCTTCATACAAAGTTCAAACTGATGGAAATATTATAGGAAATAACGGATCGCCAACACGCTTTGTTAATAAGACCAAATGCTGTTTGATTTTATAAAACTAATGTTTATCATGTATTTAAAATATGTTATTATCTATCAAATATATATTTTTTTAAACGAAATGAAAGTTGAAATTATGAATTTGATAATTTATTTTATAAAAAACAATATAATATTATCTTAATCGCCTTTTCTGAATGTCTTGTACTGGAAATAATCACTCTGTGTGGTCTTCCACTCAGTATTCATTCCTCCAAGATGCAAATGACTGTTTTGAAGTCTGTTGTTCACAGCTTGGTTTGGAGCAGTTGGTTGTGGAGCTTTAAAGTCCGATTTCATAGTAGATTGCATCTGAATTGTACTTTGGTTAGCCATACAAATCGGATTACTGTTGAAATCGTTTCTAATTGGCTCTCTTGGTCTCGATTCAGGATGAGGAACATATGATGTTTGGTTTATCGTCTTATTTGTCTCAATTCCAACAATTGTTGTTACATTTGCATGATGTCTAGTATGAAAAGCACGAGCTTCTGCAGGATCGACATGTGTGTTTTGTATAGTGCTCGATTGTGGCTTAAATGTTTCATTATATAATGATGTTGTCTCATGAACAGAATTTTCTCCAAGTTTTACATGGGATTGGTTCAAATTCATGTTAAATGGACGTGATGGCTTTCCATTTAGAGGAACATATGCATCTTGGGATGAACTCTTGAACGTTTCGTTGCAATTCCTGTAATCATGATGAGAAACAAAAGCAGATTTTTCAACAGGCTTCGGTGGCTGTGCGTCCGGATACTGCTTGAATGTTTCCTGATACGAGGACTTCTCTGTTGGGTAAGATCTGTTGCCAACTTCGAACTGAGAACGTTGTAATTGCGCGGTTGAGATTTTCTGGCTTTCTAATTCGGATGGATCGATAGAAATCTTCTTGAAATCATGCTTATTGGTAGTTTCGTATGTTACTTTCTCTCCACCAACGCGTATTGAAGTTTTTCTCAAATCTTGATTGTTATTTTGGGAAGGAGGGATATTGAATTTCCTATAATTGTCATGAGCTTCGGAAACATAGACTTGGAAGGCTCCTTGGTTGTCCATTGCTTCGCGAGCACCGTTTCCTGACCTTAAATCTGCCAAAGCTGGTTTTGCAGGGTCAGGCTGATGATACTGATATGCAGAGCCTGTTGTTGTAGTCCAATCATCGTTTCCTGCTTGCTTGAGATCAATGTGAGAAGCTGCTAACTGTTGATGAGAAATTGTTGGTTTTGAAACGCCAAGAGATGATGCAACCTTGTATCTATTCAATGATTCACGAGTTTCCATTGGTAATCTATTATCGTCTGCGTAATTTGTAGACATAAGGTTTTGACGAGTTTGGATTTGATCTTTCTTTTGAATTGGATACTGAATGTATTTCGCTTTTGTTTCTGATAACATATCTGATGATTCTCCATTGCCTTGCCAATGCGTCTTTTGAAGAGCTACTGTATCTACGTATTGTGGTTCGATTTGACCTTCTTGAGGCTTAATATATGAATGATAAGTTGTTTCCCATGTATTGGGAACTCCTCCTGTCTGAATACTGTCTCTGTTACTGTTTCCGGTGTATATTTTAGGAAACACAGGCTCTTCATTCATTTTTTTCTGAGTGTTACAAAATTTTGCGAAATAATTCTCTTACATAACGTATCTTTTTTTTTTGAGTGATGATTGATATCCACGCTCAAGATTGAATCTCAAAAATATGTGCATTGCAACACGAATCCTTTACAGTTATAATTTTTATAGTTTTCAATAAAAAAAAATCTTTGAACATTACTTTTTTTTTTGTCTTCATTGAAATGACAGTTGCTCATCCTTTACCAACAGAATGGCAATTCTGGGTTATCCAAATTAAATGGGAAGGTAAAAATCGCAATTTCGAGATCGAACCAATCGTTGGTTTCAAAACTGTCGAAGATTTTTGGAATAATTTTATGCAATTTCCTCCAATCGGCGAAATTAAAAAAGGAGGAATATCTCTTTTCAAGAAAGGAATCAAACCAGCTTGGGAAGATCCTAAAAACGAGAATGGCCAGGCAGTTACAATTTCACTTTCAGTTTGGACTCAAGAACTATGGGAAAAGATTATTCTTGCTATTGTAGGAGGATCCATAGACGATGTTATCAAAGAACCAGAATTATGCGGAATGTATGCCAAAGTTAATCAAATAGGTTTATCCGTAGCCTTATGGTTTGGCCCTGGAGAGCTTAATGTTAATGCTTTAGCGGAAGTTCTAAGTCTTGATCCTGCTGTTTTGCAAGTTAAAGCACATCCAAAGAATTAAGCTGTCCTTAAATCTATTACTGTCTTGTCTAGATTTATTTGTATACTGATTTTACAGTTTCTATCTACTTTTTTATATATTTGAAATCACTATTTTTCATTTTTGCATTTATTGATGATTTTTTTATATGTAAATGTTATTATTCTTGTTTTTATGAATTAGAGCATATTGTTTTTACAGGAGCTAATGATGGTCCTTGGTCTTCAATTGATTTTTATATTTTTTTCTGACAAGTAAAATTTAATTTTTGACATGTAATTTTTGATATAAAAAAACTGGGAAATGGCGAATGCAAACTATACCAATTCTCAGTCGAAACCAGATGATATTCAACAATACTTCGGATTTCTTCCTCCTAATTCAATAGCACAAATGCAATCGACTGATTATCAAAAACGTATCGAATGCAGTCAAGAAATATTAGAATACGTGCCAACAATTCCAGTTGAGGAAATAGATTTTGATGGTTTCTTGCGATTTATTCAACAATACGTCACCGATGCTAATCTAAAAGTTGCTCAAAACTGTTCATTAATTATTGAGGAAGTTATAACGGAATTGAAAAAGGCAGGAAATATTCATGTACGCCTTTGCGTATCGATAGCCTTTGATCAATTAAAGGACAATCGTAGATTCGTTATACAATTAGGCGGTGCCGTTATTGGTGATTTACTTCGAGCAACAGATCAAAAAACTGTTTTTGAAGAAATTGTTCGATCATCAGCTAGCGCACCATCTAATTTACTTTCTCAGATATACAAAACTTTGCCAAATTTGATACAACAAAATGCGTTGAATCCTAGTATTCTAATAGACTATTCGGCATTCTTCGATACAGGTTTAACAACTCAAGATGAAAACGTTAAACAAAGCGCTTTGTGGTGTCTTGAATATCTAAAAGCTAATTTTTCAGAAATCTATGATCGGTTGTACAATCTTCTATCATCGCAAGCTTCTCGTATGATAGGCCGTTCTTCTCACAATCCAGCTACGGCAATACCTAAAAATAGAGAATTCGGACCGCAAGTAATTCGACAAATTAATACAGCAGGTGCCGTTGAGGCAGCCAAAATTAATATGACTATGTCTCAAAAAGGTTACCGAAGACCACTTTTGCCTTCACAAGGAGCAGGCAGATTATTATCTAAATCACGACCTATTACATCAACATTTCCTAATGCTCCTGGTCAGGATGCCAACGATACATTTAATTTCGAACCAGTTTCTCTCCCAGTTCAAGATCGAATTATTCCTCCTCAAACAACATTTAATGACGATGAAGTGATCTTTGAACCACCAGAGCAAGAAGATAGTGGACTTCTTAAAGGAGGAGCCAAAACAGGGCCAGTTTTCAGAACTCGTGATATTAAAACAGATTTGAATAATCCTTTATTCGATACGGAGCTAGAACTCGATGAAACGAAGCCAAAAGTAGGTCATGCTCACTTCGATGCTGCAGTTCTCGATGAAGTTCCCGCTGTATCATCTGGATTTAGGCAACCAAAGCCGATTCGTGCCAAGGTACACAAAGAATACGAAGAACTCCCTTCAGCCAACTTTGGAGGCTCTCACTTCGATGAAAACGCGTTTAATGAAATCAAAGCTGAGAAAAAGCAAGATCCTTTCAGGGAAAGACGCTCTGGTCTTAAAAAGAGACTTATTAATCTTGAAGAGAACAAAGAAGAGAGCTCAAGCCGCGAAAATGCGATTCAATCCGAATCAATTCCACCGAACAAAAAGAAAGGCGTCGTGAATTTCGATGGTTTACTTGTTTCCAATGCCGAAGCCAACAACAGTAGTCGTGAAAACGTTACTCCAGAAAAGAAACGTCCAAAAGCAAAACCACACGTTGAAATTCACGATCCAGATTCTCGTCCTATCAAGACAAGTGGTGCATATGACATTGGCGAAGACTTAACAATCGATGCCGCCTTGTCCGCACCAATTCCTAAGGCTAAGCCACGTCCTAGATCTGTCAGAACTACTACAGCTAAAGAAAGAAAAACAGAAAAACCTCCACCATCATCACCTCCTGTTCCCAAGACTCCAACGCCTGCACAATACTTGGAAGACCTACAGAGCGATGATTGGGAGAAGCAGAACAAAGCTATTGAAGCATTACTCGGTGGTTGCGCACCAAAAGACTTGATAAAGAGCAGTCTTAGAACATCAATGTCAGCTTTGCTTGAATGCGCTCAATCAACACGTACAGCCTTATCTAAGAACGCTTTGAACTTAGTCTTGCAGTGGATAAAAGACAAAGATATAAGCGTTGCAGGAGTAGCTGATGTGTTGGGTACGAGACTCTTAAAACTCATGCAAAGCCAATCTTCTCATCACTTCATTCAGGATTTGACAGGTGAATGCTTTTTGTCACTTTTGGAAAACGTGCCAGATACAAGGCAATGCGCCATAATTTCAAGGGAACATAAGAGTCCATATGCTGCTGGTCGTGCTTTAGTTGCTCTTGGTGCTGAGAAGTCTGTTGAAAGGATAGAAGATCCAACACCTTTGTTAGTTCCTTTGGCTTACATGGTTAAAGATGCTGACCAAGAAACAAGAAAACACGCAAAAGTAGCAATAAAACATATAGCCGCTAAGAAGAGGAACTTCGTGGAATATGTTAAATCAAATGTTTCATCACAAGAAGATCAGAATAATCTTATCAAGGCTTCAACAGCACCTTAATTAATTTTTTTGTTTTATTATTAATAATTTTATTGATCTTGGATTCTTCCTTTTTTATTAATCCGAGATATCAAGCTATACATGAGAATTTCTTCAGAAACACAGTTTTCATCCAAATATGTATTTTGTTTGTTTGTATATTCAAATAAATCTTGTTTTTTATGTATAAATTTCTGAAATTTGTTATAATTTAAGTTCCAAAACATCAGTTCTGAAGTGTATAAATCATATGTCTTATGCTTATAGTCTATATAGCTATCTCTCATAGTTATTGAGAATTTGATGATGTGAAACTTTATTTTTTTTTATTGTAAAATATATGACGTTTAATCCAGAGCACTTCGGATTATCAGAAAAGGATAAACTTCTTACCACAAATGTTTTTAAGAGAATAGCAGGAGAATATGGTCTTTCAACTCCAGAAGTTAGAGAGCAAGTTCAAATTGCAACAACTATTTTTCTTCATTATATAATAGATGGCTGTGTTGCTTACCATCAAAGAGACGACACCGAAAAGCCTGTGTCTGTTAAGACGGCAGATATTATTCGTACACTAGAAAATTCTGGTTTCATAACTATTGCAAGAAAATGCGCATCTCAGTAGGTGTTATAATATTTATGAAACTAGAATTTGTTGATATAATGATTTATTCAAAAACTTGTTCAGCGAAGATATATTTTTTATTTACCGAGGTAAACACTGCTATTCGATCATCAATCCAACGAGATACATCATGGATTTATATACGAATCCGGGCTCAATGATTTTTAAAATGTTTCCAATAATATTGAAATCAATAATTTCAATTGAAGTTAAATGATTATTATTCATGTAAATAACTGCTATAGTACGTCAAGAATTTCTTTCTGAAATGACGCTAGTGTTTTGTTGAGTTAATTGATATTCGACCAAGCTCCAACTAATTTACTTGGGAACTAATTTTAAACCTTGTGTATATTATAATTTCTGTTTATTTTGGTATTAATTACAATTGAAGTTTCTGAAAAAAAATGCCATTTCAAAATATTTTACCATTAATAAATGAACCTTAATCTTAAGGCAATCTATTCCTTGAAATTAAGGTCAATTTTTAATTCAAATCATAAATTTTTTTAAACTTTAAAAAAGATTGATACTATTAATATATGCTGAACGAATATTCAATGAAAAATTTAATTTAAAAGTACGATTATCACCGGCATAAAATACAATGGTGAGTTAGATATTAATATAGATAACATTATGATAATCATATTCTAAGTAATCCCAGCAGATATAATTATTCAAATATGTCAGAAAAAATTTTGAAAATTGCTCATTCAATTCAAAAAAATGTTCGATAATCCCGATACCAGTCTCTATGAGAAGCGAGGCTGGCTTCGATTGGTTGACGAACACAATACTGAAATAGGTAAAAGATATGTAATATTCAATGATGCTGAGCTAGCTCTGTATTTAGATGGAACTCTCAGCGAGCTTGACAAGAAGTTCATGGTTACTAGACAAACAAAAGCAGAGCTTCTCGAAGATCGCAAAGAATCGACAATTAAAGTTACAATTGATGAAAAAACGAAACCTTTATATTTTATTTCAGCGAGAAACGAAGATATTTCATGCTGGATGCTTGCCATCAATTCCAAAAAGCTTGATATGCCTAAATTATCTATGAATGACTTCAGAATCATCAGCGTTATCGGTAGAGGTTATTATGGTAAAGTTATGCTCGTTCAGAAGAAGGATTCGGGTGAACTATTTGCTATCAAATACATCAGAAAGTCGCGCCTGAATGATGACAATGGAAGTTCTGTCATTGCCGAGCGTAATATTTTAATGAAAGTTCGTCATCCTTTTATTGTTAATTTATGCTTCGCATTTCAGACAGAAACAAAAGTTTACCTTGGTCTTGAGTACGCGGCTGGTGGCGAATTATTTTACCACATGGACCAAGTTGGAACTATTCCAATTGATGATGCTCGCCTTTACATTGCTGAGATTGGTCTTGCTTTGCAACACTTGCACTCAATCGGTATCGTTTACCGCGATCTAAAGCCAGAAAACATTTTATTTGACGAAAAAGGACATATTAAGTTAACCGATTTTGGTTTATCCAAGAGTTTAGACACATCTGAATCAACAACTACTTTCTGCGGAACATGTGAATATCTTGCCCCAGAAATAGTTACACAACAACCTTACAGCTACAAAGTAGATGAATGGGCTCTTGGTGTACTTGCATTTGAAATGATTTTTGGTCAGACACCATTTGCCGATGAAAACAAAGTTTATTTATTTGATAAAATTGTTTCAGAAGATCCAGAGTTCCCATTCCTATGTGATTTCAAGGTTACAAACTTCATTCTCAGATTGCTTACTAAGGATCCGGAGAAAAGACCTTCATTTGCTGAAGTTCAAGATGATCCTTTCTTCGCTGGCCTTGATTGGGATAAGGTATATAAGCGCGAATATACACCCCGCTTTATTCCGAAGGTAAAAGATCCACTTCATCCAACTAATTTCGATCCAGAATTTACAAATGAAATTCCAACTGATTCTTTATGTGCTCCTGGCCTAGGTGATATAGGAAATATACCAGGATTCTCATTTATGGAATCAAAGCTTGGATAAATTATAAAATATTATTTATTATTCATATCAATTCCTTTGTTTTTTTAATTTGTATCTCATTTATATAATTCATATAACTAATTGCATTATTGTTCGAAAATGAAATCTATTTTTTGCCGTATAGCATTGCTAACTATCTTAAACTAGTCAATTTCAACAAGTATGAAATTTCCGATCATTTTTAAACGATACCGGAGTAATAAAATTTGTTAGAATTCAGAACATTCAAAATTGGGTACAGAGAGTATGCATTTATTGGTCGTGGTATATATATGAAGATATTTTACCACAATTTGCTTGGCGGATTGTTCGCCAACAAATCTGAGGCGAAATCGATTAACACAACATACAAATACTCCATACCTACTGAAGTCACTGATGAGTTCCGTGATCAAGACAACAAATTTACCTTTGCACTCGTTTATCCTGAAATTAATTTATATAATATCTGGCAGCAAACCAATAATCCGCTAAATGAGAGACCAAAAGCAGCAAATAATTCTCACTATTATGTGGAAGGATATTATAACATCACGATTTTAGCAAATCGTAATGAAACTAACTGTATATGGGGCGGCTTACTTCTGAGTCACACCGAAAATTTGATGGATGGATGTCCAGGGGGCAAAGATTGGTTCTATACAATTGGTTATGTTGGAACAGGTTGGAGAGCTGATAAACAATTGCTCATTCCATCAAATGACAGTGGTGTCAATATTGTTAGCTTATGGGTAAAAGTTATTGATGATAAGTATAAAGTTATGCTTACTTGTAAAGCAAACAATTATGCAATCTTCTCAAACAAGCTATTTTACCTTGTTTTTGTTATGATATCTGAATAAAGCTTAATATATCTTAAACATCTTCGTTTTAATATATTATCAAATATAATTTTGTATTGATTTAATACTAAATAGAATTTTATCCATGCATTTTTAATTACCATTTACATTATGATTAGATCAGCTGATGGAAAGGTCGTTACAAAAATGATTAGTGAAATTACAACATTTCATTGAGAAAAAAAAAACTAAATTTATAGAAATATTCAAATAGCATGGAGATGGGATAAAAGATCTCTTTTGAAATATGCTCTATAATAGATCATCTTCTTTAATTTCCCAAAAATTATTCTCTTATCAACGATAACTATGTAAAAATATGCACTTTCTATTCGTGTAGATAAAGTTTTTAGCGTGGAATATCCAGTAAGATTATAAAAAAGATTTTGGAACCGCATCTCCGCACCGATAGGAGAAAAAATGACAAAAATTAAGGTCGATCTTTTCGGAGGTTTACGTATCGTTTTGAGCTAACTCTCAAAATTTTTTAATGCAAGAAGAAGTCCAAGATGACGATGCACAGAAGGTTTACAAAATCATCGTTGTTGGCGATATGGGTACAGGAAAAACATCTATGATTCGCCGTTTTGTAGAAGGAAATTTCTCGGAATTTTATAAAATTACAATCGGCGTTGACTTTGCAAATAAAATCATCACTGCCGATGGCGTAAAATGCGATATACAGTTATGGGATATAGCAGGCCAAGAAAGATTTGGCTCAATGACTGGCGTATACTATAGAGAATCCGTTGGCGCGATAGTTGTCTTTGATATTACCCGCCCTTCAACCTTTGAGATGACAAAGATCTGGATGGACGATATCCAGGCTAAAGTTCAAACTTCTGCCGGAGAAGCAGTTCCAACTTTACTTATCGGCAACAAAATCGATTTGAAGCCAGAAAACTGGGGTAACAAGACAGAAGAGATGCAGAAATATGCAGAAGAAAATCATTACTTGCAATATTTCGAAACAAGTGCAAAAGATGGTACAAATCTAGAAGAAGCTATCCAGGCATTAGCTTCATACATCGTTAAAAATAACATTGAGCCAGAAAGTACTCGAGATCTAAAGGGTGTCGATATCTCTGAAACATCAAAGGTTCAAAAGACCGGATGTTGCTAAGATCTTACTAATTACTATAAAAAATATCTTTCCTAGTTTGAATTACTTAACATTTTTTGACTTTTCATGAAAAATTAAAAATTATTAAAAAAAAGTAGATCAAAAAACATATAAAACATAAACATTGTAGGGTGTTTGTTTGTTTTAGAATGTTTCAAGGTCAATTTCCATTGATGAGAAATTATTTTGGCATTTTTGAATGAAATCCTTGTAATTAGTGATTTTATCTTGCAACTTTGGATTGTTTTTCTGAATTGTATCTAAAAACTGATTTAAATTATCATATATTTGAGATATAACAAAACAATTAAAATAATCTGTTGAATCAATGCCTTCAATTATTTGGTTTACAATATCCATAAATTTTTCATGAGTTTGGCAAACAGAAAGCAAATTTGGCAAAATTGAAATCAAAATTGGTTGAGAAATCGAATTTTCTTTAATACACTTGATGATTTCCTTATGCTTTGAAGTCAGAAATTTGATTATTGAACGATCAGGATGATTCCTCATGTAAGATAAAGAAAGATTTGGATTTTTATCGAATAAGAAAATCAATGAATCACAGATAAGTCCTGAATTAAGTATTATATTACTGAACGTGTTTAAATTTGACTTTGCAGATTGAAGAGTTGGATTTAAAAGAGAACTGCTTTGAGAGAGCTTGTTTTCTAAGGAACTGACTAAACTGTTCGATTGTTGGAAGAAATTCTCAAGATTTAATTCTTTATATGAAATTGGATTTTTCGGAAATTGCAAATCAGTTTTTTCAATCTTTTGGGCATTGTAGTATATGTATCTGTTATAGTTAGACTGTAATGCACATTTACAGCCTTGTATTTGGTATTCTTCGTTTTCAATTCGAATTTTTGTTTTGAAGATCAAAATAACTTTATAATTTGATGAAATTACGTTAACAACTTCATGGTATACAACTCTCGTATTCTCAAATACATTAATTACCTCACAAGATTCATTTTGAAAATTATATAAGTAAACATTTGAGTTATCGCAGTATATTTTGACGTTATTTTGGTCTATAAGTATTTCTGAGTGTATGACAAACCTGGATTCTGTTCTATCGAAGACAGTTAACTTGAAATTTTGATCTAAAATGCAAAACAAAATAAATGAGAAATCAAACTGTAAAACGTTATCGTATACCAATGTCTGTTGAAAATTCATGTCATTATTAACTTGTTGATTTTCGGAAATAAAATTCAAATATAAGTTCGGAGTTATTAAGAAATAAAAGTAATTTTGCATGTTTAGATCGCACTTGGCGTAGACTATATTTTGGAATGTTTTTGTTTGTGAATCTAGCTTTTCAAGATTAAAAATATTTAAATTTTTATCACTTGTAACTAAAATTGTGTCTTTAACTAATGTAATTGATGATGGCTTGTAATCCATTGGAATGTCGCGTTGTTTCTTTCCTGTAGCAGAAATTATCAAATTATTTGTAAATTCATCAGCGAATACAAAATGATTGTCATCAACGTATCCTGTTACGAATTTTTTGGAATTTTCTGGTGTTTTTTCTGATTTCTCTTGGATAATATCAAAAAGAGGATAATATGGTTGGAATTTTGTATTTTGGTTTGGCTTATCGCTTTTACTCTCTGTTGTTTTAGTATTTTGATCAGAATTGCTGTTCTGTTTGTTGATATTATTTCCGGACTTAAGAAGATTAGGATCTAAAACATATTTAGTTTCGCCTGATGTTTTATTTGGTTCATCGTTCTGCTTCTTATCATTTTCGGTCAGTTGATTGCTATTATTGCTACTATTCTTTGAATTATCATTCATAAAATGAGAACAAATTAATCTATGAAATGGATATTACAATAAAACAATATGAATATATCAATATTTTGTTTACAAATAGATGAAAAATCCGAAATTTTTTATTTCATATCAAGATTTCATTATGAAATTACCTATTTAAAAAAAGAAAAAGCATTAATAAGATGATAATTTGATATATAAATCTTTAAAAAAAGTTAATTAATTTTACTGATCGAAAAGCCAGTGCTCGATCGTGAGGATCTCCTGTTCTCTAATTCTTACGAGGTCCTCTGGGTCGTTATCTGTGGCGCCATCGAGGTCGCTGCAATGGCCAAGCTCAGGGCCGGCGTATGTGCGAACGACGCTATTTTCGTTGACTTTGACATCCTCAGTTACGCAAGTCCATGTCCATGGATCCTGTGAAGCTGTTGTATAGAAAATGTGGTCGCGATTGAGAGGAATTCCGCTGTATTTCGCATTGAAGGCATCAACGTCTGGGTGCATCTCCTGGTCGAAGACATCCTTGCATTGGTCTTCGAAGACTTCCTTTGTAACCTTTTCGCCACGAAGAGATAATCTTCCCTTTCCGATCTGCCAGTAAGCGAGTTGGTTGCATGTCATCCAGAACCAGCAGCGCTGATCGTTGTTTGGTCCTGTGATGTTTCTCATGTGGGCTGTAGAGTATTCTTGTGGCTTGGCCTGGTTTTCGTAGAACCAGCCCTTTGCGTATGTAGCGAGAGCGGAAACTGTATCGTAGCCGAGGCGACGGGCATTGACAAGTGGGCTGCAAACCTTAGAGAGGTTGTTGTATTGTAATGAGAGGGTGAATAATTCGCCGATGAAGTTCATGAATTCGCCATCCTTGAGTGGGTATTTTTCTGTATCGACGCCGAAGAGGTTCATGACATAAGCTTTGTCACTTGGGTCTTCGAGAAGCTTTTCAATTTGGTATCTTGTTTGGCGAGCGATTGCAGCGCACTCCTGACCCATGGAAATGGCATCTTGGAGATCGAACTCTACGAAATTGTTTGTAGCATAAAGGACGCCGGATGATGAAATTGCTGCTTTGAAATCATCTGGATATTTATCTCTGATGAGGGCAGAAAGAAGGCCTGGATATGATCCACCAACAACAAGCCATGGTAAATTAAGTTTCTTTTCATTTTGATAATAATCGTGGAAAACCTTATAATCTTGAACAGCTTGCTCAACTGTTAAGAATTTGAGTTTGTCAACTGTAAGTCCGTCCTGTGGAATGGATTTTCCGAAGAATCTGTGCTGAATTGTTAAAACAATTGCGTTATATCTCTTAGCAAGAACAGCGTTAAAATCACTAACGCCGGATGCAACGAGTTTGTCACTTTCTGCGCCTATTTTAACGATGATTGCTTTTGGTTGTCCGACAACATGATCAGTAACTTCATAATAGTACTGATCAAAGGTCTCTGAACCTGTATTTTCGTGGTCAAGAGTCTGTTTAAATGAATAGAATGTGCGATTTTCGTCGCTCCTCACTAATGATAATAAAATGGGCAACATTTTCCTATTCTATGGCCAATGTAAACTATTTAAATTTTGAACTGACCTTAAGAATTTTATTTTTTATTTCACATTTGGATTTAAACTATGGTGTTGTTGTTAAATTTAAAATATTCGCTTTTTATCTTTCAATTTCAAATTGAATGATAAAAGTGACATTTTTAGCAAATCTCTGCATTTCAATAGATTGCGGTTGATAATAAGAGCTTAGCTACGAAGATTTGAAGAGCTTGAACTGATGTCTACTCAATTATTTCTTCTTCCTATATATCAAGAGATTATGCCGTTTTCAATTTTCATTTATATTTGTTAATTTGAAAGCAATGAGATGTATTTCGGCTTGTGAGACATTTAAGCGATTCCGAAAGAAATAGGAATGTTGAAATTCAAATTTTAAAAATAATTTTTAATAAATTATACATAATATAAATATATGATATATCTATGTCTTCTATAGGTTAATGTGAAGCCTTAAAGAAGATTTAGATATAAAATATAATAAAAATAAAAAACAATTCGAAAAACATGTCAAATTAAGTTACAAACAAGTACGATCTGTATGTGTATTTGCAAGAGATATAATAATCCAGTTGATTATGTCTTAATCTTCTTGTGGAACGATTATATTTGGTTTGGCCATGATTTTTGGAGAAATGGATGGGAATAATCCAGCTTCCCTTGAATAATAAGGAAGTTGTGAACATTTTGAGTCAAATATTCTTTCATAGTGGCAAATTGTGTAATTATCAGGTGTTTTTGGTACTTGAGCATCATTTGTCTGATTGTGAATCAAGTTTATTACGTATTTTCCCTTTTCGAACTTCTCTAAATCATATTTTTGAATCATTGAGAACAAAATCTGTGCGTACTTGTGATTATGCATATTTACAGCAATAATTGTTCTTAGCGCATAATCTACGCACTTATCTCTGATATTTGAGTAAATGGCCGAATCGAAATTTAATGAAATCTGATTTCTAAAGATTTTGTAGAGAAACTGTTTGTTTTCACAGAGCCCAGACAACAAAGTAATGATGTTAAGTAAGATATGTTGGTTTCCTGAGCTCTGATGATAATTTAATAATTCACAAAATCTATCAGTGACATTTGATATCAAATTATCATCCAAATCACAGTTTCCGTATTTTCCTGAGAACAAATTTGAAGAAAGAACATAGATAATGTCACAAGCCATCTTTTGTGTCTCATATTCACAAGTTACACTCGTTGTGAAGTAATTAGAGAGCAAAGCCATAACAACAGCGTCATCTCTATGGCAACTGAACAGTTTTGACTTAACTGTTCCGTTTGTTTCCGATAAAATAATCAGCAAACAATTTAAAATTTTCGCGGAATTTTTCTTCTTCATTCCGTTGATGATTGAATCGAAAACATTTGCATTCAGTTCATCAGATTGCTTCGAAATGATCGTGCAAAGACACTCAATGGCCGTGTAATGACATATTATGTCGTCAGATTTTACAAAGTGAAGTGACCATTCCCAAGGAGAAGAAGGAATTTTTGCGAATGCTTTTATGTTGTCGAAATGAGGGTAAGGGAGGGAAGGATCCGCCTTTAGTGAGTAGTAGAACAACACAAGAGTTGGGAAGGAAAGAGAAGGACAATTCTCATAAATGATGGCGAAAGAAATTTTGAAGAAAATTTCGGAATTTTCCAAAATTGATGAAGAAAATCTTTCGATTTCTGTGATCATTTTCGCTGTATATGTGTCTATGTCTTTCCTGTCGCGTGGAAGAATCGGTCGACAACTGGAAACAATCGTACTAAACATGGATAAAACAAATTTGACATCGAAAAATCCGCCATTTACAAAATCAAAAATTTTGCATTTTTCAGCCAGTTTCATCAGACTTGCTGAGGCATGTGCGAAGAGTTCTGCGTATCTAAGATCAATAATACAGATGTTACTATCAATTATCCTATGAATGACTTGTTTCGCTCGATTTAGGAAACTTCCTCGTAAAATCGAAAGAGATTCAGAGGTGGACATGGTATATAACAGGATATCTGATATACAGACGACATCTCTGAGTGAAAAATCATCGGTTTTCTCAAGATTATTCACTTTTTTGTTGTAAATTGAAATAATATTTTTTGGAATGCTGAAATTCTGCATCAAATATAGTGTTTTCTCATTAGTATTGTTTATTAAGATATCTTCTGTAAGTTGTAGGGCTGAACTGTTTCGTTTTTTGAGTAATTTCAAAAATTCTGTTTTTGTATTTTCAAAAATGCTGTATTTGAACATAATATATAAGGAATTGACAACGGCTTGTTGTCCAATAATATTTGTCGTTGCTACAATGTGAAGAAAACGTAAAGAAAATTCAGAATCTGTATTATTTTGTAAATGTACTAAAAGTGACTCAGAAATCATCAGTACGTAGATATTTTCGCATATTGCTTGTGTTGGAACTGAATCTGGATGAGAAAGACAAAATTCATAATCTGGAAAATTTTTTTCTGCTTTGCTTGTTAAATTGTAAAAGAATTTAACACATTTCTTCCAATCTATCATGGCTAATGAGTGTGGATATGAAGCAGCAATCATCAGAAATGATAATGGAATATAAGTGGAACAAAATAGTTTTTCTGATTGATTAAAGTTCGCTGTATAAACTACTTTAATAATATTGTATAATGTTGGTGTAAGTTCGTTTGTTAAATGCTTAATTATGTTTTTTGATAATTCTTTTTGATTGAATTCCCACATTAACTGTATTACATGACGTAAAATTGGTGAAAAGAATGTTTTATGTTGGATATTTTCATTTAATTGAAATATTAATGTATGAATTTGAATTGCTTGAGTAAAATCAGGGAAATAATTTGAATTTTTAATATGCTCGACAACATTTTGAATTATGTCATCTTGAAAAAGTGTTTTAAAATCACATCGAATGAAAAACGGTAAAATTAGATTGATTAATTCGGATAATTGTTCAGGTTCATCATCTGAACTTAATATAACTTTATTGTCTAGTTGAAGGAAGAATGAATTGTCCGCAATTATTACATTTTCGAACTTTATTAATTCGTTGGGTAGATTTAAAATGAATTGTAAGTATTTTTTGGCTTTGATTACTGTTTCATCAAGGTTTCCAGATAGAATTATCTTCATCTTGTTTAATAAATCATCAATTATTTCATTAATTTGAATTGGATTTTGAGGTGAAACAGATGAAAACCGATTAGATTTCTTTAGTATTACTAGTGATTCAGTGATTTCGTGTTCATTGTTGATTTGAGGCAATGAATTGACAAAATCACTGAACATTGAAAAATTTACTTATATAATAATGACTAAGTTCCAGGACTAATCTTAACAAAACTTCCAACATTCAAAAAAAATGAACTATCAAATTAAAGATATATTACAAATCAAATAAAATTTCCACATAAATCTTCTTGGATTAAGAAAATATATGAATAATTGAAATATAATCCTCATTGGTAGATATATAGTGTCATAATTTCACAAGTAAAATGTTGTAAATAGCAAAATAAAATTATTATCCAAATTAAATCAAAAGCATATTGACTTAAGACTGATTGTATCAAGAGTGAATATGTAATTGCTGGTATATAATAAGAGTTTTTAATAAAGGAACTGTATTTAAATATTCATTTAAAAGCCTTGCGAAGAACGCACAGCCTTACCGGCGAAAGCCTTATCATCTTTAAGAACAACACGAGCGGCAACAATTTCGGGATCTCCTTCGAAAATATATCCTTGCTCGATGGTTTCGTCTAAAAGTAAGTATAAAAGATCTATCTGCTTCATTAAATCATCGTAGCTAACTTTCTTGTAAACAAGGGAGAGAGCAGTGAAAATTGTTTCAAGAACTTCGTCTAATAAAAGTTCATTTGCCTTTAAATCGCCAACAACAAAACCGACAACATCGTTACAATTGCGATAAACGGTAATGTATTCTTCATGTTGCATAATTTGGCCATCGAAATCTTCTGAAGCGCGTTTGAATATATTATTTTCAAAATCTGTTCTCTTTTCGTCTGGAATGCTATTATCATAGTATTGAGCAGTAATTCTTGATCCTGAATGGGAGTAGAAAAAGACTGCTTTTACTTTTGTTAAATCCTGAAAACTCATTTTTTAATATTAAAAAAAGTGACGGACTTTCTGACGAAAAAAATGAAAAACTTTAAAAATTTATAGTAAAATGCCATCCATGAGTGTTAAGGATCGTAACTTCTTATGGACGAAACCAGAAAAATCGATCTGTTCACTGAGAAATAAAATCATGTCAGCTAGAAAACCATTTTGACAATGTAAAGTTAACAATCATAGCATCAATTAATAAACGGGCATGGAAATTCGTCCCCAGATAACAAATGAAGATCTTGGTAAAATTGTCGAACTATTTAGCCAAGCAATATCAGAAAGCATTGGAGATGATCAGAAGATTAATTTAGATCAAAATAAAGTTAATATTCAATTTGAAAATGCACTTAGGCAAAATTTAACAATCATTCAGACCCCAGAAGAAGAAATTAAAGGACAACAGATCAAATGTCAAATAGAAAAAATGCAACAACAAGCAATTAGATTACAACAACAAATTCTCGGCAGGAAAAATGCGTTTGTTAATACAGTTCGCACAATGATAGATCAGTATTTGGATGAATTGATACCAGATACTCCTGAAATTGACATTGATCAACCAATTCAATTTCCTCCTGAAGTCAACGAGTTGTTCACTAAATTGGATGAGCAAATTGATTCGCTAGAACAGCAAGTTAAAAGATCTAGTATGGAAAAAACAATCAACCAACTTTCTCCGTTTATTCAATCTACAATGAACTTTCTTAATGAATATGAGAAAAATTAGCCATGCTACATTAATTTAACTTATTGAGATTTATCAAAATCCTATTTGTTTGTTACGAAAAAATAAAATAATTTCTGAATAAAATGAAATTTTGTGTTTTTTTATGCATTCAATTATTACTAGCATAAATACTTATTTAATAGATTGAAGTTGTATACGAATAGATAACATTTATATATCAAACATGAAAATTTTATCAAACAAAATATATTATAAACACTCATATATCCTTTTGATTGTGGCATCATCAATATTCAAAGATATAACTGCCCCAGATGATCCAACATCTGTGTATCTTTGATATGATGCTCCAATCTTCTTTGACAACACTTTATTAGTTGATTCGATGATAATATTAATTGTGGAATTGACCTCAGAAAGGTTTTCGAAGTGAGCATATTTCTTGAGTAAATTAACTGGGCATGGGCGACCAATGGCAGTCATTGAGCAGACAATAATTCCGAAAGCAACAACTGAAGGACGGAATTGAAGAATTCTATGATCAAGCAACGAGGCCTCGCACATAAATCCAGCAACTTCGATTAGAGGATTGTCTGCTGAAACTGCCACTAGGTATCTTCTGAGAAAGCTCTTAGTAGTTGGGTACTGAAGTCTGAAATTCAAAAGTTGGAGAATTTTTGCTTCATAGCGGCAAAATTGAGCCTGTGTATATGGTTCATTACATAATTCAATGAGTTCATTAACTGGAGGTATTCTAATTTCTTCAACTTTTGCAGCCATCCACAAGCAAACTGCTCCTACAAGTTGAAGTCGATTTTTATGTATATTTTTCTTCGATAATACTTGATCTAAATATGCAATGGTATTGAACAATGTATCACTTGCAAAATTAAATTCGTGGTGTACGTTTATTAACCACTTAACCAAAATTTCTCTCATTTTTGGAGTAATTTCAGTCTGAACTTCTTCGAACCTTCCTTCTGGAATAATGAACTGCGATTCTTCCTTTTGATCTGTTACGAAAATTCTTTCAGCATAGCGAGCAACACTTAATGGTTTTGTGGAGTTGCTAATATCAGCATCTTGCATTTCAGGCTGATCGGGTGAGAGATTTTCATCAGCATCATCTTCAATTTCGACGTCTGAATATTCTGAATCTTCAACATGAGTAAGTTTCTTAGGTAAAAACAGTGAGCGAAAGTCAACTGTTGCCTTAACCCTATCAGTGTGCACTGTGTTTGCATAAGAGTTCTGTGAGTTTAACATCATCTGATGATTAGTGAAGATTTTAAACGTACACATCCATAAATTCAATTTGTGTAGTTTACAAGCGTTTTATTCAAAGAGCATTAGCCATACATGTGTTTGCATTCACCATATAGATGTATATCCTATGTTCAATTCAAAAACAAAAATCATAACTGAAATTAATCTGAAATGAAGTTTGTCTTGTATATATGGAATAATTCTTCTGATATTCATGAATGACATTAATATTGTATTTTGTTTCTTAGCTTTAAATTGTTTTATCTTCAGAAGAAATTTTAAATTCCATTTTATTTTTCGAATTTAATCATGATAACTCCTTAGAATCATATAAAATCGATTTTACAGTGTAAAAATAATGTATATTATAAAGGATTTTTAATCTAAATTTTATCAAACATAAAAACAAAACTAAATATCTAACTTATCTGAGTATTTAGCCAAACCAATCACCAGGTAGCAATGATATTGATTGTTTGGCCTTATGTAACAAAAATCATTTGAAATTAAAAATGTATTAATAATATCTGTTGTAAATAGCGAAGTGGTAAAGGTAATAATTGGGTCTTAGTATGGTTCTCGTAATTTGAGTCAATTGAGAAAAAATCAAAATAAAATTTTGTTCTGAAATGATTGGAAGCAATATATCTAATATAAACGGATTGACTTATTGATGTCTGATTACTCCTCTTTAATTTCTGATAAGAACACATGGTCATTTGTTATTAATATCAAATCGCCCTCTTTTCCGATGATCATTGATCTTGTAAATCTCAAAGTAATGTTTTCTTCTACAGCGCAGTAACCGTGTAAAACAACAGAATGAACACCTGGAGAAATTTCTGAACTAAATATTGAAGAAGGCTGCCATCTAATACCATATGGGAAGATGTCTTTCTGTACTTCAATAATTTTACATGGATCTGTGACATAATTTTCTTCTGTATCTTTCAAGATGTTTCTTGAATAATTTTGTTGAATTACGTTGATTGTTTCTGACTGCGGAGTGCTTTCTTCAACTGTAACAGAAAATATTGCAGTTGGAGCATAAAACTTTGATAAATCGACTTCTTGTGTATATCCAACTAAAAAATTATAAACAAATTCATTTGTTGGGTAATCTTCAAAGTTTATTGATATTGATTCGAACCTTTCAAGAGGGGTGTTTTGATTCATGGCTAAATTATGTTCTTGGCCGCCATTTGCATGACTGCTATATCCTTCTTCACCAAAATTTGACTTTGGCTCAGGATATTTTAATTTATGAATTCCCCATCTTGTAATTCCGGAAGACATCTCAAGAACACTGACCCCAAAATAATTATTTATTCCCCCTTAATTCTAAATTTGTGAAGTTTGAATAATTTACAAAACCCGATCAACTTTACTACTCGTCCAATCATTTTTTAATGCATCCAGTGCAAGTTGTACTGCAATTCCTTAAGGAAGAGAACTACATGGAAGCCTTTAATGCTTTAGAAAAGGAATCTGGCATTAAATACAAAGAAGGCTTGTTCAAAGAGCACATGTTAAGACAAACATTCGGTGAACTTCAAATCACAGGTCAAACAACAACTCTTAGAGCTCTTATGCAAGGTAAGAAGCTCAAACTTACAGAAACAAGCAAAAAAGTCGAATTTAATGCATCTCCAGTTGCTATTATTGCAATTCCAGAGGGTATTTTAGCATCATTTAACGATAAGACTATTAGGTTGTTCGATGCTGATCTCAATGAATTGAAGAGCACTGAATTAAACGTTCCAACAATCTTATGCTTCCAATACCTCGATGGAAAGGTCTACTATTGCACAATGGGAGGCCATGTTGGTGTTTTCGATATCCAAAAGTTCGAATCTGAGTTTGCACTTCAAGTCAGCAATAATCATGTAACAAACATCCGTATATTAGGTGACTACATTGTTGCTTCTTCATACAGTGGCGAATTGTCATTCGTACGTAGATCAGATTTCATTCTTGAAAAGAGATTCAAGCATCCAAACGCAATTTCATCGATGTGCTTAGTTAACAACGGCGTTATATATGCATTACAAAATGATAACTCCTTTATGTACAGAAGCCTCGATGATATCGAACAAGTTCAGTATCTTTTGATGAATCCAATTGAATTCGATACTCACGGCTTCGGCGTTCGTGATATGAAGGAGAGCCCAAGCGATAAATCGTCATTCATTGTTTTAACCGACCAAAACAGAGCTGTTATCTACAAATTTACTCCTGGAGCTCAAGAACTCGAAGTTTTGGCCAATGTCGACCATGTTCTTAGCGACGGACTTACACAACCACAAATGATTTGGCCAACAGGACCAATATTCCTTTCTACAACTGATGATTTGAAAGTTAATGCAGTTGATATCGCTGATAACAAGCTTGCATTCCAGATTTCTAACTGGCACAAGGCAACACGTTGTTTAACAATGCAAAACAACATTTTATACGTTGGTGCTTTTGATAAGTCACTTTCTTCATTTGTACTTGAAGAAACTGAGTAATGAATAAATATATTTTTGTGTCATTTAAATATTTTTAATGAACATGTCTTTAAATCATGAAAAAATACAGAAATTGATTTAATATTTTGGCGAATTTATAATAAAATCTGTATTTTTCTATTTAAATACGTTTATTGTCTAAAATCAGAATGTTGGTATCTTTTGTTTTTGGAAAATCTCTACATAATATTTCCAAAAAAAATTCGAAAATATAAAAATGAAGAAAAAATTCAAATAACATTTCATCATTTTTTAGATTTTGAAAAAAATTTGGAATTTTTTATGTTTGCAAATCATCATGACAATGGTTAGTGATTGTAATTCTTCACATAAAACTGGATTTCAATGATTTTGTCATTTTTCTATGGATGACCAAGATTATAAACAAGGTTCTGGAACTGATCCAATAGAAAATGATAAGCCTCTCTTGAATGGTTTAGAGGAAAGATTGTTAGAATGTGAATATTTTGACGAAGAAACTTTATATCACTATTTGAATCTTTTAAAGGAAAAAACTAAATCAAATTCACCACAAGAAGCCATCAATCAGATAATTATAACACTTCAAGAACTTGTTACTAAGAAATTCAAACCAATAAACATAGATCAAGAATTATTACAGAACATTGCTGATATATTATGCGATTTCGCACATAACACAAATGAAGATATCGTTTTAATTGCAATACGCATAGCAAGATTACTTACAAGAGAAAAAAATTTCTTTGAACCGTATTTTTTAGCGATTAGTTCTATTTTAGATGACTTCAAAGGAGCAATTTACTCTGATAATGCAGATATCGTGAACAATGCACTCTGCGTTTTCGCAAATCTCTTCGATTTTGATTCTGATTTTGGAATTGCCTTTATCAATGAATATAAGATAGATACATTCATAAATTTATACAATATATATGGAGATAGTATATATCCTCCATTTTCACGCATTTTCTTCCTTTTTTCAACCAAAATTTTTGATCCAATTTTAATTCAAGATTTAGTCAACAGAATAGACTTTATTTTCAATGATTCAGGCAGTCAGATACCAATAAGCATCATAATTCTTCTTTCTTTCCTTCTTTTCCGCTGTTCACAAGATTTCAAATTTTTCGAAAAATTTATGAAAGATATTGATGAAAACAGACTCCAAAAAATACAAGAACAATTAGTTTCTCAAATAATGCAGCTTATTGTTGAAAAACATGATGATTTCTGGATACTTTCTTTAATCAGATTAATTAACTTATGGATTCATGAATCTACAACTATATCTAGGGATATAATGAACACTGAATACATAGATTTACTTATAACTAATTCCAATCTTTATTCATTTGATATTAAAGTGGAAATCATTAACTTAATTTCCACAATTATTATTTACAAAGATTTTAATTTTATTTTTTGTCTTGTTTCGAATGGAATTTTAGATGTTTTCCTTGATTGGCTTGATGATGAGAATCCTCTTGTTGTTAACCCTGTTTTAATGTGTTTCACCAAAATATGTGATGAATTCTCAAACACAGGAAACAGCGGAACTCTTTCTTCTTCAATTTCTACGGAATTTGTTGACAAAATTTATGAATTACGATATCTTGAAGATAAATCAATCAGTAACTGCACAGCTATTGCTCATTCTGCACTTATGAGTGTACTTGATGAAAAGAGAAAAGAAGAAATTAAAGAAAATTATGATTAAAAAACATTATAATAATTAGTTACTTCAATGAGATATTTCAATCTTCTTATAATACATGGCGCAAATATAATTGCAAACAAAATTGATTTCTCTCATATGCGAGTGAAAACTGGTAAAAAAAATTGAGAAGGTGAATGAAAAAAAATTATCAAACATACAATTATTTTTGATTCAAATGCTGTTCGGTATTAGAATCAAAAATAATCATTAGTAAGATAATTACACTTTTATTGCATTTTTAACAGGCTTCACTCCTATATAAAACGCAATAAAAGTGGAAAATTTCTTGTTTTCAAAATAAAACAATTGAGGCATACAGTCTCTTTTGGTAAATGTAAAATATTGTGAACGCTCATTAGATTATAAATAAAATAAAAATTATTTAAAATAAAATCAACAAAGTGATAGTTAATTACAAAGTGATTTCTTAAATGTACACTAAAAGAATCCGGTCATAAGAACGAGAAAATACGAAGATCTGGTCTAAGCCTAATTCAGGACCTGCACATTTCATACTCAGGACCGGGTCCAATTGAGATATTTTAAGATCTTTCAACTCTCAATGTTCATACATAGTATAAATATTTTATCATTCACTATTTCTTATATCTAATATTTCTAACTTTATTTAATAAATTTCTTTCAACAGTTTATTAATAAACCTAAACCATTTTAATGTCTTCATATAAAACACATGAGCGACCTCACCCATATATAAATGCTTATATTTAACCAACTATCATAAATAAAATTTTTTTATGCTATGTTTCATCTTGGGCGTATCAATTATGGTCTTCCTTTGTATGAGTTCTGTTCACGGCCTAACATTCAACAATAAATAATTTTTCCTATAAACTGCGGGACAAAAGGCGTAAGTAAAATTTAAAATTGAGAGAAAGTAGTCAAAATATTCTATTAGGTTCTCACAATTTCATATCACATTTCACTTACGCCTTTTGTCCCGGCTATTTTTATTTTACATTTAACATTAACATTCAAAATAGATTATATCTATCAGAAAATTTTCTTCTTAGGTTAAGAATTAAATTTTCTGATATTTGAAAAAAGGTTATACAGGAGTTTTATCTATGAGAATAATGTTACATTATCCTCATAGTTGTAACAACAAAATAATACCATGGAATAAAAAACAGTTTTCTATTGCGAATGTGTAACATTAGCAAAAGTCAACTCTAGAACAGGGTATGAGTTACTTAGCAATAATGATCTAATCTGTAAGATTATAAAGAGTTTTTTTCTTATTTCATCAAAGATTTGTTGAAATTAGCAAAAATTTCGAGCGGGCATTTCTGTATTTATCTGACCAATCGGTGTTAATTAAGTAGCTACTTGATTTCGTTCATAGAATCAGAAATTTCGAAATAAAATTTGCCGGAAACAACATTCAATGAATGTTCATATAAGCATTCGTAATTTTTGTTAACTTTATTTCGCAAGGAATTATACTGCTGCTTTTGTTTGAACGAGATTTGAAATTAATTAAATTTATTTTTTATTAAGATACAATAAAAATTGATGAGGATATGCTAAAACCTATTAGTTACTAACTACCTTTTGCATTCTAAGTATTCTAGAGTGAACACCATATGCTCAGTGGATGCCATTAAAAAAATATTGTAAACTATTCAAAATTGAATACTTACGCCTTTTGTCCACCAGTTTAGACATTTGATTATTTAAAAAAAATTAAAAAATTGAGAGCTTTTATTTAAAATTCTGTCACTTCTGAATATATACTCTTATCTTATTCATCGATATTTGCACCATGCGAAATTAAAAGTTCGGCCGTTTCTTTGCTATTATTTATTGATGCATAATGAAGAGAGGTTTTTCCATCATTATCTTTTTCATCAACATTTGTACCATGAGAAATAAGAAGTTCGGCCGTTTTTTTTCTATTTTTTCTTGCTGCATAATGAAGAGCGGTTTTTCCAAGATTATCTTTTACATCGATATTTGCACCGTGTGAAATAAGAAGTTCGGCTGTTTCTTTGCTATTATTTATTGCTGCAGCATGAAGAGAGGTTTCTCCATCATTATTTTTTTCATCAACATTTGCACCATGAGAAATAAGAAGTTCGGCTGTTTCTAAGCTATTATTTATTGCTGCAGCATGAAGAGCAGTTTTTCCATCATTATCTTTTTCATCAACATTTGCACCGTGAGAAATAAGAAGTTCGGCCGTTTTTTTTCTATTTTTTCTTGCTGCATAATGAAGAGCGGTTTTTCCAAGATTATCTTTTACATCGATATTTGCACCGTGTGAAATAAGAAGTTCGGCTGTTTCTTTGCTATTATTTATTGCTGCATAATGAAGAGAGGTTTGTCCATCATTATCTTTTTCATTGACATTTGCACCATGAGAAATAAGAAGTTCGGCTGTTTCTAAGCTATTATTTATTGCTGCAGCATGAAGAGCAGTTTTTCCATCATTATCTTTTTCATCAACATTTGCACCGTGAGAAATAAGAAGTTCGGCTGTTTCTTTGCTATTATATATTGCTGCATAATGAAGAGCAGTTTTTCCATCATTATCTTTTTCATCAACATTTGCACCGTGAGAAATAAGAAGCTCGGTCGTTTCTTTGCTATTGATATATGCTGCAGCATGAAGAGAGGTTTGTCCATCATTATCTTTTTCATCAACATTTGCACCATGAGAAATAAGAAGTTCGGCTGTTTCTTTGCTATTATTTATTGCTGCAGCATGAAGAGAGGTTTTTCCATCATTATTTTTTTCATCAACATTTGCACCATGAGAAATAAGAAGTTCGGCTGTTTCTTTGCTATTATTTATTGCTGCATAATGAAGAGCAGTTTTTCCATCATTATTTTTTTCATCAACATTTGTACCATGTGAAATTAGAAGTTTGGCTGTTTCTTTGCTATTGATATATGCTGCATAATGAAGAGAGGTTTCTCCATCATTATCTTTTTCATCGACATTTGCACCGTGAGAAATAAGAAGCTCGGTCGTTTCTTTGCTATTATTTATTGCTGCAGCATGAAGAGAGGTTTTTCCATCATTATTTTTTTCATCAACATTTGCACCATGAGAAATAAGAAGTTCGGCTGTTTCTTTGCTATTATTTATTGCTGCAGCATGAAGAGAGGTTTCTCCATCATTATTTTTTTCATCAACATTTGCACCATGAGAAATAAGAAGTTCGGCTGTTTCTAAGCTATTATTTATTGCTGCAGCATGAAGAGCAGTTTTTCCATCATTATCTTTTTCATCAACATTTGCACCGTGAGAAATAAGAAGTTCGGCTGTTTCTTTGCTATTATATATTGCTGCATAATGAAGAGCAGTTTTTCCATCATTATCTTTTTCATCAACATTTGCACCGTGAGAAATAAGAAGCTCGGTCGTTTCTTTGCTATTATTTATTGCTGCAGCATGAAGAGAGGTTTGTCCATCATTATTTTTTTCATCAACATTTGCACCATGAGAAATAAGAAGTTCGGTCGTTTCTTTGCTATTATTTATTGCTGCAGCATGAAGAGAGGTTTCTCCATCATTATTTTTTTCATCAACATTTGCACCATGAGAAATAAGAAGTTCGGCTGTTTCTTTGCTATTATTTATTGCTGCATAATGAAGAGCAGTTTTTCCATCATTATTTTTTTCATCAACATTTGTACCATGTGAAATTAGAAGTTTGGCTGTTTCTTTGCTATTGATATATGCTGCATAATGAAGAGAGGTTTCTCCATCATTATCTTTTTCATCGACATTTGCACCGTGAGAAATAAGAAGCTCGGTCGTTTCTTTGCTATTATTTATTGCTGCAGCATGAAGAGAGGTTTTTCCATCATTATTTTTTTCATCAACATTTGCACCATGAGAAATAAGAAGTTCGGCTGTTTCTTTGCTATTATTTATTGCTGCAGCATGAAGAGAGGTTTCTCCATCATTATTTTTTTCATCAACATTTGCACCGTGAGAAATAAGAAGTTCGGCTGTTTCTTTGCTATTATATATTGCTGCAGCATGAAGAGAGGTTTCTCCATCATTATCTTTTTCATCGACATTTGCACCGTGAGAAATAAGAAGCTCGGTCGTTTCTTTGCTATTATTTATTGCTGCAGCATGAAGAGAGGTTTTTCCATCATTATTTTTTTCATCAACATTTGCACCATGAGAAATAAGAAGTTCGGTCGTTTCTTTGCTATTATTTATTGCTGCATAATGAAGAGCAGTTTTTCCATCATTATTTTTTTCATCAACATTTGTACCATGTGAAATTAGAAGTTTGGCTGTTTCTTTACTATTGATATATGCTGCATAATGAAGAGAGGTTTCTCCATCATTATCTTTTTCATCAACATTTGCACCATCCGAAATTAGAATTTCGGCTGTTTCTTTGCTATTGAGACATGCTGCATAATGAAGAGCAGTTTTCCCAGATTCAGTTTTTTCATTGATGTTTGCTCCAAGTGATAAGAAATATTTGAAAAGGGATACAATATTAAATATCACTGAATAAACAAAACATATGTTATAATCATTAGTTTGATCGAAATAAACCAAAAATGCATCAAGATTTTTATGAAATCCGCAAAAACATGGATCTATTTCTATATTGTGTTCATTCATTAAGAAAGAAACAAAATCAATGTTGTGTGAAATGATTGCATACTTCATGCATTTTTCATCTGGCTGTAGATGTTTCAAACATTCACTCATGATCTCTGGATTTTCGCCTAAAAATGAAAATCTGAGGCATTTTTGAGTTATTTCTGAGTTAAATTTCGTTCTTAATAACTTGAAACAATCAACCGCTCCGTGGTAACAACATAATTCAAGTAATGAAAATCCTTTTTCACATTTTGGATATAAATCGCTTTTGAGTATTTGATTTTTATCGAAGTCATCTCTTTCAGTGAATGAGATGAATCTTTTTAAATCATTATACATAATTGCTCTGTAAATCGTATTTTCTGTATGAATTTCCAGATTTTCTGATTTAATTTTTTCGAAATTATGAGACTTTTCTAATTTAATTCCATATTCTTTGTAAAACAAGAAATCTGAAATAGTAACAACATCGACGAGCTCTTTGACATGATAATCATCAGATATGAGTTTTGCAAGATATAAATATGCCTTCGCATAGCGATTATTATACGGAATGATATTTAAAATATCCCGGGTTATATCTTGGGGAAGACATTTCTTTGAATCAATCATTTCTGTTTTGATCATTTTGTAAAATGAGTTAATTTCTTCTTCGTTTTCCATTTTCAGCCGATACAATGTATTAAACGAATCGATGTAGTACCTATAGATACTTCGCAATTTACTGTATTTATTTGGGTGAATGTCTTTCTCAGACATCAATAATTGTCTATGGGTAATTTTGTAAATTATAATTTAAATGTTTTTAATATCTGTGTTTGATGTAGAATCTATTTTCCCTATTAAATTTCAAAAAAATATGTTTGATCTATATTTGGTCGGAAATATGTAAACTATTCAATTTTCAAGGCCTAACTTATTGACGCCGAAAAAAATTCAGATCACAACCACAATTCTAAATTGCGTGACAAAACCTAGGCGAGAATCAGACTTTTTGAAAAGACACATTGAATCAATTCTATGAGTTTCATCCATATATTGTCAGAATTTCCCACCTAAATATATGACGTTTTTTTTATTCAGCTTTAACAATAAAACAACTAAATATTTAAATAATACTTCCACATGGTTCCATGGAAATTTCTTTTTTACCCAAATTTTCTGAGGATATTGCATTATATTTACTTAATTTATACTCGCCAATTATGAGTAAATATCATGTGCGTTTGATGCACATGTATATTTTTCGAATTTCTGAGCTAATTTGGAAAATGAATTGTTATTGAAACAAGCATTTAATGCAACAACCTATTTCCATAGGAGTTTATATTGCTTAATAAGTGATCTGGCAATATAAAACTACTGAGTTTCTAGCTGGAATCCAGAATTACTAATTGCTCTCTCTGAAAAATTGAGTCACCGAGGTTTTGTCTCGCAATTTATATTTTTTTATATGTGCAAAAATGTTTGATACCAAATGTACATTTATATTCATACAAATCCAAGATGCTTTGTAAAATGAATCTAAGTCTAAGACACAAAATTTTTGCCATTGGTCGATTCAGATTTTTAAAAGTAGTTCATGAATAATCAGTACACTGCGCTATTCAAGCAACTTACAAACTACACAGCTAGTGATGCCCAAGATCCAAAAGAGCAACCAGATAATGCTAAACTCTGGGAGATGCTTCTTGACGTCGCTTCCCAATCAGATAATCTCCAGATCTACTTCGAAGTCTTCTCTCACTACTTAAACCTTGTCCCAGAATTCCGCTCAACCCCATGCCAGAGACTTCTTGATACAATGGCAAAGGGTGCTGATAAGTCCATCAAGGCTGAAGAGCGTGCCAAGATTGTTTTACCACTTTTCATTGCTCTTCCATTCACAACATGCGAAAATGCCGTCCAAATCATCAAATCAGCCATCGCCATCGCTGATGATCTCATGAAGGAGAAGAACGACATTCCAACTCAGTACATTGAGAACTTCGATGACATCTTACTTGACGCTATCGAAGTTGACTACGTCCCAGAAATCCTCAAGGCATTCAAGGATTCAATCGAAGGAGACATGTTCGTTGCTGGCCTCCTTTGCTTTGCTCCAGTCGTTGCAGATGCCTGCAGAATGGCCCCAGAGATGATTTCAGACTACATCGCCTACATCGCAAAGGCATTTGAAGGTGAACTCTTATCCAAGGCTGCTGGCTGCCGTTTCATCGACTTCCTTTGCGACTACTTCATGGATGATATGGAAGTTTGCCCACCATTACAGCAACTTCTTGATTTTGTCCTCCCATTAATGAACGAGTCCAACATTAACTGCGTCAAGATTGCTTACCACGCCCTTTGCGCTATGGTCGATGCCCATGTCTTCCCAGAAGAAGATGTTGACGCAATCCTTGCCTTATTGGACAAGTTTACAACACCAACCGCTTACAAGTACTTCTTCAAGATCCTCCGCATCATCCTTTCACCAGATGATGATTCATGCGATTGCGGAGACGAATGCTGCGAACATCACCATGATGATGACGGAGAACACGTCAATCTTCAGACAGTTCAGAAGCTTCTTACATTCTCTGTCGAGACAATCAAGAGCGACAAGAGCAACCTCATCAAATCCCACTGCTTCGACCTTCTTGCCGATATTGCTTCTCTTGACAAGGATTACATCGAAGATTCCTACCAAGAAGTCTTCGCTGTTGCCAAGAAGTTCATCGATGAGAACCAATACGAAACATACCCATGGATCACCGCATTCCACATCATCGGCCAAGAATACTTCCCAATGCAGACAAAGGAGAACGTCAAGCAGATCATCACAGCCGTTATCTCCAACATCAACAACGAAGCTGTCGGCGACAAGAAGCTCAGATACATCATGTTCACAGATGTCTGCCATCTCATTGGCAAAGGCGGCAGCGACGAACACATCCAAGAAGCTACAAGAATCGCTCTCGAAATACTCAATGATTCAGACATTAAGTTTGTCAGCCATGGCTGTGCCGCCACAATCTGCTTACTTCCAAAGCTTTCTCCAGAATCCGCTGCCACAGCATTCGAGACAGTTTCCACACGTGCCAAGCAGACAGAGAGCTCCGAGGAACTCAACCAGCTCATGGAGACACTCAACCAACTCCTCGAGAAGTTCTCCATTCCACACGAGAAAATCGAACCACTTATCAAGGCCATTCTCACTGGCGACATGAAGACACTCAACGGAATGAAGCCAGTCGACATCATCCCATCCGATGGCTCATACTTTGTCTTCCTTGCCTCATACATCCGCAAGTACCCACTTCCAGGTGCAGAAGTCTGCAACACACTCATCCAGTGGCTTGAAGCAAATGTTGAAGATTCCATCGAAATGGTTCTTGAGCCACTCTCCGCCGGTGTTGAAGCATGCGCTGTCAAGGAAGATGGTGCAAAGAAGATTGTCTCCATCATCAAGGAATACATCAGCAAGCTCTCTCCACACGAGATCTCCATTGTTGAACCAGCCCTCGACTGCCTCACAGCAATCAACCAGTCATATCCATCAACACTCAAACCAGTCGATGACATCTTCAACTACCTCACAGAGGCTGTCCAGCATCTCGCCGAGACTGGTGAAGAGGAAGACTTCGAGTACGAAGGTGTCCAGGCAATGCCAACTGTCGCTAAGTTTGTCTTCAACGTTTACGCAAATGATGCTGAAGTTGAAGTAAATGAGGACTTACTTGGCTCCCTTGTCTCTATGATGCCATTCACACCAGAATTCGAAGGAACAAGCGAATTACTCCAGTGCCTCGTTGACATGTTATCTGACCAGGAAAGATTTGAGTCAATTGTCTTAGTAACATTGAAGATGTTCACAGAACTCTTACTCCTCAAGAAGACAGAACTCCAGGAATTCAACATCGATGACGAAGTTCTCAAGGCTATGAAGGATACACTCAAGCAGATTTGCAAGAAGAAACCAGCTATCGCTAAGCAAATCACTAAGGAATTCCAGTCTTCCCGCAGCAAGGTCAACCGTTTCAACACTCTCATCCGCTAATTTTTTTTCATTCCATGTCATATTTCTTTTTAATTATATTTTTTTTGATTTTATATCTTTTGTAAAATAGAGAGTTTTTTTCTTATTTATATTTTAATTATCACATCATTTCTTTTTTAAAGGTACGGACACTCTATAATCAAGGGCATTTTAAAGTCTCTAATTCCCCTATGTATTTTATCAATCAAGCCATCATTGGGGCAATGCAGCAGAACATAGCAATCTAATGACATAAAATATCTTGGAAAATTTGCAACACATCAGTCATTTTAATCCATTACCTAAATTACTGATGATTGATTCTATCTATTACCTAAATATGAGGCCTTTTCTCATGTTGGATATAGCGAAGTTAAACTTACATTAGTTGTGTGATTGGTGATTCGTGATCACTTTATCTTTCAAATAAAAGTGAATGCCTTAAGTTAAATAATACATTATACATTAAATTGGAATACAAATTGCAAATCATACATTAATTTATACATGGTAAATTAAAATTAATGTTAATTTATTGAAATATATATAAACAATAAAGGTTTTATTTAATATGTTGGGATATGGCAGAAAATACCTGTTTTCTTTGGAATGCTGAAGAAACAATCGTTACAATTCCAACAGTTTGGAACATCGATAGTTCCTACTTTGTATCTCATGACAATTGCGGGATCTTTGATGAATGGACGAGAAATTGAACAGATATCAACAACTTTTTCGTTGACGAGCTTTTCCATGGAATAAAAATTCCTCAATCCGCCAACAACAGCCAATTTAACCTTTGGATTATCCTTTCTGATGATTTTTGCCGCTGGAACGTTCCATTCCATTGTGAACTCGTTTCCTTTTGCGAAACTTCTTGCTTTTTCAATAAGAGCTTGGTGTTCTTCTTTCTTAGCACCCTTGAGAAGGTATTTCTCTTCGAGTCTGTACCTCATTGACTTCATTCCTGTGGCTCCTCCGCTGATCTCGAAAAGATCAACGGCACCAGTAAGTCTTGATACGTAGTAAGATGCGTCTTTCGGTGTAAGACCACCATCTATGTAGTCGTCACCGTTCATTTTCATTGATACGATGAAATCTGAAGGTAATGATTGTCTTATTTCTTGAATTATCTCAGCAACAATGCGTAATCTGTTATCTCTATCACCACCGTACTCATCTGTACGTCTGTTGTAGTATGGAGAAAGAAACTGAGAGAGTAAATATCCATGAGCACAATGTAACTGAACGCCATCAGCACCAGCCTTGTATGCGAGCTCAGCTGATGATCTGAAGAGATGAATTATGTCCTCGATCTGAGCTTTAGTGAGAGCGACAGAGTTTTTTGAAATTGCTGAAGGAGCGAAAAACGGAGAACCGCACATTGTCTCTGGATTTGCAGCTGTTCCGGCATGCATAATCTGGAAAAGGACTTTTGAGCCGGATTTATGCATCTCATCAATGACATTTTTCCAGGCACGAGATTGAGCACTTGTGCACATACCACATTGATTTGTTCCACGACGTCCATGCGATGTAATATACATGCACCCAGGAACAATTAATCCAACTTGGCATCTGGAAAGGTTAATCATCATATTTTTTAGTTCATCTTTTGGAATTCCTTGAGAAGTAGCTTTGTATTCATTAGTAGCTGATCTCATAAATCTATTCATGATCTTATGATGACCAATACTAACAGGAGTAAAGAGAACACTATCTTTTCTACTCATTTTTAATTTTTGATCAAAATAATCGTCTGACCCACTCTCAGGACTCATATACAAGTTTTATTAATATTTGGATCCTACTTAAGAATGTGGATTTGCACTTGCAACAATATGAAGTTTTTCCATATATTTGCATTTTTATCCACAACATTTTTATTATAAATCGGGCTGTTCCTAAAGAAAAGACAATCAAGAAGCATGCACACTCCAATTCTCAATATCCAAACTATATCATTTCACTTATTATTTTCAGAAATCAGTTTAATATGGTACAATCAAGTATCGAAAGTTCAGAAAAGGGTATATATAAGTTGAATAACTAATAAGATTCATATGCATAATCAGAAATTAGAGATTATTAAAAACAATTCTGAAGATTAGATGAAAAAAAAACTTAAATTTTTTACTTTGTAACTTGAGTAGAATGCAGTTAAACATTAAAAGAATTAGAGGTACTTAAAATACCTCAGCAACAACACGCTGCATTGAGTGACCTTCACGAGCAGCCTTGAGGAGAGCGCCAGAAATCTTCTGCATCTTGAAGCAGCAGGCGTAGACTAATCTGTTGTCCTGGAAGTAAAGTCTCATGAGTGTTCCTTCCTTGTCATCGCGCTGTCCGATAACGTTGTATCCCTTCTCGCTCTCTGGTGGGCAGCCGATTGAGAAGAGGTCTGTATTGAAGGCGAGCATGTTGACTGGTTCCTTAGCGAATGAGAATGTCTTGTCATCGCCAGCAGCGTTAGCACCAGCAACCTTACCCATAGCTAAAGCTGGAGCCCAAAGGCCTTGGTTGAAGTTCTTCAAGTAGGCGCAATCACCAGCTGCGTAAATATCTGGAATATTTGTCTCCATCTTCTCGTTGACTGAGATGCCTCTGCCGATTTCGACACCACCTGTCTTGGCAACATCGCACTCTGGTCTGACACCAGCATTGATAACGATGAAGTCAGCTGGAACGAACTCGTCGCCGACCTGGACGCCAGTGACATTCTTTCCGTCACTCTTGATGCCAACAGCGTGGCCGAGCTTCAAGTTGATGCCGTACTTTCTGACAGCGTCTTCGAGGAAGTGAGAGCCCTCTGGATCTAACTGTCTTGACATGAGACGTGGCATGCACTCGATGACTGTGACCTTGAGTCCCTTCTTTTCAAGGTTGGAAGCGTTTTCGAGACCAAGAACGCCACCGCCGATGACAACGACGCTCTTTGCTGTCTCGCACTTCTTGCAGAGTGTTTCGACATCGAGATATGTTCTGATGACGAGGACACCTTCGAGTCCTTCCTGGCCGAGTGGTGGAACGAATGGCTTGGAACCTGTGCAGAGGATTAACTTGTCGTAGGCGACTTCCTTTCCGCAGCAGAGTTTGACCTTCTTAGCCTTGGAGTCAACAGATGTGACGTTTGTATCGAGCATGACGTCGATCTTGTTGTCCTTGTACCACTGCTCTGGCTTGATCCAGTACTGGTCGTCTGGAATTGGGCCGTGGAGGGCATCGACGATGATTGGTCTGTAGTATGGCATGATCTTTTCGCGTGTGATCATCTGGATCGAAGCAGCAGAGTTGCGCTGGCGGATGGCTTCGCAGGCAGCAACAGCGGCAGCACCAGAGCCGACAACAACGAAGTTGAGCTTCTCTGTTGACTTGACAGCGATTTCCTCGCCTTCGTAGAGTTCGAAGAGGTCCTCACTGACACCGCAAGCTGGGCACTGTGCTGGTGGTGTGACACCTGCGTAGATTTCGCCACAGATGACGCAGCGCCAGAGAACGATCTGGCCTGTTGGGTTGAGCTGTGACCAGTCCTTTGCACCGACAACTTTGCCTGGAACGGCGCGTTCTGGGACAACACCTGTAACAAGGGAGTTTCCGAACTGGTTACCGAACTCGCGGACCTTCTCGTGTTCCTTCTTTGACATGCGGAACTTGATCTTCATGCCGTCGATGACCTTGCAGCGGATTTGGTCGAAGCGCTTGATGATGTTGTCAACACCTTCGCCTGACCAGCCATATGAACCGAAAGCAGAGACAACCTTACCTCCGTGGACAATTGGGTTCATTGAGAGAGCGACATCCCAGATTGGTGGAACAGCATCGCCGTTGATTGTATTTGTGCCGAGTAAGACACCATCGGCTGTAGCAATTGCACCCATGATTTCGCCCTTAAGAGCTCCGTAGTTCTGAATGTTGACGTTGAACATCTTAACCTTGGCATCTGGGCATTTCTCCATAATTCCGGTCTTGATTTCCTCAGCCATCTCGGTTGTGTAACCGTAAGCTGATGCATAGACCATAACAACTTCCTTACCTTCATGTGGTGGGATTGGAGCAGACCATTTGCGATATGTGTCGATGGTCTCTTTGATTCTTGCATCAAGGACTGGACCGTGGCCAAGGCAGATGAGCTTGATGTCGAGGTTGAGGATCTTGTCTGTTCCCTTGATGACGTACTCCTTGAATGGGCCGAAAATTGCGGTGTAGTAGTAAAGAAGGGCATCTTGGTAGCCTTCTTCTTCCTCTGGTGGGAGCTGGCTCATAAGGATTGACTTCTTTGGTGAATAGTGGGCACCGAAAGAGTCGCATGTGAAGAGTGTCTTTTCTTCAACAAGGTGTGTGTACATTGAGTCTGGCCAGTGGAGGAATGGGCAAGAGATGAACTCAAATGTCTTGCCACCGAACTTGAGGACCTTAAGATCTTCGGCAGATTGGCTCTTGAAAGGAATGTTCATGATATCCTCAAGATATGTGAGAGCTGTCTTGGATCCGACAACTGTGACGTCTGGAAGGAGCTCGACCATTCTCTTGATTGAGCCAGAGTGGTCTGGTTCTGTGTGATTTGTAATAAGGTACTTAATGTTTTTGATGTCACCAATGACAGTCTTTACTTTATCGATGTATTCATCGAAAAAGCGTTCTTTAACGGTCTCAACAAGAACTGCACCTTCTGGTGTCTTGATGAGATAAGCATTGTAAGTTGTTCCGTACTTTGTTTCCATGACGATATCAAAGACAGCAAGGTCTGAGTCTAAAACGCCAAGCCAGTAGATATCTTCTGTAAGCTGCTGAATTTTAAGCATTCCTCGGAGGGAAAATGAAGTGAGTTATCGTTCTACCAGGGTAGGTGAAAAAAATATGATTATATAATTATCATGATATAATCTTTATACAAAAATGGTATGTTTAGCTTGTTTTATCTCAAATATTTGAGAGTTTATCCAAAAAAAATTTCAAAGACTGTGATTTAGGTCGAATTCTAGTAATAAGAAGCTAGATAAGAATTAAAAAGTTTGGTCGATTCTGACAGATGTATAATTGTAACTCCTCCCAATTTCTGAAGTTTAAGTATAACAATAGATATCAAATTTTATTTCGATTTATCCAAGTTTTGTGTAAGCGCTAAAACGATGAATAATAACTGTTATCAAAATTGTGAGTCAATTCAATTTTTATTAAATTATTATCGATGATCAAAGATATTATTAGCAAATTGTTCAAATATATCAATAAACTTAGTTGGTCACTAAATTTTTTTATTTCAATGCAAACACATTATTATTGTATATTTTCAATCAACCTGATTTTCACTAGTTAGTATTAAGCATATGTGTGTAAATTTTAAACAAAAATCGTAACATTCAATCCTCCAACTCTCATCATTTCAATGTGCGTATCTTTGATTGCATCAATATGGAATAAAGCTCACATAGATTGCATTTTGCATAATGGCTTGATGATCTGGAAGTAAAACATGTCAGAATGATGTCAAGATTGATAAACAACTATGAATGATCATTCGTAAAGCTATCATATCGGAGATCTATATGAACTATGCTCAACGCTATAAATTCAATCTCATTAAACATTGATGGAATTTGGAGAAATGTATCCCTTCCATCATGTCATAATTTCAGTTGATGCCATATAATTACCCATATGTACATAATCTTATCATGAACTTCAAATCAGTAAAAATTGTAATTTTTGAATCCAATCAAAATTATTAAAGTTTTTAAACCGCAAACGATTGAAATCCAGCTATACCAACAAATATAAAAAAGATTTATGAAAGAATTGCGACAAACAGAAACAATAACGAATTCGAATACCCTATATTTCCAACTCTTGGAAAATTTTCATGACCCCCTACCCAGGGTCCTAAAATGGGTATTTTCCTCACACAGACACCGTGGTTTTTTGAGCCGGGAAATAAATAGCGCAGACAGTTTCTACATATAGAGACATGCTTATACTTAGAGTTTGACGGGAATCTAAAGTGATTTTTTTCTGCATCGCGAAATCTAATGCAATCTCAAAATCATGAAGAAACTGCGAATCGGAGCGCAATTTTTTAATATGTTAATATATAAAGGTACCCCTACTACTGCAAATGCTTCAAATGAAAATCTAAGAAATCAGATTAATTTGATCACATTAGTATAGTATTGGTCAAACCAAAAACTCATATGTTGATATATAGCCTATGGATATTCATATTATCTACTTTTCATTGAATTACATAAGATTTAATAATCTCATAAATATTCTTTTTAATTTTCCGAATTCCGTGTGCATTTAGATTGCCCATACCTGTATATAATAATTCTAGAATGGTTTGGTTAGATATTAAGTTTTTTAGATTAATATTTTAACATTTTGATAAAACAAGCATTTGTTCCATTTTAGAATCGCTATTGAACTCTGGTTTGACTAACATGATGTTGTATGATCAAATAAATTCTAACTTCATGAGATAAATTTTGAAATTAGAAAATGCGATATCTGACTCAAATATTTATATGAACACATTTAACATTCAATGATAAACTAAAGTACTATACAGCAGATTCGATTTGGCTTATATTTTATATAATCAACTAATAATCCTATAAAATTGTGCTATTCACGTTGCTCAAAGATGTATTGAACATTCACTACTTGTGTATTGATAAAATTAGATATAGATTCTAATGTAAATCGATATTTTGAAAATTCATATATATTTTGTCTTGGTTTGGCATTTGATCGTGTTGAAACCGGAATTGCAATATATATCATCTAAATATATAACTATCAAAATATGAGCTATAGATTTTTAAATTATTCTCCTGAATATGAGTGACTAACATAATTATATTGAATTGAGTAGTAAGAATCTTAAATATTAGAATCTGACGATAATTTATTATAACTGTATAAAGGAACAAGACTATAAATGATGATGAAAATAAAGATTAAATTTAAATCTGAAAATTTGAAAACATTAAGTGTATTGTGCACTCTTGTCGGTTACAGTGTCTCATTCCGGGAGACATTGCCTCTGAATGTCTCCCAGAATGAGACAATCTTCTGCAATCAGAATGTGATTGCAAAACTTTGACCGACAGGAGTGTATTGTGCACTCTTGTCGGTTACAGTGTCTCATTCCGGGAGACATTGTCACTGCATGTCTCCCAGAATGATATCAAGTTCCCCATTCATAACTTGAATGCGGAACTTTGACCGATAAGAGTGTATTGTGCACTCTTGTCGGTTACAGTGTCTCATTCCGGGAGACATTGCCTCTGAATGTCTCCCAGAATGAGACAATCTTCTGCAATCAGAATGTGATTGCAAAACTTTGACCGACAGGAGTGTATTGTGCACTCTTGTCGGTTACAGTGTCTCATTCCGGGAGACATTGTCACTGCATGTCTCCCAGAATGATATCAAGTTCCCCATTCATAACTTGAATGCGGAACTTTGACCGACAAGAGTGTATTGTGCACTCTTGTCGGTTACAGTGTCTCATTCCGGGAGACATTGCCTCTGAAGTCTCCCAGAATGAGACAATCTTCTGCAATCAGAATGTGATTGCAAAACTTTGACCGACAGGAGTGTATTGTGCACTCTTGTCGGTTACAGTGTCTCATTCCGGGAGACATTGTCACTGCATGTCTCCCAGAATGATATCAAGTTCCCCATTCATAACTTGAATGCGAACTTTGACCGACAAGAGTGTATTGTGCACTCTTGTCGGTTACAGTGTCTCATTCGGGAGACATTGCCTCTGAATGTCTCCCAGAATGAGACAATCTTCTGCAATCAGAATGTGATTGCAAAACTTTGACCGACAGGAGTGTATTGTGCACTCTTGTCGGTTACAGTGTCTCATTCCGGGAGACATTGTCACTGCATGTCTCCCAGAATGATATCAAGTTCCCCATTCATAACTTGAATGCGGAACTTTGACCGACAAGAGTGTATTGTGCACTCTTGTCGGTTACAGTGTCTCATTTCGGGAGACATTGCCTCTGAATGTCTCCCAGAATGAGACAATCTTCTGCAATCAGAATGTGATTGCAAAACTTTGACCGACAGGAGTGTATTGTGCACTCTTGTCGGTTACAGTGTCTCATTCCGGGAGACATTGTCACTGCATGTCTCCCAGAATGATATCAAGTTCCCCATTCATAACTTGAATGCGGAACTTTGACCGACAAGAGTGTATTGTGCACTCTTGTCGGTTACAGTGTCTCATTTTGGGAGACATTGCCTCTGAATGTCTCCCAGAATGAGACAATCTTCTGCAATCAGAATGTGATTGCAAAACTTTGACCGACAGGAGTGTATTGTGCACTCTTGTCGGTTACAGTGTCTCATTCCGGGAGACATTGTCACTGCATGTCTCCCAGAATGATATCAAGTTCCCCATTCATAACTTGAATGCGGAACTTTGACCGACAAGAGTGTATTGTGCACTCTTGTCGGTTACAGTGTCTCATTCCGGGAGACATTGCCTCTGAATGTCTCCCAGAATGAGACAATCTTCTGCAATCAGAATGTGATTGCAAAACTTTGACCGACAGGAGTGTATTGTGCACTCTTGTCGGTTACAGTGTCTCATTCCGGGAGACATTGTCACTGCATGTCTCCCAGAATGATATCAAGTTCCCCATTCATAACTTGAATGCGGAACTTTGACCGATAAGAGTGTATTGTGCACTCTTGTCGGTTGAAAGTTCTGCAATCAGAAGAAGATTGTTGAACAATCCGCCATTCCAGGAGGCATGAGCTTGTTATCTCTCCTGAAATGGCACATATTTGATAATTCATGGAGCAGAACTTTGCACGCAATCAGACAAAAGATTGCGACAGAGTAACTGGGAAGACAGCAACTTGAAGCGATAAGCTGCTTGGGTGCTGTCTCCCAGATGCATCTGTCGGGCAAAGTCTCAAAGGAGCAGAACTTTGCACGCAATCAGACAAAAGATTGCGACAGAGTAACTGGGAAGACAGCAACTTGAAGCGATAAGCTGCTTGGGTGCTGTCTCCCAGATGCATCTGTCGGGCAAAGTCTCAAAGGAGCAGAACTTTGCACGCAATCAGACAAAAGATTGCGACAGAGTAACTGGGAAGACAGCAACTTGAAGCGAAGTTTTGTTTTCGAGTCTTTGGTTAAGAAATCTTAACAAAAAAACAAAGAAAAAAATCAGATAAAGTTGTCAATAACTTCATCAGTTAATGCTCACCTATGGGAGGTGTTTTGCGGGAGCTGGGGGTATCTTGGTGAGTACTCAGGAGGCCAAGAAGGGCACCCCAACCGACATTATCCTGATGAATTCAGTTGTCAACCATTCTGAAAACCGCTGAAGCCGTCGTGTGTAGAGAAATTGTTTAAATTTATTTTTTTCAGATTTAAATAAAAATAAGAAATGTTTACTATTATGGATTTTGAAATTTTTTTAAATTAAGAGTAGGAGATGAGACAAATTTAAATTTTTAAGAAATATTTGGAAGGGCGTAAGATACGCCAACTTAAATATATTATCAAATGAGAGAAAATCACTCAACAAAAAAACAATTCTTTCAAAAAGTTTGACATTGATCTTTCTAATACATATTTTTGGAAGGGCGTAAGATACGCCAACTTAAATTTATTATTAAATATGAGAAAATCACTCAACAAAAAAACAATTCTTTCAAAAAGTTTGACATTGATCTTTCTAATACATATTTTTGGAAGGGCGTAAGATACGCCAACTTAAATATATTATTAAATATGAGAAAATCACTCAACAAAAAAACAATTCTTTCAAAAAGTTTGACATTGATCTTTCTAATACATATTTTTGGAAGGGCGTAAGATACGCCAACTTAAATTTATTATTAAATATGAGAAAATCACTCAACAAAAAAACAATTCTTTCAAAAAGTTTGACATTGATCTTTCTAATACATATTTTTGGAAGGGCGTAAGATACGCCAACTTAAATATATTATTAAATATGAGAAAATCACTCAACAAAAAAACAATTCTTTCAAAAAGTTTGACATTGATCTTTCTAATACATATTTTTGGAAGGGCGTAAGATACGCCAACTTAAATATATTATTAAATATGAGAAAATCACTCAACAAAAAAACAATTCTTTCAAAAAGTTTAAAATTGATCTTTCTAATACATATCCTATGGAAGGAGTTTACATTCTCAAAATAAAAACCAGTTCAAAATCTTATTACTCCTTGAATTAAAATCATTTAATTTCAAATCCATTCCAAATCCTTAAATCTGTATTAAAATCATTTTGCCAACAACCAACACAATACAAATTACATTTCCATATATCTTCTTGTCCATTTTAATTTTTTATCTCATTTTATTTAATTTTATTTAAAGCATATAGACATCGAGATCCTTTACACATAGTTATATAAAAGTCAAATACATAATAAATTCTTAATTCTAGAGATATCTCAAAATCTCATTTTTTTAATTTAAAATAACTTTCATTTTTCACAGTACGATCACAACAAACAAGCCATTTACTAATTAACACATATAAGAAAAATATCAAATTACAAAACAACTTTCAATATCATTCGCATCAAATTCTATTTTTTCATAATTATCAACTACATGTTATTATATAATATATGTCGGCGCATATTCCACTCTATACAAGTGTCAGACACACTCACACAAAGCTGTGAGATTCATACCTCTATCAGTAGGACTTCTCAAATCAAGAACACATATGTTTCACTATCGCACATCTGTGTAGGATCTAATTAACCCTTTGGACTGGTACTTCAAAATTTGATAATTTGATAATTTCATGTGATATCATCATTTGCCTTTAAAACAACTGTGCGTTAAACTAGACACGTTTCTCTATCATAATGCAAAATATCAAAGTTTGGGAGATTCCCAAAGTGTCTGAAACTGATCATAAGGGTGAAAAACCGTTTTCCAGAAGTTGGTAACGTAGTGTGATTAAACGACTCTCTTTAATAGAATATTACATGCTACACGAATTGTTACATTTTTGCAATCATTCTGCTTTAATATTTTTTACTTTACGATGACATTCCAAATGGATTTCCGATTATAAAAGCAAATCAATTGTTCTATATTGAAGCAACAAAATTTTAAAAGAGAAATCGAATTATGCGATCTCGAAAAAGACAATTAAAAATATTTTTGGCAAAAATATAATAAACATTTACATCACAATTACATTGTTGAAAGAATTTCGCGTGAGCGCTTTGGAAGCGTTGATGAAAGCGTATAAATATCTTTGTTCATATTTGGAACCAAATTTGCGGTTCTTGTTGTTGGAGTAGTCGCAAAGAACAAGGATCTTCTCATTGCATGAGGAGTAGTCTTTGTCATGCGTGTCTGAATTCCATTAATATCGTATTTGAGATTCTTTTGTCTCTTGTGAATGGCTTCTCTTTGGCGGGCGATTTCATCATTACGTTCTTGCCTGTGTAAGTTAATGCGGTTTGTCATCGCTTCGAGTTCTTTACGTTGTTTTTCAAGTAACTGTTGTTTATCGGATTCCCACTCGGAAATTGCGCGATTGAACACTTCCTTCGACTCTTTCTCTTCGCGCACTTTAATTTCTTCGCGGATTTGAGCAACTTGGTCCATTCTATTTTCGATAGAAAGTTTCCTTTCAAGTTGATAAAGTTGAATGAGTTCTGGTGAGCGCTTTCTATATTTAGCTGGTAAATCCTTAGGTTTGTTTTGCTCATGCTGCTCAAGTTCTTTTGTATGTTTGCTCTTTAATTGGTTTAATTTGTTTTCTGCATATTCTTCGAATGAATTGATCAAGTTTGTGCTATCTTGATTAAATTGTTCTTCGTTTTCTTGGGTAGATGTTAATCTGTAGTCAAGATCTGAAATCTGAGATTGACAGCGCCTTGTATAAAGAGCTGTCTGAGCTCGCCTTGAGAATTTCTCCATCATGAGCCTTGTTTGCTCTGCTTTATCATATTTATTTAAGCAGATTTGCTTGTCTCTTTTTGATTTAAACAAAGAAATGTAATCAGTTAAGTCATTTATTGTTGATACTGGTGGGTCCTTTGCATTCGTAGCTTCCTTGAGATAGGCTGTACGCCCAAGGGAAGGATTTTTCATCGAAGGAAGGTTCGACATTGAGTTGAAATAACGTTCAAATAATCGTCAAAAAATCCGAGTTTTGATCAAAAATATTCTTGAAAAACATCTACACTGAGATTTGATATGAGAAAAGCTAGACCATAGTGATGTTTTCGATATGCTAGTATATCTGCTTAGCAAGATTTCAAAAACTTGTAGGCTATTTGCTTGACAAAAACGTTATTGACTAGTATTATGTTCGAACTATTACTTATCGTTTTTATGTGTATCATATTTTTAAATCTATCAATAACCTATTGTTCTTTTATGATCTTATTTAGAATTATTAAATATGTTTTAGTAAACATAACATACATGTGCAAATAAGAATAAATCTAAGGATAGATATAAATGGTTAATGGAAAGTTCAATAAAATTCATGATTTTCAAAAGAAAGAATAAATTATTGGCATTTCATTGATATAGCTATAATATCAAATAACATTTGGTATTTCTTATCTATGAGTAGCTGAAAATCAATAAATAACTCTATTTTCAATTATTTTGTATATGAATTGTGCTTAGAAACTGTCAATTGAAGCTTTTAGGCAATATCTTAGTTGTAATACATTGATGCAGAGTATATGAGTTTCAGTTATATTTAAATTAAGGCCTTACTAGGAGAGAATATTTGCTTATTTTTTATTTTCAAACATCTCATACTTGAGAAAGGCATTTAGGCATCCTCTTTTACATTAAGATCCTTCGTTTTCATTACAAATCGAAGATCGTACTACAATCCATTTATTTCCTCTTCATTAAATTCCATTCATATGCAATCTTTCAGGTTTAGAGTATGAAAAACGCAACAATATTTTTCTTCAAATTCGTCACTTTTCGTGATGTGTTGAATAGGTTTCGATGAATCACGAAGAATTTATTGACAAAGTTCAACTTGAAAGGCACAAAAAACTAGACGAAAATGCAGATTTGCCATACATTGAAGTTAGTTTTCCGCCAAAGAAAGATTTTGAATCTTATAATTTAGCAAACAAATTAATTCCTCCTCCTGCATTCTCACTTACTGATGAATTTGCATCAGATAATCAAATCCCATCATTATCCGTTAATATACCATTCATTCCTTTTGATGAAAAGCAATTGAACCAAACAAGTATCGAATTACCGCCACCAAACGATTCGGACAGCGAAGGGTCATTAGTTACTTCAGAAGAAAATTCAAAATTACTTATTTTAAATGAAAAAATTTTCAAACCTCAAGATGCTCACCTTTTCGAGGGTTTTCAAGTCCGATTTGAGAAAATTGTTCCAGCAATTTTACTCCCAAATAACACTTGCGCAATTTTTATTTCGGATGTCAATTTAGGTTTTAGTTTATCGGTAATTTACGATACAATAATCGTTCTATCAACAACAGAACCTTTGTTCATCAGTCATCCATTTTATTTCAGAAAAATTGAATCTGAAAATTCAATTCTACAGGCTTTGAGACCTTTTATTGAATAAACAATCTTTTTACCTTACTGTTATTGAATTATTTACACATAATAATCGAATTTTGATAAAATCCATGAGTTATCAAAATTTGGTCGGAAAATGTACTGGGTAATAGTAATACTATTATATATACTACACATTTTGTCCTTAATAAAGAATATCTTCAAAAATAATAAAAAGAATATCATAAATTAAAACAAATTTTTCAGTTGTTTACTTACAGTTGTGTGCTATATGATAATTAATTAGCCTTTGGAGCTTCTGGCTTCTGTTCAGTAGTGGCTGCAGCTGGAGCAGCGGCTGTTGCGGCTGCTGCTTGCTTGCCTTTCTGGTTCTGATGTACGTTCTGCTTGCCATGTGCTGCTTGTCTCTTGTTAGACATGATGAAAAAATGATGTGATTACTTTCCACTTAGAAAGATGTCAAAAAAATTTACACAGCGGCGATTTTTCTGAGTATTTTGATTTTTTCAATGTAAACAACTCTCAATTTTTCTTTCATTCAATAAATGATCTAAATGAACATAAAAGATAATCTCATTGTTTCATGAGAAAAATTTGGAACATCCTTGATAATTTCAACCGAAATATTCATTCTCATGATCGTTACATTATATAGAGCCATATTCAAGTGGAATTAATTGTCGCAAAATTTTGATTTAAAAAATATTCATTGAAATGAAGCCCATCATCTAAGTAATCACATCATTTTTTCATCATGTCTAACAAGAGACAAGCAGCACATGGCAAGCAGAACGTACATCAGAACCAGAAAGGCAAGCAAGCAGCAGCCGCAACAGCCGCTGCTCCAGCTGCAGCCACTACTGAACAGAAGCCAGAAGCTCCAAAGGCTAATTAATTATCATATAGCACACAACTGTAAGTAAACAACTGAAAAATTTGTTTTAATTTATGATTAATTTTTTTAATTTATATTTCAGTTGATTTCATTTTCATTTTCCTATAAAACATTATTTTTTGAGGAAAGAAAGGACAGAAATACATGTTTATTCAGATATCATATTTATCATATTTAAATTTAACTATATGGGCAAAGCATTGTTACAGGAACAAAGCCTTCCATACCATTGGATGTTCTTATTTTATAATATTCTGCAAATGAAGTATTAATTGCTTCCACTTTTTCTCCTTCCTGAATGGAAATTTCGCCAACTTTTGTAGATTGATAATCCTTCAGAGCTCTCATCTTAACAGCCTTAAAGTCAAATTGAAATACGTGAACTGGAGGGATCCATGGGCTTCTAAATCCTTGAAACCCTGTTCTAAACATTTTAACTATCTTAGCAAATTGCTCATCATGTAATTGGTAAGGAGATGATGCACTAACCTTAGCTGCATGAGGACAATGTTTAATGAAATATAAATTGGCTGATTTAATGAACGCTGCTTCAAACATTATTAGTCTGTCATCTATATCTTTCATATCAGCAAAATGATTGTTGAAAGTCTTTTCTATTTCATCCAGAAAATTTGAATATCGAAGATATCCACAATGAGCATCGTAGCCATATGATGCACAGTCTTTAATACAAGATTGAATAGGATGAAATGTATCTTTAACAAAGTTTTCGTACAAATCTACTAATTCGTCGAGGGTTTGCTTCATATATGTATTAACTTGCGATATTTTCCCATCATAGTTTTGTGCAAAATCTAACGCCTTTTGCAACTGCTTTTCGTTGATATAATCTGATACTGAATCCATTGCTTTGTAAGTTTCTCGAAATATTCTGTCTGCGCAACATTCAAGCATTGGATGCATCTCATTTGAACTTTTCTTAATTGATTGACACCCTTCTGAAATCTTTTTAAGATATGACCGCGCCTCATTGAACCATTTCACAGCTTTATCGATATTCTTCTTAGAACAACTTACTAACTCCGTAACAAGTGAGATCGAGTAAGCAATAGTATCCACTGCAGCTTTTTGCCTGATGCTTGCTTTCATAAAACAGTTTTAACGATTTTATGCAAACCAAACACATTTCTTATTTAGTTCTTTGATATATTTTACGATATAACTCTAGTCAGATCTTTGTGTAAATTATGCCAAAAATAATCAATACATCAGCGACTCTTTCCTTGCTTAAATTCATTTAAAGATGCCATATGAAAGAATTTTATGCGCGGCTAAGCTCTGATGTCATAAATTTTCCTAAAATTCAAAGGTAACTAAACTCCTTTCGCCGATCCGATTTGCTCCATATTTAAAATATAGCTTGCATATGTAGAAGAAAAGCTAATTTTGAAGTACGCCCGAAATCCACCAACAGGATTTCGAGCTACTAAAAAGGTACTTTTAAATGTGATTTTTTTTATAAAAAATTAAATTTATTTTAAGATCAGACTAAAAACTAATTTTATGGAAAATCTATATCGACAAATTTATTACTTATTGGGTATATAGATTTTTTGATTATGGCGATTATGTCTGATATGCTTCCAATAAGCCAAAACACATTTCATACTGATTTCTATAAAAGGTATCTTTATTATAGAAGTGTAAGCTATATCTGTTTGTTTTTTTATTATAACAAATTCAAAATTCTCTTATAAGGACTAGATGAAATCTGTATTATTAAATCATTAGCTAAATGAAGGTTCAAATAGAAAGTAAATATCAATTTATATGATACTGAAACCAAATAGTTCTTTTAATAAAAGATAACACGCTGAAAATTATTGAGTATTTGCAAATCTCAAAAATCTATTGGTGAATTTGGCTCAACTTTTAAAATTATAACATCCATATCAAATCATAAAAGCAGACAAAAATTAAAGCCAAACCTATCGGCCAATTTTTTTTTTGATATTTTGATTTTTGAGGTATACTTTTAAAAGTGGATTTAAAGCACTTATGAAAAAACATTAACTTCTGTCGTTATGATTATTGATTTAGACAATAATGATTTTAATCTTTGATTATCAAAACACTAAAGTCATCTTTTTAACATTTGCTTGGTAGCATTAACTCAAGTCTAAAGTACTATTTTATGTGGCACTCTTAGAATTTTTGTATTCATTGTACACGCTGAAATAGTACCATTAAAGTTATGGCGGACTTTCAAAAAATAGTTTGGTCACCTTTTAAAATTCTTTATTGATTATTATACTGCTCAATTATATATCAACAACATGATAAAAATATAGTTTGCAGTATGAATGCATTGGAAAATTCTATATATTACAGTAATTTTTCAACTTTTTTTTATTTTCGGAATTATCAAGTAAATTTAAAGATGTTTAATATTAAATTGTATCCCACTATAACAATACACTCATAAATAATTAAATTTAACACGAAATTCCGAAAATGATTTTATGAATTTGGAAATTCATGCAAAGTATTACTATTATCAATCACATTTAACTTGCATATAATTTGCTTTGATTTCTAAGTCATTTAAATATATTACAACGTATAAGATTTTGTAAATTAGTAATTTTTTGATTGTAATAAAAGCGAAATTTATTGAACTTTCTCGCAGACACCACCGGCAGCCTTGATCTTCTTTTCAGCTTCCTCAGAGAAGTCCTTAGCACGAACAACGAATGGGATCTTTGGAAGTTCGCCACGAGCGAGAACCTTGAAGAATCCGTTCTGGACGCAGTCGATAACTGGAACGGCATCGCCCTTCTTAGCGGCAGCAGCCTTTACACGGACCTCTTCTGGAACAAGTGTCCAAAGCTTGTCAACATTGATTGTTGGTTCATACTCGTCAGCGCGGTTCTTCATGAGGTGAAGATGGCGCATGCCAACCTTGCCGAAGTAGCCTGGGTGGAAGCGATCGAACCATGTTCTCTGATGGTGCTGACCACCAGCACGACCGTGGCCACCTGGTGAAACACGGTGCTTACCGACACGACCGAAACCCATGGAAACCTGACCGCGAAGTTTTCTGCTCTTATGGAAACGAGTTGGCATAAGAAAAAAGGAGAGCCAAAACCGCCATAATTTTTATCGTTCCAATTGAATTTTTTTGTAAACTGACAAATTTGTTGTTTTTGACAATGTTGATAAATTTGACAAATTTTAAAAATTTTCTATTCTGTAGTTTCTTGATTCTTAGATTGAGAGTTTTGATTGAATTTATGTATTGCACCAATGATTCTTTGCTTTTCTAAGTTAGCTTTTGATGAATTATCAGCAAGATATGGCTCAAATAAACCATATACTGTTTTAAAAGGAGGATTTGGACATTCATCAATATCATGACCAAATGCAGCACAGTTAAAACAGAACTTACCTTCTTTCCACGTTTGCTTTATCTCTACTATTCGTGGTTCTGCTGGTAAATATAAACCAAATTCATCTTCTTTCCACTCTTTTGGTGCATTTCTAACATTCGTAAGCATTCTTGAATTCATTTCAGCCTTTAAATCTTTAATTGAAGGTAATTTGCTTTTACAATTGATTGTTGAGTGCCCAATCATTCCGCATCTCATGCATATTTGGGATCTATCGACTTCATTTCTCTGATAGGTCTCTTGTTCTTCGCTTTCTTTGTGCTTTGATCTATGAAAACTCATTTTTTTCTAAAAATTGAGAAGAGGTCAAATATATAAAAGTGACATCTAAAATCTTTGAAAAAACAACAAATAAAAAGTGGCACCTGAGTATATTGTTTCTGATTTATCTGATCATTGAAACGGAATCGATCCACGTGATTAGTATGAAACGATGATATACTAGGGACTAAACAATATTAATATTGCAAAAATCCAATTATTCGATGTTCAACTTATCATATCTTTCATTAAAGTTGATACCTTTATTTTTTCGAAATATTACAACAATATCAACTTTACGTATTGCCAATGATAGCCAAAGAACTATTTTGGCATAATAAATTCAAAACGATATTAAAACAACAGATTGACTGATCATTCTAGTATAGTATTATGCATACTATCATGTGATATTGCCTCAAATATCTTAACTTAACTTCCGTTTGATTATGATATACAGATCTAAAGTTGCTTATTCTTTAACAATAGTCACTAACTGATAACATGATTATGTTAAGAGGTCTAAATGTGCCAGATTAATGCACATTTTATTCAGATTTATTGTCGAAATGCAAATCACAATATATATCTTGAATTCATCTGTGAATAAAATCATGATCTTATTGATTACTTTCTAGATGTTTACTATGGTATCTAATTATGTGAAGCCAATCCTGAATTTGAACCAGAAATAATTTTATATGACTAACAATGGCTGGTTATTTATATAGAATTATATACTGTATTTGATAGTAAAATATTAGTGATATATAATTTTGGAAAATATGCCTCTTTTCTATATCATTGAAATATAATTATTTGATTCGCTCTAGAATTGACATATTTTAGTAGAAAAATTATAAAATAACAAAAATGAAAAGGTTGCAGAGATTTAGAATACAATAAAAAGTTTTGTATCGCTCTAAATTTTATATTTTCGAAAATTTTAACCTCATTTTTCCAAAAAAATCGAGAATTTAAAAAAACGTTATCATTTTCTAGAAAATTGCTTCGGCTTTTTCTAAAATGAAAAAAATTTGGAGAAATTTACCAAGGAGAACTTCATTCTAGGTGTCCAAAGCAATTGCTTTCAGTCAAAAAAGCTTCGAAAATTTTAAATATTGATATCGATTTTCATCAATCACTTAAAATCGATTGTTTGCAGTCGATGTTATCACATATTATTAAATTTTAATATATTTGAACATACTATAAATCGTTCTTGAAACTTATCAACATTTCGCGCAATTTAAGAATACACCAACTCTCATACATAGTTACCATTACCACAGTCTCATTTTAAGAAGAAATAATTTATAAAATCTAAGATCTAACGATTTATTTACCCTATTCGAAAAATATTTTTAATTCTAAATCCTTATTTGTGCATGTTTTATATACAGATGTAGAAAGAGAAACGAATAAAGTGTTGCTTCAAAAAAATACCTGAGAGTACCCACATCAATAAACAATTTACTTTTTTACCATCGAATTTTGCTCATCTTGAGCCATACTTTTCGTTTAATTTTCATAATACGATAAAACATATGCGTTGTCAAGTAAAATATGGATATTTTAGAAGATCATAATATATCTCGAAATCAAACAAAAGCCATTCTATGAGTCCATACGCATTATTACTATACTTCATATGCCAAGCATAATGTGAACAATTTTGGTCGATACCTTTGTTGTCGTCGAAGTTCCCCCCTTTTCCATGAGTTACAGGGGCTCAGAAAACTAGATAGCAAGACTCAAACCACTGTATATAATAAAGCTGATGTAGAGTAAAAATAACATAAAAATTAAGAAAAATTAACGATTTATGCAATCGCAGCTTTGATATCCGCAAGAATTGATGGCCACAGTGAGCGATCAATAGGCTCTAAATCTTCACATACGAATAGATTTGGATGCTGCGATACTTGGTCGGACAAACATGATGTATAAGCAACATGTCCTGGAGGAGCAGTTGGATATTGCAAGGATGCATCTGCAACAGTGTTGAATTGCTGAGGAGCATAATTATTTTGCATTGGAGCTGGTTGTACCTTTGGTTCTGGCTGTGGTTCTTCTTCTGTTAATTTGATTCCAAGAACTTTCTCAGCTGCTTCTACATTAGAAAATACTTCAGCTGCTTCACGAATTACCGATTTAATTTCGGCATCATCATGCGATCCTCCTTGAAGTCCTTGTAAAACTTGTTCATCACATTTGCTAGTATCTAATAAGTCTGTAGCGACCTTTTTCTCGAACATTTCTTTTGATACGGCCATTACAAACTTCTTGAATGAATCAAGCTTAAGTAAATTGGTAGAGCAGCAAACTATTCTAAACGAATCTTCAGTTGATGGTGATGGACCGTTTCTTGAAGCAACTGCTTCGTTTTTGTTTTCTTTAATATTTTTCAAAGCATCAAGAATAGCATCACATGATGCCATATATGCCTTTGCATCAGAAATTTTGTAAGCTTTATCGTAAATTCCTTTTTTGTTTTCTGCGCGAATATCATGAGCGAGATTTCTTGCGTTGACATCTACAATTTGCTGTTGTTTCTTTTTTGCTGTGGTTAGTTCGGCTACCATGACACGGTATTGGATTTCAATCTTTGTTGGATCATATGCTTTAGGTTTTCCCCAATGCATCGCAAAAAATTTAATATTATCGGCGTGCAGAATTGCATTTTTTTTAAAATTTATAAATTCGCAGGGAAATGATAATAATAATCTGTGGAAGTAAATATTCTCCAGCGGAAAAATTGGAAAGCTTGCTAAATATCTAATTTTCACAACAAATTTCTGGAATTCGTAGTAGAATTGATTCACAATCTTATAAAACATAATGCATAATGAAAACTAATATAACTTAAAAAAAAAAAAAAAAAAAAAAAAAAAAGGTATTGGGGCTTCCAGGGCTGCGCCCCTCTAGCCCCCTGAAGATGTTTAGTATAACATGCAGTTTATATAAAATGAGGTTTTTTTGGGGTGTGGGGGCTTCCAGGCACTTCGTGCCTTCTAGCCCCTAAAATTTTTTGAAAGTCGTTGCTGTTGACTTGTTTGTAGAGAACTCAAAATAGTAGAACTATGTCCGGACAAGTAAGGGTCTATCGTCGCTTCTCAAAGTTACGGGCGTTCAAAGAAATATACTTTGAGAAGCCTTTTCTTCCTTATAGAATGAGATAGGATGGTTATTTTACAAAACCGACAAGACCTTAACCGAGTAGTTTTCATGTTTTGTCACTTTTCTGTCACTTTTCAGGGAAAAAACATTTTTATTAAATATAAAATGAATTTTACAAAACCACCGTTACCCTTCTTTGGAAATAAGAGTAGATGTAAAGATATTCTATTGAGAGAACTTAAGAAACTACCGAATGGTCTAACATTTGTAGATTTGTTCGGTGGAAGTTTCTATATATCTCATTTGTGCCATACTGTATTTCCTGACTCAAAGATTATATGCAATGACTTCGACAACTATATGAACCGTCTCAAACATATACCAGACACAAACAAAATATTGAGTGAGTTGAAAGAAAAGATACCTATAGGTAAGATGGAACGTATACCATTAGATAAGAAAAATATTGTCAGAGAGGTTTTGAAAAAAGCAGAGTATATTGACTGGGATAGTATATCTTCTAGACTATTGTATAGTGGTTCTATAAGAGTTCATGACATTGAAACACTTATGTCAAACGTTTTATATCTTAACTATACAAAGGTTTTCAAAGAGAACATAGAAAAATATACTGAGGGTATAGAGTTTGTGAGATGTCGTTGGACAGAGTTGTATGAAAAATATAAAGACAAGGAAAATGTTTTCTTTATAGTAGACCCGCCGTTCTATAACACATGGGATTTTCAATACCAAGTAGACTGGACTTTGAGAGACTCTTTAGAAACTTTAGACGTTTTACATAACCATCCATGCTTTTACTTTACATCCGATAAAAGTGGTTTGGAAAGTGTCATGAGATGGTTAGAGGATATACATGACTATGATTTTAGATACGATAAGATAGAATATGAGAGAGGTCCTATAAACCGGAAAAAGTGTCATAACAAAGAAATTTTATTGGTAAGTAAATGTGGTTTGAAATAGGACTACTTGTTTTAGGTTTTTTCCATTGTGTCATTTACTTATTTGACGTGGCAGAAAGATATAGAGAATATGAAGATGAACCACTGCCTGCAAATGTTCAGCATATGTACTCGTAAGAGATATTTTTATCTAATATTAAATGGACGCACAGAACTTAGCGAATGCACAGCAACCTGGACAACCAAACCCAGAGAATATTCCAAATGAAGTTAGAATACAAACTGCAATGGCAAACTATGGTCAAGTGCCAACAGATGTACAAATGCAAACTGCCATGTCAAATGACGCTGCGTTAGGTTTGCCACCATGGTATGCAAATATGAGATGGAAAGAGTTTTATACAAACCCTGAAGTGGGATATAAACAACTCTATGCAGATGACGCGAACACAGGAGTTGACCCAGAGTATGTTTTCTACCAGAGGAGAAATAGAATGTATGAGCTGCAGTTAAAGAATGCTATGGAACTCAACAGGAAACGTAAGAGACTAGGCGGACATTAGATTTTTACATATAGTAAAATGGGTTTCTTTGGAAGAATAGGAAACTTCTTTCGAAATGTTGGAAGAGGTATATGGAATGGAATAAAATCTGTCGGAAGAGGAATTTGGAACGGAGTCAAAAATATTGGTAAAAGAGTAGGTCAGTTCGTTGGTATTATACCTAAAGACCCTGAACCAGAAGAACAAGCTCCTGTTATACAACAGCCTGAACCTGCACCACAGTCTAGTTGGCAACCAAATCCAACACCTCAACCGTATTAAAAATTATATTTTTACCGTTCGATAGTAGTTGTATATGAGACTAAGTTCTAAGTAAAACGCATGGTATAATGGAACTATTCTCTTTCTTCCATCTGTAGTAAACCATACTTGAAAGTCTGAAATACTTCCACTCGGTGGTTCATATAGCTTTGTAGGTTTTTCGTAAAAGTCATTTGCTAAGCATAAAAAAGAGTTTTGTGCACCAGAAAATGAAGCATGAACGATAATAGCATCTGAGTCGAAAACATTTTCATATGTTCCATTAGGGTTTTCGACTTCATAAAAGTTCGGGTGTACTGGATATTCTGCAGGCTGATTTAACATCCTCAAAAATCTATACCATGCCAAGTTGTTATATTTTGTAGAAATATAAACGTTTTCTCCAAGGTCTTCTATTCTATTGAATTTAACAGTTGCATTTTTCCTGTCATATAAAATATCGAGATGGTACTCTCCTTCGTCAATGTTAAACTGGTTTGCATATTCGAGATAGATATCGTTTATTTTTTCTTGAAAAGCTTGAAGAGTTGTTTCTAAGTTTACAAGCAAACTAACTTGTAAAAGTTTTCCCTGTACAAATTTCTCATACGTACGTTTTTCTTTGTTATAGTATCGAACTTCAAAACCGACCGTAAATGGGAAACCATGTATGGCTTCTGAAATGAACTTCATTCTACGAAAGCCAATAGCTTTTGTGACGGATGGGTCTCTTAACCATCTTAGTGGGTAGTCAAAACGATAGCCTTCATGCTTTACGGTCTCTGTCTCAAACTTTTGACCGACATTCGTAAAAAGTTCATCTAATGGTTTAGTTGTAGCAACTCTTGAATTTTCTTTTTCTATTGAAAGCATATTTTATCTAGAATAAAAATGTCGAAAGAAACAGCGTCTATGAGAGAAATACAACACAACCGACAACTCATTGTGCAAGCTCTAAATAAGAACACAACAAACTTTTCAAACTATTCTAAGATATCTGAGTCATTGAAAGAAGGAAACTTAAAACTGACATTAAACCCATTGACAGACGAGTTTCTGTTTCAAGACAGTAAGAACCATACTGTTTGTATAAATCCAACAAAAAGAACTTTAAACGAGAAACCTATAGATGAACTTCTTTTGAAGGCAGATATTGACAACAAAGCTGACAAAACATATGTAGACGATGCAATAGCAAAAGAAGAAGAAAGAGCTAACAAAGCTTATGCAACAAAAGAACATACTCATCCTGAACTAGCAGACAAAACATATGTTGACAATAAAATGTCAAGTGAAGTGACAAGAGCTGAAAACGAATATTCTAAAAAGACTCATACACATACCATTGCAAATATTACAAACTTACAAGAAACCTTAAACAGGAAAAGTGACGTTGGACATACACATACCATTGCAAATATTACAAACTTACAAGAAACCTTAAACAGGAAAAGTGACGTTGGACATACACACGATTTCTTCGCAACTGTTGGTATAGAAAATATTGCAGGAACGGTTGAAGAACCTGATGGAACTGGTGGGGATGTATTAAATTGGAAACCTCCTAACTTTCCACAAGGTTTAACATCGGAGGATGACATAACGACGATGAAAATACATTAGATGTAGAAATGTCTATGTCATGGAGGATGAAAACAAAGTTAAATTCACTGCTCAAGATTTATATGATAAGAAAGCTGACAAAACAGAGCTTCAAACGTTAAAGACAGAAATACTTCAAACAGTATATCCTATAGGTTCTATTTACACGTCAATGAACTCTACCAGACCAGAAGTAGTACTTGGTCTCGGAACTTGGACTCAAATAGTCGACAGGTTTTTGTATTGTGCAAACTCTTCAAAGGAAACAGGTGGAAGTAAAACGATTTCAGGTGAAAACTTACCTGCGCACAGTCACTACATAGATTTAAGTACATCTCAAGCAGGTTGGCATAAGCATAGATTTTGGGATTGGTCAGCAATGAAAAAAGGTAAAGGATATGATGTTAAAGACGACGTTCAGTTTGCTATAAATTGTTTCTGGGTAGCACACAGGGAGAAGGAAACCATACACATCGCGTTTCAGGGTATACGCAAACAACGGGACAGAGTAAAGACTACATGCCACCTTACATGACAGTTTACGCATGGTATAGAATTGCTTAGTCGTCATTTTCAACTTCTTTAGCATATTCGTCAGGAGTTGTCTTATATTTGTTAGAAACTGTCTTTGAAAGTATACCACCTTGAACTTTGACAAGTTTGAAACGAGGTCTGACAATAGTAGTTTTATCTTCTGCTTGCAGTGTGTACATTTTGCCATGTTTGCCTAAAACTTCATAATATTCTCTTGTATACTTTCTTCTATTTTTACGAACACGAATGTGAGTACCTGTCGAGTTCCCATTGTTGTCATAGTCAATAGTATTTTCATATGGGTCGCGTTTAGGTATTTCTATTTTTACTTTGTCACCTTTCTTAAGTTTGAAGCCTGGCATTCTTTCTTGTTCATCCCTTTTGACTAAACTATTAAATATATAGTCTTTCTCTAAGTCGGGGTTGTTTTTCATTTCTTCGGGGGAGTGGTTTCCCAAACCTTTTTGTTTACGGTTATTGTAAATATTTAAAACTTGTCTCATCTTTGCCATGGAGAAATGTCTATATTTGTCGTCATATGACATTTCATCTACCTCACCACCTTGTGGTTGATTTAAGTCTCTTAAGATTTTTATACAACTGTCAATGACACCAAGAGCAGAATGGTTTTGGTCGACAATGAAATATTGGTTTACATTTTTTGAACGCAGATAGTTTTTAATATCGTCTGATTTGAAAGAACTTTCGTAGTCAGATGTCAGTTTTGTTGGATGGTATTTGTCAACGAATATTGTCAAAGCAGTTTTCACATCTAAAATATTTTTGGACTGTAATGGTATGGCTTCACAGTATCTTGTGTTTTGACCGACAAATATTAGCCAGTATGGTGGTCCATCTTCTCTATACCTCGGAATGTTTTCCAAGATATCCATAAACCAAGCATTTGGTGTTGAACTAAAGATTTTTACCATGAGTGCTTTCTTTGTCGCTTTAGAAACATACGGGTCCTTGTTTGAATTCGTCATTTTTAACCCATAAGAAATGGGTTTATTTGGCGCATTAGCAGGAGTCGCATCTAGATTTTTGCCCGCAGTGGGAACACTAGCCAGAGGTGCATTTGGAATTGGAAGGAAGATTTTGAGTACATTAGGTATACTGAAAGAGAAAGCACAACCTATTATACAAACCGTACAGAAAGGTTGGGATGTAGCACGAGATGCAGCAAATCTTATTCCAAATCCTGAAACAAGAGGAAAAGTTCAAGGATGGATGGACAATGTAGGAAGACAAGCAGGAAACTACTATAACAAAGCAAATGACTACTATAACCAAGCAGGGCACTACATGGACCAAGGTGAAAGATTCTTTAACAGAGGATATAACCATGCACAACAGTGGGTAAACAACAACCAACCTCAACCGCCTCAAACGTGGGGAATGTAAAATTTTTTACTGAGATGAAATGAACAATACAGCATTGAGACAAATGGGCTCAAGATGGCTTTGTCGGCTTCCAGCAGTTACACAACCACGTGTTTGTCAAGTTCTTCCTATACCTCAGGAAGTTTTAGACCGACTTAAAAAACCTAAACAACCAGTTGAAAACAAACCAAACTAAAATTTTTTACTGAGATGAAATGAACAATGCAGCTTTAGACAGAATAGGTCATGGAAGACCACCTTTTAAACCACGTGTTTGTCAAGTTTTTCATATACCTCAGGAAGTTTTAGACCGACATAAAAAACCTAAACAACCAGTTGAAAACAAACCAAACTAAAATTTTTTACTGAGATGAAATGACCGAAGAAGTTGAAACGGTAGATTTGACACCACAAACAAAAAGTTCAGAACCATTGTCAAAACCTGTCAAAGAACTTACAGATGAAGAGAAAAATTCAATAATAGAAAGTGCCAGGTCTGGAAATACAAACCCTAACTACAAAGTCACTTTTCATAAAAATGGAACGGCAAGTATCTCAAAAAAGAAACAGACTCTCACAAATAAAATATTGAAGTCTGAAGGAGCTTTCGAGACAACAGATGGAAAAGTTTACTTCACTGACCAACAGTTCATTATAGAACATCTCATTGACTTAGAGTCGAAATATTCTAAACTTTACAACAAACACAAAAAGTTGAAAGGAAAACAAAAACAAATGGCATATGATATTTATGAAGATGTTGACGACACAACTGTTCCAGCAAGTGAGGTAAGGTCAGAGGAACCAAAAAGTGACGAAAAACCAATAGAAGAAGAAAAACCAAAAACTGAAGATAAACCAAAACCAAAGGTTAGTTTCAATACTAAACCAAGTCAACCTTCATTAGCTGGTATGGGTTGGCGTCAAAGACTTATAGCAGCCGGTGGTTATGTAAAGTAAAGAAAAAAACATTTTTTTATTTTTATAAAAATGCCCCCATATAGAACGGATAGAAAATCTGCTAGAATAAAAGCAGAGTTAGAAAGATATGGTTGGAGAGTTTCAAAGAAGTTTAAATATAGGAAGGGAAGACCCATAAAAGTCTATGACAAACTGTCTGGTCTTCGCTATGAAATGGACTTAGAAACAGCACGTGCAAATTATCCAAACAGACTAGAGAGGTTAGAAGAAGAACGTCTTATGGACATGCCTTTCGATGTTAGTGAACCTCAAGTTGAAGGACACGACGGCTTTGCCAGATTCTACTGGAAACATGACGAACAATTGAATCCTTTGAGAAGGAAAAAAGGAAAAGGTGAAGACGCACATGCTCCCATGGAAAGAACAAGATATGCATATGAGAAGTATCGTGAAGTTAGAAGTAAAATTACATCTGGTCGAACCTTTACAGTAAACTTTGACGAAGGAAAGAACAAAGAAGGCTTCATGGGTGTACTTGCTGCCATACAAGACGGAAATAAGAAAGGATACAATCTCAGACTAACCGTAACAGATTTGGATGGTCATATCTACTATGCACATGGCAATGTCACAACAGCTGCACAACTTCTTGACGCTTTCAAGACTACAAAGAGAGAACAAATGGTTGACTCCGACTCAGACATTTTGAATGCAATTGAAGGAATTGCAAGTGTCAAGTTCGAATGGTACCAACCTAACCCTCAAGCAGTCAGACAACATGCTGGGTATTTCCCGTTCAGAAATAAGTCTGACATTGACTTGACAAGGTATGGAATTTACAATTCAATTGAAACAATTGTCAATGAACCTTGCATTCTTACATGTCTCAGGAACTCTGGTCTTGTTACAGATGAGAAAATGAAGTATCTTGAGTCATGTGTGAAGACAAGGTACATTCTCAGAGGTCAATTGGCTAAAATTGCACCGTTGGCAAATGTCAATATCCGCGTTAACATTCCGACTGAGAAAGGTTCTTCACATGACGACTATGTTGTTGACTTCAAATTGCCATGGTTGAAGATTGTACTTGTCCACAACCACTTCATGTTGAACGAAAGTCTTACAAACCCATTGTTCGGAAAAGGTAAGTGCAACATTGTCAGAGCTGTTAACATTCTTTTCGAGAAAGGCTTATTGGAACCAATTCCAGATGACAAGCTGACAGAAACTTTTGTACCAAAAGACGAAACAAACTTTTCATTGTTGGTAAGACCAAAAGTTGTTCCAGACAAAGTTATAGCACAAAAGAAGTACACAGTTCCAAAAGGAGTTGGTTTGTTCGGATACCAACCTGAACCAGAAGAACTTCCAATGAGGTTGCAAGAACTTCAAGATGCTATAAACAAACTTCCATTGAGACATCCAATTGACGTCAAATTGTATTGGAGAGCATCTGAGTTAGGTCAGAAGGTTTTATATGAAACAGGTTGCTTTGACGATGTTTATGAGATAACAGGCGAGGTTTCTCAGAAGATAAGAGACTCACTTGAATTTCCACGAACTGGACCCATTGGATGCGACAAGTTCGACTCATACGAAAAAATATACTATGTCGACCTTAACGCTGCGTACATGAGGTTCGTCCAATATATCCCGACTGGAATTCCAAACGAAGACGGTGAGTTCCCGGGAAGGAACTATACAGTTGGAAAAGTCATACAACAACTCTATGATATTAGGAAAGCTTCAAACCCCAAACTTGCAATGACAATCAAATTGCTTATGAATTCGACATGGGGATATTCCATTAAGAAACCTCAAAAGATGAAGAGTAAACACTATGAGAAGGTCGACAACTTTGTTGAAAGGTTCTCCCCTTTTGTTTTGAAATACGAATTTACTCAAGGTCAAGGTGGCTTAGTAACCACAGTAAAACCTATTGTCGAACATTGGTCCTACCCTCAGTTCGCAAAGGCAGTCCTTGACAACTACAACAAATTCTTCTCCGAGGTCAAATCCAAAGTGAAGGTTTACTATGAGAACATTGACGCACTCATGACGAACGAGGAAGGATACAACAAACTCATTGAAATGGGTTTAGTCGGTGAAAAGATGGGCTATTTTAAGCTAGACAAGGTATTTTCCGAAGTTCATGTTCTCTCCAAGCGTAAGTACTGGGGTGTTAAAGAAGACGGCACAGAAATAAAACATTGCATGAAATAAAACATTGCATGAAGTAAAACATTGCATGAAGTAAAACATTTTTTCAAAAAAATATTTTTTTTATTTTATTTGAAATGTACGCTGAGTTTGTTGGAGAAGACCGTTGGGAAACTTGTTTGTTAGATGAGAAATATGAAATTCACTGTTGTGAGTCATTTGAAGTCAGAAACAAAAAGACAAAAAGAGTTTTAAGCGAATGGGAGCAAAATGACGGATATGCTAGGATGAGGATTGGTGGAAAACACTATTTTAAACATGTTGTCATTGCAACTCATTTTATACTGAATCCTAACAATTTACCTTTTGTAGACCATATAAACCATATAAGAAACGACAATAGACTTGAAAACTTGCGTTGGGTCACTCGTTCTGAAAACAGTAAGAACATAGGCAAATTTGGAGATATTGTATTCGAATTTGTCGACGAACTAGAAGATGAAACAATTGAAATTACAGACTATGGTAAGCATACGTTTGAGTTTTACTACTATAGCGAAGAACAAGACTCTTTCTACTTTTATACCGGCGTAAACTATAGGAAATTACAAGTATGTTTTACTAAGGATGGCTATGCTTATGTAAACACTAGAGATACAGATGGAAAACACGTTAAAATACTTCTTAACAAATTCAAGAAGCTATATGGCATACCATTTTAAAACGTTTTTAAAACAGTATATTTTTACATATATTAAATGCTTCAGGTTGAAAAACAAAGAACAAAAGTAGCAGATACAAAACCGTTAGACTATATCTTTACAAACGCTGGCAGGACTATATCAGATGAAGAAATTTCATCCCGATCTTACAGGTTTGACTATCCAATTCGCTGGCTTCAAAGTCCTTCAGATGCAAAGGCAATAGGATTTAGAAGAGTTTTGTTTTCAAATAGAACTAATGCATTCATGTTCGCAGTATATTTTCATGGTCAGTATAAAGGCTCTGATGGTCTAATAGAAAAATTTGATGAAATGAAAATCTTTACAATTCGTTCAGACGAAAGTCTTGAAAAAACTCTAAATGACTTTCAAACTCAAATGAACAAATACTACTGGGAATTTCAAGAAAAATACCACTCTTTACTAAATGGAACATACTATCTAAAACTAGAATACGACAAGATGAACTCCACCGTTTCATTTCAAAAGATTGAAATTAACCCTCCAAGAGATACAGAGTTTTTATATTGGGGGGTGGACAAACGTTCTTGGGCACAATTTCTTCGGTTACTAAACCAGAACGAACCATTGCCACCAGATGGTCCATTTAAATTTGTACTTCCACCAACAGATTTGACAGTTTATAGAAACGTGTTCGACCCTCAAAATGTCATGTGTCATGCAAGTTTCAGTTCAAGCAACAACAGTTTTCTTTGTATCGGTAAGGACTTTTATGACTTTGCTTCTAAATTCTACGAACCACCTAGTAACAGTTTCTCTGACTTTCAAGTCTGGTTCACAACAAACGGTGTGCAGCATATTATTCCATTGTACTACGACTTTTATCTCGAATTGTCTTTCATATACAACTACGGAAAAGTGCTGAAAAAGTACTGAAAAATATATTTTAGGCGAACCAGGTCCCTCGGTCCCTCGGTCCCTCGGTCAACTAACATCTTTTTGAAAATGGTGACAACATGACATTTTGACAACAACACAGGAAATAGATTTCATCATCTAATTTCTCATGAATTTCATCGTCAATGTTTTGTCAAGACTTCTTCATCGTATTCTTTCACCCGTTGAATTTTGTATAAAAAAAGCACCTGCCGGAATTCCGGCGGGTGGTATATTCTTCACGAAATGCTTGTTTTGAGGTCGAGCCACTTTTTGGCCCCACCGTAGAAAACACAAAAACTCTTGAATTCGGCAAAAATATATTTTAGTTTTTTTTAAAAAAAATATTTTTTTATTTTTATTGTAAGAACATGTCAGCAACAACAGCACCAAACTCGTTAGTCATGAACCCAACATCTATGTTAGTAGAGATGAAAAGCTTCATTCCTTCTTCATATACTTTCGAAACAGAAATCCAGAAGATAAAGCAAGAACTTCTCCAAGGAGATTTAAACTGTAGTGCAAAAGATGAAACAAATGAACAGTATCTTTATGAAATGCAGGATATTATTGACCATTTACCTAAACTTCCTGAAATACAACAACAAAAGCTTACTATTCCAGAATTCGATGAAATAGAAGTCAAAGCAACTGACTCAGTAGAAACCAAGAAGTTCATACGTAAGGTAAACTATGAGTTTCTTGGATTTCATTGCAACCACAAAGACTGCGATATGGTATATTTCATTGACATATACAAATCTGAAGAATTTAAGACCTACGACAACTTTGTTTCGTTAGTTGCAAAATGTGTATGGCAGATAAGAGATAAAGATAGAAGAGGTAAAGTATGGAATGAACAAATAAAACCAGCAGCCTTTGAGTTAAAGAAAACCATTTACGCCTTAGTCATACTTGCAGGTAAGGTTTCAATGTACAATGCTAAAATGAACTCACAATGTTCAAAATGTAAAGCAGCAATGAAGAAATATAACTACTCCGTCAAAGAGATAGAACGTATGCGAAAAGACTATACTGACTTAAAGAAAGAAGCAGAGAAACCAGCAGAAGATAAAATGGACATGTTGACATTTCTGAACAAAAACTATCCAACTGCTAACGATTTCCTTCTATCTGATGTCAAGAAGAAGTACAAAGAAACTTTCGGTATCGTTAAAACTTTTGATATCCTTCGTGAAGAAATAGAAGCTACAAAACTGTTTAAAGTCATGAACCATCACAACATATACCATGTAAAGCGCTTGTAAATAGTTATGTTAGAAATATATTTTTGTCTGATTTACGTTCATTGACGATGAAGTCTCAACAAAAACATTTACGAAGAAGTTTATTTCCTGGACTGTTGTCAAAATGTCATGTTGTCACCGTTTTCAAAAAGATGTTAGTTGACCGAGGGACCGAGGGACCGAGGGACCTGGTTAGATCTAAAACTCATTTTTGCTGAGTAAAATGACCAAATTTCATGATATAACTGTATTTTTTTGACGAAGAGAACTTTTACACTTCGTAAAAAAAATCCCTGAAATCGTAAAAAAATGACCAAATTTCATGAATTTCCTCATATGTTTGCTACCCAAGGAAAACCGAGGATAGAGATTCCGTACGAAAATCGTAAAAAAACTCTATGAAAACAGTGAAAAAATGCGAGTAGTAAAAAAAAACCACTCGCCTAAAACTCATGAAAATCGTAAAAAAATGCGACCCCGACTTTTACAGGGGTCGCCAAAACTCTATGAAAATCGTAAAAAAATGCGAGTACGTTAAAAATCTTACTCGCCTAAAACTCATGAAAATCGTGAAAAAACTCTATGAAAACAGTGAAAAAATGCTACCCCGACTTTTACAGGGGTTGCCTAAAACTCATGAAAATCGTAAAAAAACTCTATGAAATCATATCTTTTATACAAGATAGAAAAAATAAAATTAACGCTAGTTTTTTTAAAATATTTTTTTTTTATTTTGTATGTAAAGACAGGAAATGTTAAACACTGAGTTTGAAACAGTTAAAAAGATAGACAATGACACCAAAGTGGTTAGAATAGGTGATTTAAACGTAAGATACTCAAAGAAATACAACAAATATTCTTTGTCAGACATTATATCTCCATCTGGAAAGAAAACAAAGGACTGGGTTAGAATTGCTTCTACTCAGAAAATTTTGACAAGAAATCCTGAGCTTATGATATCGGTAAGATTCTATGGAACTACAGCATATCTCATCGACAAAAGTCTTATACCGATAGTTTTGTTATGGATTGACCCAGTTGTTGGATATAATTTCATAACATATGGTTCATTCGATACTGAACGTTGCAGTGAAGGCTTACTTTACATCGTTCAGAAACCGAAGGACTTCAATACAAAGAGATATAGATAGGAAGAACATTTAATATAACTCAAAGATATGACTCTACAGTCAATAGAGTTAAGGTTGTGTTTGTAAATGATATGAGAGCTGCTGAAACAGAACTACTTGAAAAGTTTGAGAAAATGTATGGTGCTCCCACGAAAGGTAAAGAAACGTTTGAAGTAGATGAGATAGATAAAGCTATAAAATTATTTGACGAAGTTGCTGAAAAATACATGTAAAGCGTTTATTTTTGGTCTTTTATACAAGATAGAAAATAACGCTAGTTTTTTATAAAATATTTTTTTTATTTTGTATGTAAAGACAGAAATGACAACAACAGAGAACACAACAACTGCTATCGTTCATGAAGCCATAAGTGAAGAATACGAGTGGGTTCAGTTTAACAAACAACTCCGTCTCATTCGTTCGGTCAAAGATGACATGTACCAAATGCAAAGTATTTTGACAGCATGTTATGCTCCAGATACTAAGAAACCACAAGACTGGTTTGAATTAAATAGCACTCATGAACTCCTCAGTGAGTTTGAACATGTAGAACTTAAAAAGATGTACCAAGACAGACAAAACTTACCATCACATCTAAAAGGTATATATGTTCATAAGTTCCTAGCTAGTTCAATAGCAATGTGGGCTTCACCTCGTTATGCAATCTACATACTTATGCTACTTGACGAACTTTGTACAAAGCAGAGAGAAGATATGATGAAAGAAGACAAAAACATACAGAAAAGAATACCACGTTCGGTACCAAAAGGAAAGGAAAAGAACTATAAGTATATGATTTACACTGAAGAGATGGAAAATGAAGAAGACAGAGATATGGTTATGTTGCATTTAGTCAGAAGAAACAACAAAAGCTTTTACGACTTAGCTAAGATTTACAAATCTGACAGAAATTGGTTCTATCGCGAAAACTTACCGATTTCAATGACACCAAATGAAGATGTTAAACAGATAGTTCAAGATACGTTACCTCAAACACACTATGATATGAAAGGTTGTACAATACTTACATTCAAAGAAGATTTACCGCTACTGAAAGAAAAAATAACAGAGTATTTTGACAACTTCAAAGAGGAAGAGTAAATGAACCATATATTTTTCAAGCTTGACACCAAAGATGGCTCAGGTAGTTCCTAACTAGCTCATTTATCTCTATAAGGTAGATTGCCTCATCTGCTGGGTCTATGTCGGTCATTGTTTCAAGACAAGTCTTTTACTTTTTCAAGACAAGTCTTTTATTGTTTCAAGACAAGTCTTTTACTTTTTCAAGACAAGTCTTTTACTTTTTCAAGACAAGTCTTTTACTTTTTCAAGACAAGACCCGTTATTTTTCAAGAAATTTTTTGGTGTAAAGTTCTCAAATTTGAGAACAGTGGTCTTGATTGAAGACGATACCCGTACTTTTTCAAGACAAGTCTTTTACTTTTTCAAGACAAGTCTTTTACTTTTTCAAGACAAGTCTTTTACTTTTTCAAGACAAGTCTTTTACTTTTTCAAGACAAGTCTTTTATTGTTTCAAGACAAGTCTTTTACTTTTTCAAGACAAGTCTTTTATTGTTTCAAGACAAGTCTTTTACTTTTTCAAGACAATGTCCGACGTTCCTCTTCCTGAATGCCTTCCAAAGCCAGAAGAACCGAAAGCTGCAGAACCACAACAGACTAAGACTCAAACACTTACATTTTTCAAGCTTGACTTTTTACAATTTGAACTTTGTTTGCGTAGATGTGAATTCTGAAAGAAGTATGAGGGTCTTGTATGACTTTGTACTTCTCCCATAGTTCATGTCTGTCAAACTTACCTGCCATGGACTCTTTCATAAGTTCCATGAAATCGTCTTCGGACAATCCGGGGAAAAGTATAATATCAGTAAGTATTCTCTTTACATCCTTACTTAAACTCTTGGCTGTCTGTACACAAATGACAACTGAAATGTTAAAGTGTCTGAGCTTCTTAAGAATTCGACACATGTCTTGTTCTCTATTCTTTAACAAAGGATGAGAAGCAAAGTCATCTAAGATAAGAAGACATCTATGAGGGTAAGTCTTCCAATCGTAAGATTGCAATTTCTTCGAAATGTATTCTATCTCTTTCTGTTTGTTTCGGAAGTGTTTCTTCTCTAATATTCTCTGCATTTCCTCATTTAGGTCTTTAAACTTAGAATTGACATACTCATTTATAGCATTGTACTTCAAAACTCTTCTTTGGTACTTCTTTATCCAATCTAACAACTCAGAGTCTTTTATACATACTAACTTAGACTTTTTTATAATATCTTTGAACGAATTGACGGTTTGGTCAAATTGACCCGAAGTACTACAAATGACTACTAACTCATAGAATGGGTTCTTCTCATCTAGTTCTTGTTGTTGTGCAGCCATTTTAAGATAAGTGAAAGTCTTACCCGACCCAGGTGGTGCAATTAGACCTGTTATACCATTCTGAGCAAATAAGAACTTGTCATGTATGGGTTTTATCTGAGCATTTTCCAACTTCCTCTTGTTCTTATTTAAAACATTCTCAAATTTCTTGTCAATGTCAGCAAACTTTTTTTCTAACATATTTTTAGAAAAATTAAAATTTTTATCTTTTAGAAAATGTCTAGCGATTTCGCTATCTATATTCGAGACAAGCTTTTCGACAGCAAAACATCTGTAGACCATAAAATCTTACATAGTGTAAACAAGAAAGGTGAATTTGTTCTAAAGTTCTGTTTCTGGGAATATGACAAGAACCATAAAACATTAAGCAGAGCAGTCTTAAAATTTGTCAATGACAGACTTGTTGACAGAGATGACGCCTCTTGGAGAGATGAAGTCCAACAAAACTTCTTAGAATGCAAAGAAGACACATGCGCTGTTCTTGAAAATGAAATAGAAAACAGAATAGAAGAGCTATTAAATGACAAAGCACTTTTACAAAAATATGGTTCTGAGAAGTTTGACATAACTCCACCAGAAAGGAAGAAGAGAGAAAAGAAAGAAAAGAAAGTAGAAGAAGAGAAGAAAGAACCAGAGCCAGAGAAGGGGAGATATGACATGTAAAAATAAAATTTTATTTTTAGAACATTTCTGGGTCAATGTCAATGTTCTCTTCCTCTTTAGGAGCAAACACTGGCTTAGACTCTAAAATCTTTTTACCCAATTTACCTTGAACTTCAACTATCTTAGACTCATAATATTCATAGTCGTCTGCTTTCTTTGGTTCATAAGGTATAACAAGTTTGTATGCTTTGCCTTCTTTAAGGTTTGAAAACCTTCTGTCAAAACTTTCTTTGACTGTTAACAAACCTTCTATGTCTAAGTCTTCAAATTTCGCACCATTTTTAGTCACAATAGCAAACTTAACTGGTTCGATGTTCCAAACTTTGTCAAATGAAGACTTTTCAAAATGGTAGAAGTAAACATTCAAATATGTGAATGGGTCTAGTTCTTCTTTAAGTCCTGACATGTACTTGTTGACTGAGATGAATTTTGTCATCTTTTCTATCGGATAAAAAAAATATTTTTTTTTAAAATTTACTCAGAAAAATTTTTCTTTGTATATACACCATTCTGTACGTCTAAAAGACTTTTGACATTTGCCAAGAATGTTCGTTTAGACGCTGTCATATAACCATACTCTTGACAATACTGTTTATACGAATCGTACAATGACCTTTCATCTAAACACTCAAAGTCAGTTTCATCTATGAACAGTTCATATACACTCTTGTTTGCTTCTAACAATGTTTGTCTCTCTTCGGTATGTGGAATTTGTCTTGGATTGAACTTAGAAATATCTAATGTCATGAAATATGAGAACAAGTGGTTGTAAAAGTCAGATGTCAAAGTTTCTGCTAAGTCGTCAAAATATTCTGTATCTTGCATATGAGAATCTGACGTTCTGACAACTACATATCTTCTGTCAGAACTTTCTAACTTCATCGGAACGGCGTTGTTTGAAACCATGATGAAATTTGCAACATTTTCACAAACTCTTTGGTCTCTATACTTTCTTTCAACAACTCCAACTTTGTCTGTTATAAGACTCTTCAAAGCATCTGAGTTTAAAACCTTTGTTGTATCTATACTTTGAAGTTCGTTACATACTATAAGTTTCATATTCTCTATTGAAGAGTTAAATTTACCGCAGATGTTTTCTAAGTTTGTCATATTCGGATTCGAATAGCCCTCTAACAGTTTGCATAAGATATCTGTAAAGAAAGTGTTCTTACCTGTTCCTTGTTTTCCAATTATGATGAGAGCAGTTTCATTTTTAGCACTTGGATGTTGTAAGATGTTTGCAAACCAACATAAGATATACTCATAGACTCTTTCGTTTCCATTGCATATAATTTCTTTGACATGGTCTAACCAAGCTTCTATAACATTTTCTTTCCATTCTACTTGTTCGTATTTATATCCAGTGAAGATAGAATAGAAGTTTGGAGATGGTGTATAGAACTTTATACCACGAACTGAAAAATCTTCTAACTTTGACAATAAGATATCCCAAGCATCTAACATCTTCATACCAACTTGTACGACTTTTATTTTCTTAAGTTTCTGTTTACATTCTTGTTCTGAAACTATTGTCGCTTTAGGTTTGTTAAAGACAACATCCCATTCTTTCATGACATAACATTCTGGGGCAGAGTCGACATAAATGACTAAACGTTTCAAATTCTCGACTGCTTTGTTATAGTCTCGAAATGGACACATATTTCTGAACGCTTGGAAGTCATAAAAATCTGAAACGTCTATTCTGTACATTTTTTTATAAAAATAAAAAAAAATATTTTTTTTATTCTTGAGCTATTTGTTGTTCTTGACTTTGTTGTTGCATTTGTTCCATTTGTTGCATTTGTTGTTCTTGAGCTATTTGTTGTTGAAGTTGTTCTTGTAGTACAATACTTTCACCAGTTGCATCTTCCAATTCGAAACTTTCTGCCGTCATTGACAAATACATAGGACATAAAAGTTTTACAGGAACAAAGTTTGCGTCAACTAAGGTTAAGTTTATGTTTGCTAAAGTGTTTGAGTTTACTAAAGCTGAAAACTCTGCATTCGAATGAACAATAGGCAAACCAGCAGAGAAAGTGTTGTTTATACGCATGAGTATCTTTTGGTCATAGTAGTTTCTGTCGACATTCGAATAGCACTTTGAACCTAAGTTTGAAACAATATATAAAATAGGTGTACTTAAAGTCAATGGAACAGACAAACCTTGTATGACACCTTTTCCTGTTATAGGAAACTGTTGGTAGTAAAAACCAGATATAAGTTTTGTATTATAGCTCATATCGTTTATACTAAACTCAGTCGGACATCCAAACATAATGAAACCTGCTCTAGTTGCAGCACATGTTACATCCGTCCTTAAAGTATTAAATAAGTCAACAAAACCTGTTGGTGGTATATCTGAGTAAGTATCTTCAAAGGAGTATTTTTTACCATTCACAACAACAAAGTCTTCTGGTGTCAAAAGAGCAAAACAGGCTTTAGTCGTCATCGTGTTTAAGGTCAGTTTACAATATCGTCCTTGAGGACTTTGTAAGTTTGTTGTTATAGAATTATATGACTCAGGGTTTTTAGTCGTAATAGTATAAACCACTATGTCTTCTGCCATTTACTTAGCAAACAAACTTTAATGAAATGTTGTGGTCGTCAAATATTTTTATGACGTCTGGGAAACTATATTTTAAGTTCAACGTTTCACCTCCTTTCATAACGTATATCTTGTCAATGACATTATATGAAACACCACAGCAAGCAATGTCGGGTTCTATTTCTTTGATGTTTATATCGTCTGCCTCTGTCAAAAGTTTCAATAGTTCTTTCAAAATTTCATGAGGTGCAATGACATATGAGTTCACTTTTACAGGGTTGTGTTCGACCAAGTTTAACATTATACCCAAAGCCTGACAAATCTTCTCCTGAGTTTTAAGTTTGTCTTTAAGTTGTTGGTAGTCGTTTCGAATATCTGCAACAGAACTTAAGTCTCTGCTAACTTCAGGATATGTTGGTTGTTCTTTTACAGGAACTATTGTTATACCATCTTCGTCTTCGTATGGTTTCCCCACTTCAACATCTCTGTCTTTGACATTGACAACAACACTTTGACTGTTTGTTTGAGTTGGTGAATTTAACTTCACGTCTGCCATCGCCATTAAACCTTTTGAAACACTTACGCTTCTATTTTTCGGAAATGACATTTTACTTAGAATAAAAAGATGGACGTATTTGAGTATCTCTTCGAATTGAAGCAGAACAAAGTTTACAACACACAAACAATACAAGTTCATTGATAGAATAGTTCTTTATACAAACAATGGAAAATGTTATAGAATAGCAGTCTTTGCTGAACCAAAATATTTTCATAAAGCAAAGAAAGTTGGTATAACCGAGATGGTGAAAGTTCTTGAAGCAGACAAAAATATAACAACAAAACTGACCGATATTTCTAAAGGTAAGTTTTTAATACAATACTATATCAAAACTGGCGTACTGTCAATATTTGACGGAGAGAAGTCAGTTCAAGAACAACTTACTGACCTGCTGCCAAAATCTGCTCGATGGAAGCTGTCGTTATACCAATCTGAGGAGCCCCAGCAGGTTTCATCGAACGAATCTTCAAAAGAGCATCTTCTGTGAAAAGTGCTATTGGTTTTGTAAACTTCTTTGCTTTCAATTCATCTGGACCGTCTCTGTCACCAGTATATTGTATTTGAACTGTACCAACAGTTTGAAATACCACCCATAAAGTCTTCTGAGTCAGCAAATGGAATGCCAAGCCAAAAGTTTGAACGGTCTCCATTTGTATATTGAGTTTTTTGACCTCCTGCATGAGTCCATACTTTCACATATGGCATAATAGAACTTTGCATTTCAGGGTTAATGGTTGTTGTGAAGTTGTTGTTAAAGTTCATAGCATCTAATGTCAAGTTGTATGACCTCATATCCTCAACTGTAGAATATTCTTCTCTTGGATAGTATTTGCCATCTATGTTTATATGGTATTTAATACCAGGGTTGTAGAAGCAAGAATAGTCATTTATATTCGTCTGAACAGTACAAACATAGTATCTGCATGTTTCATTGCAGTTGTTAAGGCAATATCTGTTCTTGCACCTGGGTCAGCACTTTGGTTTCCAACTTCACCTGCAAAGTCTTTGACAGATATTTGGTGTATAGGGAACATAAGTGGAACTGCAATATATTTGCAGCTAAAGCATTTGAAATATCTGGGTCCAACATATAGACTGCAAGTCTGCTTTCTATTCTCTTGCATTCAAACTTTTCGCATGTGAACTTAACTGGGTCCCAAGCAGTTCCAGCAGCATTGAAATAATAGTTTACTTCAGTGTTGAGGTTTGAGAAACCAAAGTCTAAGTCAACTTTGTCTTTGCAAAAGTCACAGAACTTGGCTCCACCATTCCAGCTACAGTAAGAGTGAATGGGTCTTGCGTTGGTGCAATGACTAAGTTATTTTTGCTTGGAGTAAGTTCGATAGAAATTTTTCCTGCCCAGTTTGGCAAGTATCTTAAAAACCTGAAGATGAGGAAAGATGACAAAGGAACTCTAAGTTTCAATTTTTACTTTGGTTACTGCTGCTGCAGTTTTGTCCAGAAAGGTCAACATAAACTCCTGGAACGTTAGGGTCAAGTCTTCTTATTTTCTCAATAGTTGCATACTGGTCTGTTTGTTCTCTAGCTTGTGGTTGTACTGAGTTTCTCAAAGCGAACCATTCATAGTTTGCCCATGTTACTGTTTGAACTAAGTCAGAGTTAGAATATATCTTATATCCCATGAAAACTTCTGGAGCATATTGGTATCCGACATAGAAAATTCCATTGCAACCTTTCTTGTCAGACAACTTGGCAGAAGGTTTTATTTCAATGTCTTGTTCCACGTATAAGAAAGAGTTGTCAATAGAAATTATATGAACCTGTCGCAAGCATATCTACTGTTGTTGAAGAACCTTCTCCAAACTCACCTACGTTTCCATATGAAACAGCAGTTGTATATTCGTAAGTTCCAGGAACTATTTCTGACCTCTAATGGCATTGTCGCATTCGTTATACCATTCGGAAACATTTCCATTCATGGCATCCAAAACTGTTGGCGTTATTTCTGAGCGGCGTACATTTCATATGGGTAAAAATATAGAATAGTTGGGTTTATGTGTCATAATAGAACCCACGTGGACCAAGCTTTACTTTCTTCCTGACTGAGTTTTTAACTCTTCTTTTTCCTTCATTGCCACTACTTTCACTAGATGAAGTTACTTCTTCACTACTTTCACTTGTTCTACTCTTCTTCTTTGGTGTCGCTTTGGTAACTTGCCCTCTGCTTCAAGTTGTTGCATCTTTGCCTCATGTTCATCTAGTATGTTGCAAATTTTCCCATGCCCTTTTTTCCTTTGGCTCTGGTCGCCCATCTCAGGTAACCTATATCCTAGAAAGAGTTTGTCATAGTTTGTATTTGAGTCGTCGCTTATTGTTTGCATGACTCTGTCCTGAGTTTCCGGTTCAAGCTCTTCAAAAGTGCCTGTCCATATGGAATATGCTCGTTTCCAAATATATGTTTTTGTAGCCATTCTGGTTTTCTTTCCATGTTACCAACTATAATCTTTTGTGAATGGGAAAGCTTTTACCCAATCTTTCAGTCTTGCGTCGTTTATTTCTGTAGTTGGTTTTATTTTGTCAAGGAACATGTTTTTCAATACTAACATTTCATTTGGTACTGTCATTTGAGTTTTCTTAAATATTCATCCCTTCTCAGGTCATTGTCTGCAAAGTAAGTTTTTATGACATTTTGCAAACTTTCATTTGCAAGGTCATGTACAATAGGTTCTCTTCCCTTCGCTCTCCTAACTGTCTTTCTAAACTCTTCACCAATATACCATCTCTATGGTTCTGTGTAGTTCTTTGAGATAAATGTTCTAGAACGTCAGGTGTTATATTTCCATCAGCATGTTCATTTCATACTGGTTCAAAATATCTGCATTTTCATATCTTTCAATGGCATTAAAGCCGCGCTTAAAATACCAGCTATATCTCGTTCACCATTGACTTCCATTGCGTCTACAACTTCTTGGAATTGTGGTTGTAAGTTTATGAACCACCTATCCGGATTAGCTTTATGACCCCATCTCATTGTAGTTCCATCGTCTGCAGAAACAAAAGTAGGTTTGTTTCCATCTTGGTTAGGTTCTGAATGAACTTTAAACAATGTTTCATTTCTATATGTTTTGTTGAAATTTAACCTTTTATTTTCACCGAGTTCATCCAAAGATTGAACGTTAAATGCTCGTAAGTAAAAAGGGTTGTTGTATTTGTGTACATTTTCTTTCAGTACTTCCATTCTATGCTGAATATTTTCATCTGGTGTTGGAGTCTTTTGTATGTCGGCAAACATTTTTCGATATTCTTCTACTATGTCAGCCGAATTTTTTTTAGACTCTTGGAAATATTCCATATTCTCGCATACTCTTGTTGAGGGTCAAGATTTTTCGGCTGTTCCAAATCTTCATCTAGTTCTGTGAAGTTAGTTTCCAAAGGAGGACTTGTTCGTTTCCTTCAGGCTCTTCTAGCTGTTGTTGCTGAACTATTTCTTCCATGTCTGGTTGTATCTGAACTAGTTCTTCCTGTGGAGTTTCTTGTACCTTCTGCTGGCATTTCATATATTCCGAGACCGTTTTTAAAAGTTCCCTTTCTAAGTCATCCGGACTCATAAACTTTCTTCTTTCGTTCCGTCTCTATTTTTTACGCGTTTCATGAGAGAGTTGAATTGTCATTTAGCTCTGACATCAAATATCTCGGAGTAAATTCGTTCATGTCATTTGGATGATATGCTATTAAATCATATCCTTAGCGAGCTTGTATTTTTCCAGGTTTGAGATTATATCCCTTTTGGTGCAGAGCCATAAAGCTAAATAGGTTCGGGTCAGTATTTCCATCCTTGAACTTTCGAATAGCTTCTTTATATCTGTCACTAAAGTCAATAGTATCTGGGTAACCATAGTCTTCTTTAAGCATTTTTAAGAATTCTTGGTTTTCCTTGTTCTCTACTTCTTTTATGTCCTTGCTCTGTTTGTGGTTGTTGTTGTGCAGGGTTTTGAACTGTTGGTTGCTGTGCTGGATTTTGAACTGTTGTTGTTGTGTTGGATTTGTGAACTTTGGTTGTTGTGTTGGTTTTGGTGCATGCCTGTGTCTGTGTCCATGTGACGATGTAAATGTTTTAGGTAGTCTGGTGCAGGTGCTTCTCTTGGAGGGTTTGGTGGTATATAAGTTCCACCAGCTGGCACATATGTTCCATCTGCAGCGTAATGTCCTACCTGACTTTTCGTTTTTTAAGAAAGCATTTACTAGGTCTGTTTTGGTCTGTTGTAACTCTTTTTCTTGACTTTTCAAACAGTTGCTCTAACGGCGTCATAGGCACTTTGAACTGCCTGTCTCGTTGCTGCATCTGTTATTTTCGTCATATTTTGTGCTACTTCTTTTAACTCTTTGTCGAAACCTTCAGACTTTCAGTTTTCTTTCCAGATGAGAAATCGTTCACTTGTTTCACCTTACTATGAGAGCTTTCGAAGGCGTTCTTAAAGTCAGCATTCGTTAAGCTTCATTTGAACTGTCTTCATCCGCTTGTATTTTTGTCCTTATTGACCCTATGAGTTGGGCTGCTTTAGCGTTGGCTTGGGCATCTAACCAGTCATTGTTAGCTTTTATATATTCTGCGCTTTTCATTGCCTTTTGCATGGCTGCGTCGTTATTTTTACTTTCTTGTGCTAAGTTTTCATACTGTACGGTTTGGTTTTGCAACTGTAAAAGTTTTTCTGCCTTTACATTTGCTTTCAACTTCTTTTTTATACTCATCGCTATCCATATATGTCTTCAGGGCTTTTTGTTTTATCTCTTCATCTTTCAGTATTTTATATTGAGTAGTATGGTTTTTCAATTTATGACATCTTGTTCATTTTTGCTACTTCTGCTGCTTTTTTCTGACACTTTTTTCGCATATTCCTCTGTACTTAGTTCTTTCAGTTGTTCTTCTTTCTTCTTTTTCTCTACGTTTAACTCATTGAGTTTCTTTGTGTGTCTTCATATTCTAGTTTCTTTTCGTTTTCACTTATTTGCTTCTGTATGTCTATGTTTGACTTTTGACATTGTTATTTGATTTTTGAGTGAACTCAAATTCATTTGACTTTGAGGTTATATGCTGTTCCGTCTGCAGCTCCACCATAGCCTGCCATTTTCGCTAAAAGTGCCGCTTTAAACCTCCACTCTGTGCCAGTAACTCGGTTTAAAAGCATAGGATTGCTTGACATTTGTTGCAACATAGTGGGGTCATTCAGCATTTGTTGTTGCAACTGTTGTTGTGGTGTCAGTCTTACTATTGGATGTTTCAATGCTCTTTCCTCTTACGTATATTTACGTAGCTTACGTGGCATTTTAAGTGAAGTTAAAAAGCGGTTTTGACAGATGTTTATATGACACTTTTTGTGCAGCACAAAAAACTACTCGGTCAAAGTGTTGTCAGTTTTGTAAAATAACCGTCCTATCTCATTCTATAAGGGGAAAAGGCTTCTCAAAGTATACTTCCTTGGAACGCCTGTAACTTTTCCTGTAGCGACGATAGACCCTTACTTGTCCGGACAAAGTTATACTATTTTGAGTGCTCTACAAAAAAGGTCAACGGCGACGACTCTCAAAACCGTTGTGTAAAAAGTTTTACCGTTGGACAAAAAAGTATGTATAGAAAACAAAAAACGTTTATAGTTCATTCAATATTTGAGATGGAACGGTTTGCCAACGGAGACTTTTCAATAAAATAAAAAAATAGAGGGGGTTACCGTTGACGAAAACGGTTTATTTTAAACTTTTCTATGAGTAGTCCGAAAAAAAACAGTTTATTTTTGTCTAATGGAAGCCAACATTAACAATTCTCAACCGCTAACCAAAGCCAAAGCCCCACAACCTCCAAGAACTGGCACAGCTGTTAGAATAACCACCAAAAAGTCTAACAGCGAATTAAGAGAAATTCTTCAACAAATTTGCTCTAAATATCTCAAAGACGCCGAAGAAAACACACAACCAGACGCTACATACAATACTCAGTTCTGTGAAGTTCTGAACAAAGCAATTGCTAGTTCAATTGAACTTACTAAGACAATTCCAAGTCCAATTGAGCTTAGCGATGTCTTAGTTCAGTATTTTCCAACATTTACTAAGCTTATAATGTTGAGAACTTTATACCAAGTTCGTCAAAATCTTCCTCGTTACATGCAACGGTCATTCGACAAGAGAATTGCCGAATTCCAAGTCTTTAGTTACGGATATGACCAAGATGAATACATTGACGAGTTCGGAGACAACTGTACAAAATGGTTTGAATGCTATACGACAACACAATTTGAATTCGACTTTCTCGAATTCAACGCAGCAACCATTCATATCATTGCTCTTTACCTTTCCGAACAACAACAAGACCTCGCAGATGGAGATGTTGTTACTGTCGTCATGGAAACTCCTGAACAATTCGGAAAAAAGAAGTCTCTAATTGCCAAATTTGTTCCAGGACATCAGCTTTTCCAACGCACAGAAGTCTTCTGTATTCCTGGAACTAAGTTCTTTGTCAGGAGCGAACTCAAAGAAAGATATAATGTGTCATTCAATTACACATTATATAATGTTTTCGACCCAGAAGAAGGCTTCTTCCCAGAAGCAATGGAGGAAGAAGAAGAGGAGGAAATACAAGACTCTATCCAAGAAGAGTCCTCCGAATTCACACCAGAAGACTAACAATTTTCCGAATAAAAACTTCATTTTATACTAAACATCTTCGGGGCTAGAAGGGGCGCAGCCCCTGGAAGCCCCAATACCTTTTTTTTTTTTTTTTAACTTTACTTTATTTTATATAAGTATAGGAATAAAAACAAATATCGAATAAGAAAGTAAGTAATAGTTAACCTTACACGATTTAGCAGGTACATCAATACATTCAAAACCTTTAATAGGAACAATTCCCGAAAAATTTGCATGCAATCTGTGACAGCAATAAACAACAATACCATCCGTTTGCATATCATTGAACATAGCGCTATAAACGGATCTGAGCGAATAGTATCGTATGAGCTTGAGAGAAGTTATTCTTTTAAACATATATTCATGACATTTGATGGTACCATAAAACGTAATATTTTCGAGATATGGCATGTGTGAAAGACAAGGTAATCAATTTGACAATCTTGGATAATGGTAATAGAGAGGTAATTCGACTCAAAAATTTTGCGGTTTTTGAGTTTTAAGACCTAAAATTATGAAAAATAGAATTATCATATAGTATAATGCTTATACAACCCATGATCATTTTCGTAAACTATTCAAAAATCAATCTGACACCCTCGAAAAATATTACTAGATTCATATTAATAAATACATATACCAAATTTGAGCCTTTTTTATTTCTGAGAAATTGTTCGTTATTTGACACGACCACGATCTAGCAAAAAATATAAAAATTTCTTTGTTTTCAATTTTTAGACTTAAATAATGTGTTTTGAGCATTATAATATCGGTGGAACTGTTACTATTATTATAGATTTTATCATTTTACCAGATTCAAAGGATTTTTACTTAAATAAGAAATAATAATTATTCCTATTCTCACATTATAATTATATAAAGCTTATATCTTACTTTATTAATGACATTTATTGAATATTACCACCAACACACAAGCAATATACTCAAACATGACTCAATTATATTAACATATTGCATATTAGATCAAATTCTATTTGATTAATTTCTGTTCTATGCTTTGTCATATGCTTTTGGGTATATTGTCTGTGTGGATGTAGGATAATTTCTAATCAAAACTGCAAAATAAAAATATTTACATTTCCTTTCAGATTTATCATTTTAAATGATGTTAAATAACAATATTCTCTTAAGTAGATTATTGTTTAATTATTAAATAATCAAATTAAAAAAAAATAACAAATATACGTTTTTTTGAGAAAAAGTGCCAATCTCACATGGAATAGCAACTTGGAACTTGATCAACAATCACTCAAATAACAACTCTCCATACGAAAATTCAAAAAGATTACACAAACATTTATATGCAACATACGGTTTTGTAATTACGAGCTTTCATACGTCAATATAACCTTATCGATTTTATTTTTACTTAAACTATCAAAAATCATATGACAATACACTTTACGGAATAATGCACCTTCAATGAATATAGAATAAAAGAATTTTGTTAATTTTTTTATAAAATGAATTTGTTATTTTTCACTTTGAGGAGTTTATTTAAGATAAATGCTTGTATTTTACAATTTAAGTACATATTTTTTAGAATTGGTGTGAATATTTGCTTAATACCAAATTGTGAATCTTTATATTGCGTACTATGACATTAATTTAACGAAAATTCTAATGTTGAGAGCTTTAATAATTAGTGTGGTATATGATAAACTTTCAATATTACTTTCTTTTTGTAAATGCGATGTAATAATTAAAAAAGTAATCGCAGACAGCAAGTAAAACTAATGTCAATTTATTACTTATCTATCATATATCTTCTATCATAACGTATGAGCTAATTTTATATGAGTACAAAACAAATTGTAATAATTGGAGTTTCATTCACGCAAAATTTTTCTAAATTGAATACTATATGCATCAGATTCGTATGGTAGTAATATTTTCTTAATATAAGCCCCCTAAGCCTATTCTATGGGTCACCTCAAGTCGAATGCCTTCTGGTAATAGATTTTACGAGAATGCTATCAAAAGCCTGTTTTTTTATATGATTTATTGTTTGTGGTGTTGTTATTATGTGCATTTGATTTAAGAACTCATCCCACCATTTGTGATAAATGGAAATATATCTTTGTTATTTATTCAAACATATATTCTCTATAATTTTAATATATGCTTCTTTGGAATAAGAGGAAACAAATATTTTTTTTTTCAAGTTCCATCTAGTATATATATATTCATCAGTCGCAATAAATATATTCAAAAGTTTCTTAATGGTGCAATTACGTCCGAATGTCATGACCTTCAATGGCATTGTCAAGAATTTGAATTAAAGTCAGATGGGCGTAAGCGAACTCTTAATACATGTTTAAATTAGATATTAGGCAAAATAAAATTACTTTGGAGAGTTTACTAACATGAAAATTTGATGAATATGATTACTGATTTCACTATTTTGAACAGATTGAGCCCATCTGAAAATAGTTTTCAGTTCTCCTTTATTGTATTCATTTTTAACAATTTCATTTTTGATTTTATTGAGTATTTCTTTTGATGATTGTTGTAAATCAACATTTGCCTGAAGTATTTCCGAGTGACATCTTTTTTCTATTTCTTCAATCTGTTGATCAATAAGATCAGAGTGCAACATAACTGATGATGTCACTGATCTCTTTAAAGTATCATTTAATGTATTCAATTTTGTTCCAGATAAAGAAAGGTTATCATATAATTCAGAAACACTCAAGTTAGGAAGTAAAGCAATTGTAGCTCTATAGTCATTCAACGAGTTCTGTAATTTTTCTTCTTTTTGCGGGCTTCCTGATTCTTTCTTTGCTTCGTAATATTCTGATTGAGCACGTCTTCTTTTTTCCAAAATTGATTCCGCGTTATCAAAAAGTGTTCGAGAAATTGGTCTTTTCTGTTCGATATTTTCTTGTATTTCGTCATCGCATTTCAACTGCATTGCTTTTATTGATTCGATAGCTTTCCAATAGTATTGAGCTGTCATATCTGATTGCAAATTATTTACTTCTATTTCATCTTTGATCAAATTGATTTCATCACGAATTAATTGTTTTTCTGATCGAACATCTTCTCTATCTCTTGCAACAACAGAGTCCTTAGAAGTAACTATAATCTCTGATGCATCGTTTGATACTTCTATTTCTTTTCTGACGAAATCAATTGACCTTTTAAGTTCAACATTTTCTCTTTTGATTTCGGATGATGTAAATGAGGATGTCATTGATGGTTTTGAAGAATTAAAGCGTGAAAGCTCCTCATTAAGCGAGAACATGATGGTGTTCATCCTGGAAAGCCTTTCATTATAGGAAACAGTGGCTCTGGAAAGATTGGATAAAAAATGATTTCGAGAAGACAATAAAATTGAATCAAATTGAGATGGAGTCATTTCTGATATTCGTTTGGAATGATCTATTTCTAATTCGATGATTTCTTGGTTCAATTTTGATTTTTGAATTTTTAGTTCGTTAATTTCAGCATTTTCCTCTTCTTTGGAAAGAGTAACCTGCTTTTCTATATTTGGATGTCGTTGTGGATTAAGGGATAAATGCTTTGGACCTAATCTTTTAGTAACAATTCGATTAGGTGTAGGTTTCTCGCTTTTATTCATGTTTTTTGGAGGATTTACTTCTTGGACGTTGTCCTTCTTTGGATTTTCTGTTGTTTCAACTTTCTGAATTTCTTCTTCGAATGTTGATGAGGAATGATCAATTTCAGGTGATATGGCGGCAAAGTGCTCGTCAGGAGCATGAATATCCGGGATTGGTGGAGAGAATGGCCTTATCGGGGAAGGTTGTATCGTAGGTTTTTCCAAAATGAAGCCAGATTCATCTATTATCTGCTCATTTTTAAAATTGTTGTCTTGCTCAGGGCTAACAATAAGTAGGTTAGAGTCTTTATGCTTATCAATTGAAATTTCTGTTAAATCAGAACTTGTTGAAAGATGGTCAGTAATCTAAGTTAGCTGTGTAAGTGACTGTCGGCTTGGTGTATCTTTGGAAAGTTTATTTTGCTTATTATAAATATTTATTTCGTTATGATTTTCGTTAGTAATTGCTTGATTGTCAGCTTTCTTGTGCGAATCATTTTGAGGTATATCAGAATTTACTGATTTTGATGAGTTAATATTTTGATTATTTATTTTTTCGTCGCTTTTTGATGTCGAAATAGGCTCCATGTGTGGAGTTTTATTTTCTGTTTCACCATTTAATTTTTGATTATCATTAACACAGACTGGTGTAGGAGTTTCATCCATTCAAATTGAATAATTTACAAATTGTGAATTTACAAGAATGATTTGGCGAAAAGAAATATTTGGACAAAGATGAACAAAAACATTTATATTTTTCTCTTGACTTTTAAAATGCTGTTGTTAGTATTAATTGTTCTCATTCTTGGGCCATGGCTTTACTTCAAACCCAAATGGGGTATCATTGCAACAATACTCTTGTTAATATACGGTGCTGGCATTTTGACCGGTTCTTTGTTGATGTTGGATCCTGAATATGCAATACCATTTCTTTCACAAGCCACAGGAGTAGGCGATGAAAAAATGCGAGAACTTTTAGAAAAGATGGCCTCAAATAATAAAAACCCTTAACTTATGCATCATTATAAAAATTTACTAAAATGATTTAGCGAAAAAAGTCATTTAATATACTTTGAATCTCCATTTCAGCTACTCACTCTCATCCATTTCAACAAAAATGCAAAATACCAGATTCGAATTAAATATATCATATTTAATATTAGCACTTCTGATTGATATCCCATGATGTTATTGTACACAATATATTTAAAAATACAATTATTTATTGTACTTAATTCCAAATAAATGATTTATTATTTGTACTGTCAATTCCCAGAGTTAATTACTTAAAATTAAGCTATAGATCAGACCAATTCTAAGAGAAACAGGTGTCTGGGAAATACTGGATTGAGTACAGTCATTCGCACCTGTACTTAAAAATGAAAGCAAAAGTGATGTAATATCATGAAAAATGTGTTGAGGATTTGACTTCCAATCAGAAAGTTTGCCAAAAAAATGTTTTCAATAAACTTTTTGACTTTATATTTTAATGAGTTTGCCATAAAAATTTTATTTTCAATAAACTTTTTGACATTATATTTTCATGAGTTGCGATTACTTTCAGCAATACGATGACTTTATTTCAGCTTATGCTAAAATATATCACTTGAAATCAAATGAGTCTTTAGAGGAGATTCTCAACTTGATTTTGAACTGTTTAGTTGACAAATACAAGATTTCAATACATGCACTTCTCTTTAGCATAACTAACGCATCAGCCTACAATTACAGATCAAAGGAACTATACTCTGAACTCGATGACCAGTTATGTTCTAAATTTTCAATTCAGCCAAGAGCCACTATTTGCATTGGCACAGAATTTGATGATTTTCTTGATTCAGATTTTTCTTTCAAAGATGAATATAATACGATAATAATGAATGATCAAATATATAAATTTAGGGACTATGTATCAGAAAATGGCTTTGAAATGAAAAATCAATCTATAATTAAAAGACGCTATTACTCGAATTCATACTATACTAGAGATCTTGAAAAGTGTGCATACTTTGGATCGGTAAATATATTCAATTTTATTCAAATAAATTTTCATGATGAAATAACACTGAAATGTCTTCGCAATGCAATAGTTGGAGGAAATACAGACATTATCAATGAATGCTTGAAATATCATCCAATAGATGAAGATTGCTTCAATTATGCAATTGGTTCTCACAACAATACTTTTCTTAAATATATTTTAGATCATGACCTTATTGAAGCAGATAAATTCTCATATCAAGATGTAATAGATTCACAAAATCTTGGAGCAGTTTTTCTCTTATTCGAGAAAAACAAAAATTTAATCTTTCCATGGTGTGCAGCATTTCCACAAACTTATGATTTAATCAAAAATACAAGAATTAATCCGAAAACTTCTCGCCAATTTGCTGGAATGACCTTGCTTCATTTTGCATCTTCATATAATTGTATTGAGATATGTAAGCTTTTATTGGATTCCACAAAAGATTATCAAATTGATATTGAATCATTAGATAATAATGGTGAAACTCCTCTCTTTTGCGCTGTTCATGACAATAATGAAGAAATCATCAAATTTCTCCTTTCGAAAGGCGCCAATACCAATACAAGGAATAAAAATGGTAAATCCCTTCTTCGTGTTGCTATTGGTGGCAACAATATAGAAGTAACCAAACTTCTTATCTCACATGGAGTAAATGTTAATGAAACATCATCAGGATTACCTATCCTATTAATTGCTGTGAGAAAGAACATGACTGATATAGTTGAACTTCTTATTTCTAACGGTGTTGATATTAACGTTCATAGTGGAATTCTTTCTGAGACATTATTGAAAAATATATGGGCATCTGGTATAACCGCTCTTCATTATGCAGCATTAAACAACAATGAAATAATGCTAGATTTCCTAATTTCACATGGAGCCGATATCACAGCCAAAGACATCTCCGGGAAAACCGTTCTATTCTATATAATAGATAAAGATTATAAAAGGAAGATATACAAGAATATATCCTTTGGAAAATTAGATAGAATTTTACCAGAAGATGACAGAATAAAAGCACTAAATATTCTCATTTCTCATGGTGCTGATATTAATGCAAAAGATGAAAATAGCAAAACAGTACTACATTATGCTATCATTTTTAGTAGTAAGGAACTGATTGAGCATCTTATTTTACTTGGAGCAGATGTTAATGCAAAAGATGAAAATGGAAAATCCCCTCTTAATTATGCAATGGAAGAATATGAATGGGACTTTATTCAAGATACCAAAATATATGATACGAGAAAATATCAAGCATGTATTTTATTTGATGAATATTCAATTAATCTTTCTTATGCAATAACTAAAATTCTTGTTTCGAATGGTGCAGATGTTACTGCAAAAGACAATCACGGAAAATCAATTCTTCAATATGCAAGAGAATATGGGCTTGATGAAATCGAGGAGCTTCTCAATTCACACATTGCAGCCAGCAATTGATTCTAAAGAGGGTCAAAGTTGCCATTTAATATCATTTTATATATATATATATCTTATAATATAATTACGACTTAAGGGATCACTACTTTTGTTTACAACTATTCAATGTAAAAAAGTGTACTTAGCAAAATATTAAAAATTATTATACAATCTTTTTACATATCTCTGAATTAAGATTATACATGTGCACATTCGTCCATGGATCTATTACTTGGGCTGAAGAGAATGAAAAAGATAATTTCAATAACAAGGATGTCTTTTTGCAGCTTATGACTACATACAATTTTGTTATTGATTGAACTCAAAAAAAAAAAGTCAATGATATAAATTGATCTCTTAGAATTCATTTTTCCTGTGCATTTAATAAGGAAATTTTATTTATAAAAGATTTCAAAGAATCAATTAAAATGGAATAAAATACAGGTGATATAAAAAACTTGGAGATCTTTGTCTTTACTACATCAGAGTATTTACATATCTAAATGTCATATTTTGAATCAGCAATTCAAACGTTGTAATCACTCAATATCATTGGAATATACGAAACTAGAGGAACTATCGATATTGAAAACTTTTCTAGAAACAATAAATAAATCCAGGATAGGTACAGAAGTTGTAACTTAGCGTATTTCTTCGAGCGGCCACTAAAATACTCTGAAAATATAAAAGTGTCAGATTTTATAAGATTTTATGAGTTCTGAACGTCCTGTGATCAAAGCTGTCATCTTTGATAGTGATGGAACAATCATTGATACACCACCAATGTATTGGAAGTCTGTTCATCAAATTGCTGGCGAAGTTTTCCCAACAGAATTTTATCTCGAGCTTGATGGACGCAAAGACACAGATCTTGCTGCACTTATCATCAAAAGATACAAACTCAACATGACAGTCCAAGAATTCTTACACAAGAGAGATGAAATCGTTGCTAGCCAAATCGAACATTGCCCTCTCGTTGAAGGCGTTGATAAAATCATCTACAAATTACATGATATGGGAATTCCAATCTCTATTGCTACAGGATCTCAAAGAGGTCCTTTCGAACAAAAATATGTCAATCAACCAGTTCGTAAATTGTTCGAACATGTTGTTACAAGTGATGAGGTTACAGTTGGAAAGCCAGATCCTACAGTTTTCTTAACAGCAATGAAGATGATGGGTGATTTCAAACCAGAAAACGTTTTAGTCTTTGAAGATGCTTACCTTGGCGTTCTTGCAGCTCAAAACGCTGGAATGCACGCAGTTTATGTTCATAGCGACTCTACAAACGTTGAAGAACAATTTAAGGCATTCGGAATCCATAACGCAGTTCCATACGAGAAGAACTGGAATGATTTCGACTTCGACAGCTACATTTGGGATGTTCCTAAATAAAATATTATTATTATTATTATTTTTAATTGGCTTCTTTTAAAGCTACAAGAACCTATTTCCAACATCAAAATTTAATCATATGATATTTTCATCTCAAAAATTGCTTTTAAAAGATTTCAGAAGTTTATCTATTAGGTGTAGTGAAATGAAACACATAGACCTTACAAGTAAACAGTTGAGATTAAACAATTCATACAGTTTTCAATTCTGTTATATAAGGTTGTTTTTCAATGATTTTTCATGCCAGTTGTCAGAATTTTGAACAATGACATCCATAAATCACTCAAGATTATATAAGTGCAACTATTTTATAGTCTAAATTTTCATTATTATACTCCTTGAACCATTTTCCTTATGCATTTGTTAACTTTGATGCTTTACATGTCCCCAGAGAGCGAATGTTATTTAGTTTGGTCTCCTTAAGGTAAAAAAAATTACAATTTCTATATATTTTTTTTATAAAACAAATAAAAATAAATAAATCTATTTAAACAGATAAAATCGTGGATAGTTTTTCATGTCTTTCATCCTTAAGTATTTCGATAGCCTTCGACACTGTTTTTGTATTCTTAAACAAATGTATTGGCTTAGCAAAAGTCAAAGCAGACAACAAATAATCCAAAACAGCAGATCTTCTTGTTCTATTCTTCTCTTGTTGCAATAAAGCGACGCATAACTTGATATTCTCCATTCCATTCGCCTCAACAGGAACTGCGTAATTTGCAACTTTCACTTCTGAAACAATATCAGCAATCATCGATCCGATTGGAGTTGTTTTCTGGGACAAAGCGAAAGAAACAGCAGCACTTAGAACTGGCGTTCCTTCAGCTAAGTTCTTGTACAACTTCAAGAGCTGCATAACTTCTTCGCCAGGTTTTTCAAGCGAGAAAATTTTCTGAATTGCTTTTTCTGACAGTTTATCTTGCATTTTTCTGTCGAAAACGATGACATGGTGGCAAAGAGTTGCCAAGCCTTGTATTACCTTCGGAGACTGGCAATTCTCAAGCACTTCATTCACCTGGCTGAAGAAAGGAACAATCGATGAAGGAGAAAACAAAGAAGCATGAATAACAAGAGAAATTGCTTCGAAATTCGTGTTCTCTTGTTTGGCGTTCTTGCTTGCTTTCAGTCTATTATAAATAATAGGTGTCAAGCCCGCGAAATAATAAACCAATGAGCTGCCGTCGTAAAATGGAGGAGCTGTCAAATTTTCATCCAAAAGTGACATTTTAAGGAAATCAATTGCTCTTTGATCCGGAGTCTTTAGTAACTTCATTGCAGCATTCATTATATTCTGTCTGACATCTTTGGTGTCATGGAATATCAGATCGAAAATGGAATGCCAGATAAAATCGAAGTTTGCTCTTGGAATTTCTTCTCCAATCGAAGCAGAATTTGCTGCAACAGAAACTAACAATAACTGTATTTCTTTGTTGGATTTGCTGCTGTCTTTGAGGTCTTCAAGCATCTCCTGGTCTTGTGCAGCAACAACAGTCAATAATTCAATGAATGTCTCGCACCTCCTTGCAACAGAAACAATCTGAGCCAAACTGGAAGGTTCAAACAATTTCAACATCGCTTCAGAAATTTTGACTTCAGAAACTTCAAGTAAAACTTGAGAAATCGCGCTGACAGCGTTATATGTCATGTAACTGCTTGGTTTCTGAGATTCCTTTGGTGTGTCTTGGACAATATTTTGTGCCATTAAAAGCAGCAATTCGTCTTCATTCGTCCAATCAACATTTACGCATTTCTTCAATGCAGTTGTTATGAAATCATGTGCCAAAGCCGCACATCTTTTCGTTGGAGAGAAAGAAACTAATTTAAGCAATCTGTAGATTGGCCTTGTATTGCTTGTTATTCTTTCAACGGCGGAAATCATCAATGGACCGAGATATTTGAAGGAGAAATCGCTGTAACAAAGTAAAGATTGCAATGAATCTCCAACTCTGTTATCAATTAATTCACAAAATGTTTCACAGCGAGATTCGCTTTGTAAAATGACTTCGGACATTTCGTGAGCGAATAACTCCAATCTCTTGGGATCAGGAACAGTTACTTTGAACAAAACCATTACAGCTAATTCTAGAACTTGAACTGAATTTTGGTTTTCCAAAAGTAATTTTCTAATGAAATCAACGAACGAAGGAGAATAAAAGATAATTGATGACCATGCACTTGCATTTGTTTCATCAATTGTTGGCTCTAAATCATGAGGAATCTCAGGGTAAATTGATGTATAATCATTTCTTCTATACAATAACAAATAAGCTGTCATAATTCTTCCTTTTTCATCTACATTTTCTATACCTCCAAATGACCATGACGGAATTTGTGCCTGTGAGAAATAATCAACGGATTCATCATCACAAACATACCATTCTTTGTCTTCTCCTTCAACAAGGGCTGTATAATGTCCGTTCTCTGTTGTTCCTGTATGCAAAATTACAGCTGTCAAATTGTAGTTGCATCCAGGATTCGATTTCGTTGTCTTTTCAAGCATATTTCCTTGCAAAACCATTGGGAAATCGAATTCATGTGTCAATTTTGTGTATGTTGCAGATTTCAAGTCAAATTCATATCTACTTAATGTCAAAGCCAAATAATCAGGCCATTTAGTGATTTGTGCTCTTCTTATAACATCAGCTCTTTCACCAGTAACTTCATTGATCTTGTAATCATGCATCACTTCTTCTTGGAAGTTCTTTTCGAAACTTTCGTATAGATTTGTCATTTTCTCAGTTACTAATTGTAATTGAGTAAATGTTCTATCTCTTTTAGATATCAATTGTCCGTCTGTTGTATAGAAACCTTCTGATTCTGATCCTGTCAACAGTTTCATGATGTTTTCTCCACCGGAAACAGTATCATTTATTGAGTTCAAAACAGTATTCAAGAATTCTCCAGCATCTTCTTGCATGTAAGGATCGAATCCATTCCTGTCTTCCATCATTCCTTTCACGTTTAATATTGATCCTCTCGCGTAAACATTCTGTGCGAGAAGTGATCTTAAATTAATCAAGAAAGGAGTATTTAATTGTTCATTTGACAACTTAAGAATATCAGAAACTAAAGTAGGAATTGTAGAAAGAGTTTGGATAATTGCAGATGCATAACATGTTGATCCTAAATTGTTGATTCCACATCTTCCTTTGTATGTGAAATCATCACTTAGTTCCATATGTTGTCTTGGACAATTTGGAACTGTTCTTAATCTTTCTAAAAGAATTTGAACAGATTTTGTTGTCCTAATGAACTCCAAACCAGCGGAAAACGCTTCCTGAGTATGAACAAAAGGAGCATTTAAGTTTGTACATGTTGGGGGAGAGAATAATCTTTTGATTGTCAATTGTACGAGTTCATCTGTTCTTGGCAATCTCTTACAAAGACAAATGAAGGTTTGATCGACATCCAAATAATGAGAAATCTCAAACTGTGTTAGATCTTTGTAGATTTCGACTAAAACATCTTTTGGATAATCAAATTTCGACATTGCCTCGAAGAATTCGAATGTTTTCGCTCTGTATTCTGGTTTTGTTGTCAAAGGAAGCAAAGAAACAAAAGCTTCAACGGGTGTTTGATCAGAAATCAAAGGAATAATTGCCTTTCTAACTAATACTTTGTTGCAATCCAACAAAAACTTCTTAATTTCATTGGAAGAAAACACTTCAGTTACATTGAAAAATGGTAAAACTTGGCAAGCAATTGATAAACTAACAGCATCCAATGTATCATCAGTTAGATTGTCAACGACTTGTTTGAGGAATTCCTTTGATATTGATTTGGCTGATCTCGCTGCTGCCCTCAACACATAAGGGAAAATTCTTGTTGCCTGTGTCAAATTCGTTGCATCACGAACAGTGTTTGTGAATACATGTTGAAGAGGATGTGAACAACGAGGAAGATCAGTGAAAGGCTCAAATAACATGAGAATTAAAAAGATACGCTGTGCGATAATGTCAAACCCATTTATCTGTGAAAATAATTCTGGAATCTTTTGTGTTAATCTGTTCAAAAAGTGACATTTTTGTACTTCATCATAAGGAGCTCCCATTATATAGCTCAAATCGATGTTTTCTTTGATTCTCTCTGCTCTGAACTCAATGATTGGTTTCGAACCTAAATGGAAGGATGTCAATGGTGTATTGAACCTAAACATGATATCGTCATAACCGTCGTTGTAAAGTAAAGCCAAATTTGACACTTCACAATTTATTGCTTTTCCAGCCGCGAAATATATTCTTCTTGATGAATGGAAAGGATGGAATGACAACTGTTTTGTTATTGTTGACTTGCTGTCACTTGTAAATGTAACTGTTTGTACTAAACCGAATTCATCATCAATTCTGAAGAAATCAGCTTCCAAACAAACAGCGTCCATTAAAACAGCGGCGTTTCTCGATCTGTTCTCTGAGAAATTATTTATTAAAGTGTCAACGAACTCATCCATTATTTTGTCATCGTTGAGAATGAGTTTGAATAATGAATGGACAAGCCAATGTGAATGGATTTCTGGAATTGTCGATTTCAAGAATGACATCAGAAGAGGAACAACGTAATTCTTGTCTTCTAATCGACTGGTAATCACATCAATGAAGTGTGGAATTTGTAAAGGAAATTGAATGAAATTAACGGTTTTCAGTTTGTCAATTACTTCTTCTGGTTTCAAGTATTCGTAACATTCCGTCCATGTCGAAAGCAAAGAGAATAATCCGGATGTGACATTGTTATCACTAGTTCCAACACTTGCTAATGCTTCATCAAGCAATGTGTTGTATACACTAGAAATGTCAATGTTCTTTATTACTTTTGAAAATTGCAAAAGTGAAGTGATGATGGCCGGATTCATTCTTGCAATTTGAATTGCTTTTTTGAGGTATACGGGCATGGCTTCGCAATTGGGGTTCGCGAGAAGGAAACACGACAAAGTAATGAACTTTTCTATGGAGATATTCATCTGGCAGGCGTTTAGAAGTTGTTTCCAGACATATCTGCATTGTTTTATCGTGGAAAAGTCAATGGATTGGAGAACTGTGATGTTTGATGTGGCGTGATCGAACAATTCTGCTCTGAGCTTGTCCTTCTTTGTCCGATCTATCAATGCACAGTCTAAAGGAGGATATAATTTGCCGGTCGAAAGATATTCCATGGCAAAGTTGTCCAATTGCTCTTTAACGAGTGGTAAAAGGTGGGTAATTGATACTAAATGCTCGTTTCCATCGTATTTCGTGGATGCAGAGAGTAATTCTGTAATATCAGATAAATCAAATGGAGTTCTCTCACTAATTATTGTAAGGTTCTTAATAACAAGTGATATAAGTGCTGTGTTCTTGGATTTGGCTGCTCTGATAAGCTCTTTCTTCACATCAAGAGCAGAATTGTGTAAACCATTGAATTGGACGAATTTACATATGCAATCGACAATGAAGAACTCTGTCTGGACATTAAGACTTATGTCAATTGATGTCAATGCGTGTAAAATTTCATCAGTTTTTTCAACCATTGACTTAGCGTTGCTTGAAAGGAATGGGCATGCAATAGATGCTGGTGTAGTATCTATTGGTAATATCTGAATAATGCAATCAGCAAGCATTTGTAAAATTATTACAGCATATATTGGATTCAGGAAAGGTTGGATCTGATTGAATGTCTTGATAAGCTCTGTAAGCTGCTGGGAACTAAGTGTGCGGTCTTTGATCATCTGTAATACTTTAGATAAGAAAGGAGTTCCAATAAGTTCATTAATTTGATGGATACCAAGCTGAGAAATGTTGGGTAACTTGTCCTTAATGAAGGATTCGCTTGTACTTCTAAGATCGAACTTAAGTAATTCGGCTCTTTTTTCTTTTGAAATGTTTATTGGGGATAATTTAGCCAAAGGAGCCTTATATCCTTTCAAAGATTCATTAAGCATCTCTAAATACTTGACTGGTAGATTTAGTTTTGCAATAAACGTGTATAATTCTGTATAGAAATTTTGTAATTCCTTTTGAAGGATTCTTGAAGGTGAATTCAAAGAAATAATTGAATCCCAGTAGTCAGGTAAGTCTTCGTTGATGAATTGTTCGAATCCTTTCGAGTCTTTTGGTTTGGTTGAAATATTCTGCTGATGTATACATTGAGTAAGCTCGCTTAATATGGAAGCAACAACTTGGGGGTCTTGGTGATTGATACTCCCATTAAACTTGTCAGAATCTATAAAGCTACCATTACTCATTGAAAAATATCAAATATGATAAATAAAAGGGAAAAAAGTGAACTCGCCAAACAGTAATGACTTGAACTTTATCGAAAGTCACTTAGCATTTATGATCATCACTTATTGTTCTTTCTTATTCCAATGAGAACATTTCTATTTCTCAACATCACCGAATATTTTTTTGCAGTTGTCGACAGCTGATAGGAGTATAGCTATTATTCGTTTATTCATTTATGAAATTACACTACAATGTATTATTTTTATAATATAGTATAATGACATAGGAAAATAATTGTTTGTGTGCTTCTGTCAAATCGCAAAACCTTGATTAAATCTTTTCTGACAACTATGCTGAAATGCATGAAATGAAGCTAACTGATAGTACCATGAATGGATTCAATACTGTCTGTGAAAGAGTGAATCAGAATAAGGATATTGATTTTAAAATTTATGCATTTCCCCAGAAAGACATTACAAAAATATGCATCCAAGTATGTATAACTAAGATATTATAATGTTTTTATAAACTATATTTTTGCTTTTTTTTTCCAAGAAAAAATTTTTAGAAAATTTTTAGAATGGAGCATTCACAGTTTATTGATAAGAATATTGAACTTCTTGAAAGTGGAGAGTTATTAACAGAGAAGGAAGTATCTGTATTCGAAAAAATAAAGGCCGCGGGCTCTTGTTTTGACCCACAAGTTATTTGTCGTGTTGCCGGTGGCTGGGTAAGAGATAAATTGCTTGGTAAGCAATCAGATGACATAGATATCTGCATTGAAGGCTGTACATCTGATGATTTCGGTCAAAAATTATCACAACAATTTCCAGAAAATACAACAAAGATAATTGTCATGCAAGAGAATCCAAAACAGTCTAAATTCATGAAAACTGTAAGAGTTTGTATATTTGGCGATACATGGATTGATGTTTGTAACTTAAGAGGAGAAGAAACAGAAACATCTCCACTTACAGATGCCAAACATCGCGATTTATCTATAAATGCCTTATTCTACAATATAACATATTCAAAAGTTGAAGATTTGGTTGGAGGAATTCCAGATCTTAAAAATCAAATAATAAGAACACCAATCGACCCAGATTTAACATTTACAGAAGATCCATTAAGAATTATTCGTGCTATACGCTTTTATGTTCGCTTAGGATACAAGATTCATGAAAGTATTTACGAAGCCGCAAAATTACATGTTACTGACTTCGAAGAGAAGATTACAAAGGAAAGAGTTGTTGCAGAAACAATTAAAATTATTGAAATGGGCGGATTATCTACATTCCTTGACTATGTAATTAAAATTGGATTTTTTGATGCAATTTTCGATCCATACCACCTTTATTCTTTGAATCCTTTGCAAGCACAAGAGAGATTGAATACAGTAATGGCTCGTTCTCCCCCAGATTTGCATATTCCAATTCAATTAGGCGCAATCTTTTATCCTATCCATGATTGCGAGCCAAGACCTGATCCAGAGCATCCAAGAAGGAACCAACCTGCAATGGAATGGGCAATTTGTCGAGCAATGCGAATGCCAGTGAAATATGCAGAAGATGCAAACAAATTAGTGCAAGGAGCTTTGACAGCCAACACTATTGAACTCACTAGAAAGACTGTAGGCCACTGGGTAAGGAAAATTGGCTCAATTTGGCCTTTTGTCAAATATCTTATTTTTGATCAGTCAGAATTCGATAAATGCGAAAACAATCTTTTCAAATTCATCACAGAACAAGATCTAACTACTTGTTATGACATGAAATGCCTTATTAACGGAAAAGATCTGGCAAAACTTTTGGGAATTAAACCGGGAAAGGGTTTCCAGGTACATGTTGATGAATTGATTGATTGGCAACTCGAAAATCCTAATGGAACAAAAGATGATTATGAAAATTATATTAAAAATAAAAAATAGAGTGTATGTTTTTAAAAATTAATTTTTGGTCATTTGCAATAGTTTATAAAAAGCTTTTACAATCATATTAATTTTCATAATAATTTCTTCAAAAAAATAGTCTATATATCAGGTACTTTCTAAGAGAGACTAGTGGTTAGGAAGTTATGGTTCTTGTACAGTCCTTCCAGCTTCTTTCACACATTCAAAAAATGAATAACTTTTTTCTTTCAATTGTAAACTTCAGAATTATTTGATGCGGATCTTAAATAATCGGCCGCCCGAAAATGAATTTTGCAAAATTCTGCAACTTTTCGTTTTAACTATTATTATTAAAATAAAAATCAAAATATAATCCCCAATTTTTTTTCTTTTTTACAGAGATTGACACTTGAAAAATAGTTGTTGGGGAGACTTATCTCGAAAATAATCGAATTCTCTATGCAAATGATAGATGCGTTGAGGTTCATCTTAAAGTTGAATGTGAAACTATATATGGAGATGAAAATAATTATGCTTTCAAAGGGAGCCAGACAACTCTTGTTTCTATCACATTTCCACCAAAATCCAAACTTAAAACAATTGGTCCCCATGCTTTTGAAAGCTGTAGTAAACTTCAAACAATTAATTTCACAAACTGTGAGAATCTTACGCAGATACAAGATAGAGCATTTTCTGGTTGTTATTTGTTGTCTGATATTATTCTTTCAAAAAATCTCAAAGAGATATCAAACAATGCTTTTTCCCATTGTTATTCAATGCATTCCATTTCAATTCCAGACGAAGTTATAGCTTTAGGAGAATATTGTTTTGCTAGGTCATACTCTTTAAGTTCAATAACTATCAGTCCTTATTCCAAGCTTGAAATAATAGCAGCATATGTTTTTATGGAAACATCATTAAAACAAATATTTCTTCCAAAGAATCTAAGAAGTATTACCCACGAAACCTTTAAAGATTGTAGAACAATAGAATTTATAGAATGTGATGCTCAAAACACAAATTTTTTATCAGAAGATAATGTTTTAGAGTAGGTGACAAAAGTGCATACTCTTAAACAACCGTCGGATTTCCGGGTGAAATCGTGACACACTTTCGTCTTTCGTAGGCAGTGGTGGTTGTTACAAAAGGTAACTTCGAATGTAGCGTGAAATCTGCAAAAAAAATTCTGAAATTTGAATGGAGAACACAAAAATTGAATAGTTTACGTCAATAAAAAAGAGAAAAATGAAGCCAATGTATCTCGAACCTAGGACTTAGAGCAGCAATCTCACTGTTTATCCCATTACACTACATGCATCTCTCACCTCACTGAATGAGATCAACTATATGATAACTTTTTCCCCTTATATTCTTGTGGAAAAGTGACAAATAGCAACTTTGACCCTCTCTCTAATGTTTTATATGATAAGCAAAAAACATCAATTATTATATTTCCGTATAATAACGTTACTTCATTTAGTATACCAGACTCTGTTAAAGTTATTGGTGATAAGGCATTTATATATTCATTGTTAGAAGAAATAACATTCAATTCTGGTTTAAATTTGATACAAGGATCTGCTTTTGCATATTCACATTTGAAATCATTCGCAATTCCGGATTCCGTTACAACAATTTATGGCAATGCTTTTTATAATTGCAAATATCTCGACACGGTAATTCTTGGTAAAAATCTGACAATTATTCCAAATTCTTGCTTTGCATATTCTAATTTATCTCAAATCACTATTAAAGATGGAGTAAAAATAATTGAACCATATGCATTTTTTAGATGCATTAATCTTAAGAGTATTTTAATTCCAAATAGCGTTCAAAACTTTGGAGGATCATGCTTTCCAAACGATATAAATCTCACATTACCTCCAAATTCCCAGTTTTGGTTTGATCATCAAAATATTCTTTATAATTCAAATAAGGAGAAGATTATTTTGTGCTTGAGCTTAAATGAAAAATATGACATTCCTGATACTGTTACTGAAATATCACAAGCAGCCTTTCGTGGAATTAATGAACTGAAAACAATAAACTTTCTACCAGATTCCAAATTGACTGTGATTGGTGGTTCGGCTTTTTCTGAATGCGGTAACCTTCAGTATATAAATCTTCCAAATTCCTTAAAATCAATAGGTGGTGATGCATTTGGAGGATGTAAGAAGTTCAATATAACAGATTTCCCAGAATCATTGATATACATAGGGATTAGTGCATTCATAGGATGCGATTTACTTACTGAAATTCATTTTAAAATAAATTTATTAACAATTGATAATTATGCATTTATGACCGATCAATCAATAGAAACAGTAATTTTTGAATCAAGTAGTACTACATTAAATCATGGAGTCTTTGCGCACTGTAAAAAGCTAAAATCAATTAAGTTAAGTAATAAAACTACTACAATATTAAATAATTGCTTCGATTTTACCTATTCATCGAAATCAATTGAACTTCCTCCATCATTAACAACTCTTGGAAGAGGTATTTTTAGATACTCTGGAGTCGAAAACATAACATTTGTAGGAAATCCCCCGATTGAAACTATAAAAGATGTAGCATTTGTTCATGCTACAAAATTGCGCAACATAATACTTTCTGACTACATCAAAGAGATTCAAGCGAATGCATTTCAATATACAAACATCACAACATTTAGAGTTCCGAATCAAACAATAGTCATATCAGAATATGCATTTAGTCAATGTACAAGTTTAGAACGATTTACTATTCCTGAAAATTGTTCATTACAAAGTCTTGGATTTTCGGCATTCGAGGGTTGTAAGTCATTGAAAGAATTCGAATGCACACAGAGTGAATATTTTTCGGTAATCAATGGTGTTCTCTTTGATAAGAATAAAACTTCATTAGTTTGCTACCCTCCTGCTTCTGAACTCATGTTCTTTTATATCCCTGAAACAGTTCACAATATATCAGCTGGTGCATTTCTTGAATGCAGAAACCTCATTAATATTCTAATTCCAGATTATTCTGTGCAAACTATTGGTCGATATGCATTTGCAGATTGTATTTCATTAACTCATATCAATATTCCAATTTCAGTAACTGAAATTGGATCAAATGCATTCGCAAATTGTTACAGTCTTAAATGTGGAGTTGATATTCAGAATCGAACTCGGTCGTATCTCGATAACCTTTTCGAAGTTGCATTTCTTAATAAAGAAGCAGTTGAAGAATGTCATCGATTAACCTGCAAAAAACAAATAAATCCTAGTTATTTGAAATCATTGATAATTGTAGGTATTGTTGATGCAAAATATCTAGGTCTATTATAAAAATTCAAATATATTTTTTATTTTATTTTAATTTTTAATATATAATCATTTATAGATGAACTCAAATTGAAGCATAGTTAGTACTATCTTGTAATTATGCCATGTTTATGTTCTTTTGACTTAATATTACATAAATTATTCAATAATATAGATATTTGTGGCAACGAATGGAAATTACTTAGTTTTTAGATATGGATAATCTTCCGGCTTTCTCTGAACAAAAAATTAAAGGTCGAGAAATTGATTGAAAATTGATTGAAAATCTGTTAATCTTCTTGAAAGTACAAGTTACCCATATATTATTATAAGTAAATTCATTTTGCTTTCATAAAAAATTGAGCTTTTTAGGCTGAATCAATATAAAATTTTAATTTTGATTTATAGCTCATTGTATACCTGGATTATGTAAATTTGTGATAACATCATTTTAGGTGAAAGCCCCAAAAAAGGAGAAAGGGACAGACTAGCCCATTGTCACTTTTTAATTTAGCAAATGAACGCTTATGGAGTGGAGTTTTTGGGTAAATCTGATTTGCTTATAAATGAAATAAAATCAAAAGAAACCATATTGGCATTATATTATGCAAAAATAAATGATCTTACTTAGTACTTTTAAAGTTAATTTCAGAAAAAATTTGACACAATGGTATCCGGCACATACAAGTGGTGTACAACCAAAATATAAGTTAGTTTAAACATATATTGCTATATCTCATGATCTTACTTAGTACTTTTAAAGTTAATTTCAGAAAAAATTTGACACAATGGTATCCGGCACATACAAGTGGTGTACAACCAAAATATAAGTTAGTTTAAACATATATTGCTATATCTCATGATCTTACTTAGTACTTTTAAAGTTAATTTCAGAAAAAATTTGACACAATGGTATCCGGCACATACAAGTGGTGTACAACCAAAATATAAGTTAGTTTAAACATATATTGCTATATCTCATGATCTTACTTAGTACTTTTAAAGTTAATTTCAGAAAAAATTTGACACAATGGTATCCGGCACATACAAGTGGTGTACAACCAAAATATAAGTTAGTTTAAACATATATTGCTATATCTCATGATCTTACTTAGTACTTTTAAAGTTAATTTCAGAAAAAATTTGACACAATGGTATCCGGCACATACAAGTGGTGTACAACCAAAATATAAGTTAGTTTAAACATATATTGCTATATCTCATGATCTTACTTAGTACTTTTAAAGTTAATTTCAGAAAAAATTTGACACAATGGTATCCGGCACATACAAGTGGTGTACAACCAAAATATAAGTTAGTTTAAACATATATTGCTATATCTCATGATCTTACTTAGTACTTTTAAAGTTAATTTCAGAAAAAATTTGACACAATGGTATCCGGCACATACAAGTGGTGTACAACCAAAATATAAGTTAGTTTAAACATATATTGCTATATCTCATGATCTTACTTAGTACTTTTAAAGTTAATTTCAGAAAAAATTTGACACAATGGTATCCGGCACATACAAGTGGTGTACAACCAAAATATAAGTTAGTTTAAACATATATTGCTATATCTCATGATCTTACTTAGTACTTTTAAAGTTAATTTCAGAAAAAATTTGACACAATGGTATCCGGCACATACAAGTGGTGTACAACCAAAATATAAGTTAGTTTAAACATATATTGCTATATCTCATGATCTTACTTAGTACTTTTAAAGTTAATTTCAGAAAAAATTTGACACAATGGTATCCGGCACATACAAGTGGTGTACAACCAAAATATAAGTTAGTTTAAACATATATTGCTATATCTCATGATCTTACTTAGTACTTTTAAAGTTAATTTCAGAAAAAATTTGACACAATGGTATCCGGCACATACAAGTGGTGTACAACCAAAATATAAGTTAGTTTAAACATATATTGCTATATCTCATGATCTTACTTAGTACTTTTAAAGTTAATTTCAGAAAAAATTTGACACAATGGTATCCGGCACATACAAGTGGTGTACAACCAAAATATAAGTTAGTTTAAACATATATTGCTATATCTCATGATCTTACTTAGTACTTTTAAAGTTAATTTCAGAAAAAAGTTGACACAATGGTATCCGGCACATACAAGTGGTGTACAACCAAATCTTCGACTCGATGAACTTGTCATCGAGTTATATTCCAGTGTTGTTCCTTCATTCCTGATTAAGTTGCAAATTAAAGGTCTGGATTCAGAGAGAAGTGTTAAAGTTATCAAAAAAGTCACAAGAGATTTCGAAGAAATGACACAATTTAAAAAAGTCGAATGCATCAGTATGCTTGAAGCTGTTCAGAAAGGTCTGAAAAATGATACACTTGATCCCAACATTGTTTACTCAACATTAAAAATATTATTGCAAAGAAAACATTTGATTTAATAAACATTTAATTTATTATAATTAATTTTTTATTACAGTATAGTAAAAAATGCTATAAATAAATTATTATATTTTGTTAAAATGTGACTTTTAATAGTAAGTGAATAAAATAAATCAGGAATTGGGAAAGAAATAAGGTTAATTAAAAATAATGAAAATTACAAGTTTAAGGTTAATGAAAAGGTGACAATGGGCGAGTTTGTCCCCCACTCCCCAAAAAAGATTAATTTAAATGATATTTTTTAATATATGCATTACAGTCTTGTTCATGCATCCAATTAAACTCTCCTTAAGCCATATAAATTAAAATAAGTGCCTGTTTCGTGTTATATGTTTGGAAAAATTACAGGGCTTTTGAAATCAGAGTAATATAATAGTAATGTACCTGTTATTGTTATAAAATTACGAAATGAATCTCTGCATATATAAATGGTTTGGAGTTACATGTAAATTGCCCAATAAATTAAGGGTGCACACGAGAGGATCACGTAAACTTCAGAATTTAGAACCTTATTTTTAGGCATTATCTTGGCTACCTATTTAGGCTCGAAAAGCAAAAAATATCAAAAAATACAACTTGAGTCCATTATGACCCTTTCATGGAGGTAGTTTTTCTCCGCTAGTATTTTCCCTTTGAATCTCTTTACAATTCGAAATCAAATTCAAAACTCAGTAGAAGAAAGGAAGAATCGACTTACTACGGTTGTAATACGAATAAATACATATATTTAATTATTTTTATTTACATAATAATTGTTTGAAGCTCATATTCCATCAAATTTTTAAATAAAAACATTAAAATGTTGAAAATGTTCATATATTTTAATAGGATTTTGGCACTTTATTGAGGAATTACTACATACATAGTCGAACTGAACTTGATATTTTGAAATTTAAATTATTTATCAAAATTAAAATTTAACTTGAAATTTATAATTATTTAGTCATATTTTGCATAATTCTAAGTAGATTTTGTAAAAAATCAAGAAAGAAAAATTTTAACGTGCTTTATTTTTTCTTTTTTATAATAATACATATTATTATATAATTAACATATTCATAATGTTTCACCCTTTCAAAAATATAATCCTCCTCCTCTCAAATAAACGTACATATGGGTGGCCTCTTTTTTCAAAAAATTAAAATTTGAAATTTTGGGCTCAAATATTAGAGATTTTTTCAACCTTCAACGATATATGTTGTCTATATCAGACCTCCTTTCTTTTTGATACTTAACATTGTTCCTAAATCTTAGCCGTTAAGGCTGTTCTGAAAATATTTTTTTTTTCGAAAAAATTCGAAAAAAATTCTTAAAATTCAAAAATCCCTTAATTCCTGAGGATTTTGGAAAAAAGTTTTTACATGAACATGTGTATATTATATGAAGTATATTGATAAGGTAAAAATCAAATTTTATTGCATATTCATCGAGAAAATAAACTAACGAATCCCTCAAAATTGAGAGGGTAATCCTCCTCCTCTCAAATAAACGTACATACGGGTGCACCCTTAATAAAACAATCTCCATAGTCCAAAATTGATTGCTATAAAAAATGTTGTAAATTCAATCTAAAACGAAGCGGAATAAGATGAATAGCTCAGCCAAGAATGAATGATACTTTCGTTCAGGGCTGATTAACTTATCATCAGAAATTTTTGACAAATCAAGATTAATGATTTTGAAAAACTCTCAATTTCTATCGTTCATTAGAATCATATTCATACAAAATATGTTCATATTATGTGATATTAAATATGAGGGGTTTTTCATTTGAACGCACTTTTCAATAGTGATTGATTTTTTTGAATTAAAGAAAAAGTTAAAACAAAACGCAATTATATGGTGAAAAAAATTGAATTTAGCTTAACAAAAAATTTTTGCAATAAACTCTTCATCAATTCAATCTTTTAGTGCTGAACTGATTAAAGGACTTTGTTTTATCGATGATATTCATTTTTATTTTCAATCTGATCAACTTAGCTGTCAAAAAAAGCAAACATAAAATTAATCTCTTGAGCTAAGAGTCAGAAATTACAAATCAAATTCAAAAATGGAAACTAATAATATATGGAAAGGCACAGCAACGCTCAATAAATGAAATTCAAATCTTTCCAAATGATGAGAATCTGTAATTTTGTTAATAATTTTGAGTATAGATGAACAGACTTATAACGTTTTCTTAAAAAATTAGAGAAAATAATGTAGATTTGCATTATTCAAATGTTCTTTTGTTTAGATTTTAAACTATTTAAATGTAAACCTAACTGTATGCACGCTGAGTTCTTATAGATTTCAGATGTGAACAACTTCTCATAAAAATTGTTGAATTTTGGAAATTATTTCACAAATAATTTAAGAACTAATAAGCTTAATTCAAATTAAATTAAACTTCTATAGTATATGTTGTTAAATTTTATAAAAATATTATTTAATAAGATAATAAGTTAAAATTTAATTAAAATTAAACTTTTTAGTTCATAAATTGTGGCATAGTTCCAATCCATTTTCTAGCCATTCATTTGAAACAAATCAAAAACATCATAGGAATCCATTCTGTTATAGATCCCACTGTTACTTTTTCTAATAAAAGACGATAAATAATTCTTATGTCAAAAATTAACTTTTCTGGCAAAATTCAATGAATTAATTTCACTATTTCTCTCAATAATAATTCATAAAAAGACCAGTAATAAAGCAATTAATAACATGATAAATTTACTATGCAGATAAAAGGTACATAAATTCAAAATGATAACGAGAAAAATCTCGTTCGTGCAAAAGAGTTTCAGGACGAATTTGGCATTTTGTTAATCTAAGGCCACTTGGAACTGGAAGCATTGGAATACTGCACGTTTCATTTAAGTATTCTCTTTCAAGACCAACAAAATGCAATTTAGAAGCTGAATTAATCAAATAAATGCAAACATCAATATATTGATTAGGGTCTGCATCTGTAACAATAAAGGGGGTTTTCGTTGAAAAAAATCTTATAAAACCAGGTGTATAATAACAGAGAATAGTTGAGGAATCAATAATAATAAACTTGATATTCTAACAATCACTAAATGCATCTGGATATAATTTACAAAATTTCCCTAAGTATACATATTTCAAATTGACACAATACTGAAAAGAAGCATATTCTACATATGCGTTATCTGCAATATGTACACAAGTAAGATTGGAGCAATTATAAAATGCCATACTTCCAATATATCGTGTCTTTTCAAGATCTAGATTTTGCAAATTTATGCAGTTCTTAAATAATTCATCATTTATTGAATATGTGTATGAGAATGGAAATTCCTGAAGATTAATACAGTCTTGGAAAGCGTTCGTTTGGAAACCTAATTCATTGTAACCACTTGTCATATGTTTTCTGACAAATTTCAGATTTTTACATCCTTTGAAGCAATCATAGCCAATTCTTCCTTTCTGAGGCAATAGAACTTCAACTAAATCTTGGCATTCTAGGAAACCGGTATATGCAATATTAGTTATTCCAAGAAAATGGATGACTTTTAAGTTCTTTGATCCATGAAATGCAAAAACATCAACATTATATATCTTAGCGCTAATTGTCAATTTTTCTGGAAGATGGCAATCTTCAAATGCCATCACTCCAATTGTAGTGACAGATTCAGGTATCTCTAATGAAGCTAGAGAAGCATTTTTGAAACAGTTTCCACTAATTGAAGTTATCTTAGGAGGTAATATCACACTGAAAAAGTTTAAAGCATTTTCAAAGCATGATGCTCCAATAAAAGTAATGTTTTTGCCAAATGAAATGTTTTTCAAATGATAGCAACCTTTAAATGTGGCGAATTCGATTGATTGCAATTTGCTTGGAAGATTGATGGCTACTAATCCCGTATTCATGAACGCTTCGTCTTTGATCGTAAGAATTGATTCTGGCAATTCGATATCTGTGAAATTCACACAATTTGCAAATATACCAAATGGTACTCGAGTAATATCATTTGGAAAAACAGCTCTTTTTAGATATTTACAATGATCAAAACAATGAACTCCCCTTATTATTATATTTGATGTAATTGTAATTTCATCTCCCAAACTGCATCCACTAAAGCAATAATCCTATAAAAAAAATCGGAACATTTGGTAAATGAATTATGTTATTTGTGAAACATTCATAAAATGCATAACTTCTCACATAGTATAATGATGTTGGAAGTTCAAGAGAGTTTAATAAGGCATTTTGGAAGCAACCGTCTTTAATTTCTGTTATCGTATTAGGAAGTTTCAAATCAGAGTAATTAAATGAATTTTGGAAACATCCTATTGACAGAGTACTCATGTTATTAAATTTGAATTCTTTCAAAGAGTGGCAATTTGTGAATACGAAATCTCCAATATTAGTAATACTATCTTTCAATATGAATTTAGTTATACCAGTATAGTTAAAGGCATACTTTTGAATTGTTTGTATTGAGTCAGGAATTTTGATGTCTGTTAAACTTTCACATCCAGAAAACTCTCCTTCATAAATTGTTTCAATACCTTCATCAAATTCCAATTTCTTCAAATGGCTGTTTCCACTAAAACAATAAAAAGCTGTCATACGGCTAATATTTTTAGGTATGAATAACACCGATAATAAATTATTTGCAAATGCTGAGCGTCCCAATTGTATCGATATGTTTGGAAGTTCCAATGTTTTCAATCCAGTATTGCTGAAAGCAAATTTATGGATCGTTTTTAAATTATTTGGAAATGCAATTGAATTGATTGAACAATTGAAAAAACAGTATTCATTAATATATTCTAACTTTGATGGTAATGTTAAAACATCAAGATGAAGTGAATTTCGGAAGCAAGATTGTCCTACAGATGTCAAATTATCATTAAAAGAAATCTGATTCAATGAATAGCAATCTTGAAATACCATAGCGCCAATTGATGAAACATTTTCTGGAAGACTAACAGAAGTTAATCCAGTATTGAGAAAGGCGCAATCTTCTATTGTCAAAAGAGTATTAGGTAATTCTATTTCCGTAAGATTAGTGCAAAATGCGAATTTATATTTAAATATTTTTGTAATTCCTGATTGAAAAATTACTTTCCTTAGTTTATCCATATTTCCAAAGCAATTTTTGCCTCCTATATTTAAATTTAGAGGAATTGTTACTATTTCAATCTCGTTGCAAAACTGAAAAGTGAAGTCTCCCAATTGTGTTAAAGAAATGGACAAGTCTAAATCTGTTAACAGACTGCAATTATTAAACGCCATATTGTCTATCATTGTTAGATGTGAATTAAAGATAATTGAAACTATTGAACAGTTATCGAAACACTTTACCCCGATTGTTGTTAGATTTTTTGGTAATCGCAAAATTGTCAGATTGAATGAATTTTGGAAACATGATTCTGGAAGCGCCGTCAAATTATCATTGAAAGTAATTTCATGAAGAGAATAGCAGTTCATAAATGCTCTCTTACCAATTGTTTCTAAACTATTTGGAAGATTTACTGATAATAATCCTGTACAATAAAATGTACATTCATTTATTGATTTTAATGTACTTGGCAAGTTGATTTCTTTTAGATTCGTATAAAAGGCGAGCTCTTCTTGATATATTGTATCGATTCTCTCCATATGTTATTTTATTAATGTCACTCATATTAAAGAATGGATGATTTTCACGGCCAGTGAGTTTTGAATGTATTGAAATTTCTTTGATTGAACTTTTTCCACTGAAAGAATAATTGCCAAGTGATATTTCTTTGTCTGGGAATTGCAAAGATGTTAGTAAGTGACAATCATAAAATGAATAATGGCCAATACTTTCTATTGAAGAACCGAAGTTAATTTGTGTAATTGAGCTATTTCTAAAACAATAATCATTGATTGATTTCAAGTTATTTGGTAGATCGACAATGGCAGAATTGAATGAATTTTCGAAGGCAGAGGCGTTCAAAATTTCTAGATTTGTACTGAATATTATTTGATTTAATGAATAGCAATCCTTAAAAGCTTCACTTCCAATTAATGTAACTGTATTTGGTATCACTATTGATGGCAATCCTGAACGAAAGAAACCGCGATATTCTATCGATTTCAAGGTGGTTGGTAATTTAATTTCGCGTAAATTCATTAAATCTGAAAATTCTTCTTCATATATTGATTCTGAACCATCTTCAAAGACAACCTTTTCCAATTTACTCATAAGTCCAAAGCAATGTAAGCCTCTCCTTGTTAGTTTCGATGTAATTTTTAATTCTCTTATGTTTGTACAATTATTAAAGCAAGACTCGCCAATAATCTCTAATAAGCTTGGAAAAACAATAGATTTCAATAGTGTACAGTTATGGAATGCATATTCTCCAATTTCAACAAGATTTTGAGGTAAAATAATTTCGGTTATTGAACTATTTTTAAAACACCTTGCATGGATTTTTGTAATAACTTGTGGAATAGTAATTGATACATGATTAAAGGAATTTTGGAATAAGGATACGTTAAGTTCTGAAATTTTATCATTAAATTGAAATTATCTTAAATTTTGGCATTCAGAAAAAGCACTTCTCCCTAAATATATAAGATTTTGAGGTAATACAACCGATTCGAATGGGCACCAATAAAATGCATAATTCTGAATTTCGATTAGAGAATCTGGTAAAATTAAATCATGAAGATTAGGGCAAAGATAAAATGCACTATCTCCAATAGCTTTTAAATTGTCAACTACAGGTATGTGCGTCAAACTACTACAAGCACAAAAGCAACCATATGGAATGAATTCAATTAAATGCGGAAGTTGAACATTTACAAGTTTAAAGCAGCAATAAAAAATTGATCCACCTATGTAAACTTGTTTATCCGAATTCCAACTAAAATTCGTCAGATTAAAACAATAATAAAATATTTCATCGCCAATATATTCAACATTATTGGGAAATGATATATTTTGTAATGATTTGCATTCATAAAAGCACCATTTGCCAATTTTTTTAATATTATTTCCAAAATCAATGAAGTCTAAATTTTCACAGTTCTCAAAAACATAGTCTTCAATTTCTTCGACTGTATCTGGAATAGAAAATTGGATGAGACCTCGACACCCAGAAAATGCTCCATTATTGATAAATTTTATCGTGGGCGGAAATGTTATTTTTTTGAGGGCAGTACAATAACTGAATGAATAGCTGGATATGTTTGTAAGGTCACCATCAATTCTTACTTCTAAAAGTTGCTGACATGCATGAAATGCAGAATAACCAATTGATGAACACTCAAGAATGGTGATATTATACAGTGTTTGATTATAATCGTACTCAGAATCTGAGATATTTCCTCTAATTATCATAGTTTCCATGATTTTCTATGAAAACAAAAAATTTTATGAAAAAATGTTTTTATAAGGAAATATTAGCACCCAAAAAATGAATAGATTAATATTGTCTCGATGTGAGCATTTTTGATTTTAATATTATTCAGAATTTGTATTGAAAATAATCGTAGATTGGCAAAAATATTTTAATTCAAATTTTGAAATATAGCTCAAAAGTCAAGTCCAACCGTTTTTTATAGTTGGTCTTCAATAGATATTAAAGGAGATTATGTTATTAAGGGATTGGATTTCAATGAGTTCTCAAAAAATAATTGCTGTAAAGCTGAAACCTATTTATTTTAACCTATATCGATCATGAAAACCGATTAAAAAATTGAAGGATATACTTAGATCTTTTTCTAATAGAATAATTTATATCTCCAAACGCAAAGGATGGAATAAAATAGTATGTGATAGATACGGTTATGATAACTTTTCTTTTTACTCTTAATTTTTGAATTAAATAAATTGAACTACTGAGTGATGAAAATGGAATAAACAAGGTTTCTTCATAAATTGTAAAATTCAATCGGATTTGAAGAAAAAAAAAACGATGACTGATCAAAATACTGATCGAAAGAAAAAATAAAAGATAATTATTTAAATCAATTTGAATGACACATGAATTACTCATTCTGAAGAAAAATTTAAAATATGTATTGGAAATTTGATATGAAAAATAAAAGAAGGCTGAACGAAATAGCTACTTACATTAATGTATGACTGTTTATAATATCACAAAGCGATTTTACTTATCTAGAGAAATTTTTGGAATTCAATCACAACGGAAATCTGGTAAATAACTGGATCTCACTTCAAATGGATTTCATTTTTCATAGCTAATGCAATCATCAACTTAAATCCAAAACATGAATTATCCACATAAGATTTGAAAATTTGCTTTCTTATATCACATATATATATATATTGAGGAAAGAGGCATGCATTCGAAAAGTTTTAAAAAGTAATGTTTAAGGGTGTACCTATGCTTGTGTAATTTAGCCCACAATTCTTTTGTTTAAGGTTAATTTTCAATGATTTTTCAAATCATTTGTCAGAAATATGAATCGTGTCAGATGGGCGTAGGTAGACCCTTAAACATGGAATTAAAGATTTATATGAGCAAAGATCATATGTGAAACTGAATATTATAATTTTTAGATTTTAAATCAATATGTTTGAATCTAGAGATATGTGTTAAAAAGTTTTGAATTTCTATACAAATAAAAGTAATAACATTTATATGAGTTAAAACAAACCTAAACAAAACATTTCAAAGTGATGCCGGTGAAAAGATCTATCGTAACCAAATGATGGAGATGCTGGAAAAGTTTTCGGGCATTGTAGAGAGGATAAATTTGGAGGTGGAAGGATTGGAATTGAACAAGTTTCACTAAAGTATTCTGATTCCAATCCTATCATATAATATCTTTTCGCATATGAAGATAATCTTTCACAAATGTCATCGTATTCATTTTCTGAAGCCATTGATACTATTATGGAAACCTTATGTAAAAATATTGGATCTATTGCATCATATGCAAAACTTGAATCTATGAAAACATATTTAATTCTATTACAATTATAAAAGCAATGATAATGATAACTAATTAAATCTCCCAGATAGAGATATATTAACCTAATGCAGTTTTCAAAACATGAATCCCAAAGAATTGTATAACCTGGAATTTTAATACTGCAAATATTTTCACAGTTCATAAATGCCATATCACCAATGTATTTAACATCTGGCATATCGAAATACTCTAAGTTTGTACAGTTCTGAAAAGCATTTGATTCAATATAGGAATAATCGAATGAATATGTTCTACTCATATTAACTGATCGAAGGTTCGTACAATATTTGAAGCAATCATAACCAATTTGAACTTTATTTGGTATTACAAGTTCTGTTAAGTTTAAGCATTCAAGGAATACTGAGTATGCCAAATATGTATATCCCTGAATTTCAATATAGCTGAGATTAATACATCCATGAAATGCAAAAGAATCAATTGTATATATTTGTTCAGGAACAACTAATCTCTTTGGAGTAATACAATACTCAAATGCTTGCATACTAATTGTTGTTACTGATGATGGTAAATTAAAGGAAGGAATTGATGAATTCCTAAAGCAATATCCAGAAATTGTAGTGATGCTTTGAGTCAGAGTTAAATTGTCTAAATTTTGATCATTTTCAAAGCAGGATGCCCCAACAAAATTTACATTATTGGTCATATACACTGTTTTCAATTGATAGCAATCTTTAAATGCAGCATAATCAATTGAAGTTACAGCACTAGGGATGATAATTGATCGGAGTTTTGTATTCCTAAATGCATTATCTTTGATCGATTGGATTGTTTCTGGGAGCTCAACTTCCTCAAGATTTATGCAATCCCAAAATATCCCGTATGGGACTCTTGTAAATCCAGCTTCAATTTTAGCTTTTCTTATGTTTCTACAATTTTTGAAGCAGTTGCTACCAGCAATAATGATATTTGTTTTGACAATAAATTCTTCATTGCAATATATTCCACTGAAAGTATTGTCATAAATCCATATTGTGCAATCAGGAATTATTAATAAATTTTGAGTAATGCAATTAGAAAATGCGAATTCATATATGTAGCGTATCGATAATGGAATTTCAATAGATTTTAATTTGCAATTTTCAAAACAGTGAACTTCAATTTGATATACTGTTGATGGGAGTGTCAAAGTTGAAAAATTAAATGAATTTTGAAAGAAAAATGCAGGTAATACTGTCAAATTACTAAGTTTAAATTCTTTTAACGAAGAACAATTCGCGAATACTCCATATCCAAAAGAAAGAGTTTTTTTGGGTAAAATAATCTTTGTTATTGCAGTATTATTAAAAGTAAATCCTCCAATTGAAGAAAGAGATTGAGGTAGCTTTACATCTATGAGGCTAATACAGTTTGAAAATTCACAATCAGAGATAAAAGTAATTCCCTCTTCAAACTCTACTTTTTTAAGATTTCTATTTCCATCAAAACAATGATATCTGCAGGAATAGCGGCTCCAATAATAAGAGCTATAGTATTTGCCTTCATAATAATAATAACCATAATAATAATTAAAATATCTGCCAGAATCGAAAGAAGATGGTATAATCAGCTCTTCTATAAGATTATATCCTGCAAAACAATATGGCCCCATTGATATTATTATATTAGGAAAAGTCAATATGGCCAATTTTGAACAGTTATAAAAAGCATATTCATAAATAAGAGATAAAGTTGTAGGGAATTTAATGGATGAAATAGAAGTATTTCTAAAACAACTCTTTGAAACTGTTTCCAAACCATGAGGAAGATTTAAAACACCTGTAATAATTGTATTTTCAAAGCATGATTCTGAGAAATTCTTTGTTTCTGGACTGAATGTTACTTGATTCAATTTATAGCAATTTTTAAAGACTGATGAACCAAAATTTATTGCATTTGCTGGGAGATTTACAGAAATTAAACCTGTATTGAAAAAAACTTTCTCACGAACTGTAGTTAATGATGAAGGCAACTCAATATCTTTAAGATTTGTGCAGTTTGCAAATTCTTCTTTAAAAATTATGTCGATGCCACTCTGGAATGTGACTCTACTTAGATTTAAAATATTTGAAAAACTTTGATTTCCTCTAACAACCAAATTGGAAGGGATAATCAAATTTTCGATTCCATCGCAATTATTGAAGCATGAATCTCCTATCGATGCCAATGAAGTTGGTAAATTTAAGTCTTTAAAAGGAACACAGTTAGAAAATGCATAACTTTCAATAGCTGTAAGTTTAGTTTTAAAATTAATCGATTTAATTGAACAATTTCTGAAGCAATTTTGTCTGATAACTCTAAGATTTTCTGGAAGATTTAAAGCAATCATATTGAATGAGTTTTCAAAACATGACTCAGGAAGTTCAATTAAGTTGTCATTAAAAGTTGTTTCGTGTATAAAATAACAATTTGTAAATGCATAACTTCCGATCGCAATTAGACTGTTTGGAAATGATAGAGAAAGCAATCCTGTACTATTAAAAGCATTTTCTTTTATTATTTTAAGATTTTGAGGAAAATTAATTTGATTTAGATTTTGGCAATTTTGAAAACATGATGTACCAATTTCTTCAACTGTATCTGGTATGTGTATATCTGTAAGCATATTGCAATAATAAAATGCTTCATCATTTATAAATTTCAAATTTCGAGGAAGCGTAATTTTTTGAAGGGAACTACATTCTTTAAAGCATCCTAAAGAAATATTTGAGAGTTCAGTATCAAATTTGATTTCTTTGAGATTAGTACAATGTTGAAAAGCGTAATTTCCAATTGATGCGCATTGTAGGACAGTAACATTGAAAAGCGTTAGATTATTGTAGTATCCATTCAGTGGGATATCTCCTGTTATTATAATTTCGTTCATGCGCAATAATCCGAAAGTTTTCAATGAACATTCAATATTTGAATAAGAATCGATCGTTACCGTAATTAAAATAAGAGTTTTCAAGAAAATTTTAAAACTGTAATGTATGAACAGAATCATTGAGCATTCCAAGACAATTGAACGATTGTGAATTCATGAATTTTACTTATTGGTTTTTGGTTGTTTATATAAATGTGCATAAGCCTAGTAATATGGGTATAATGCTCTATTAATGAAAGTTATGTTGGATCAACTTTTGATAGCATTTTTATTGCCAGTTTATTTGATCTCCATTCTTTCCTAGAAAAATAAATCGTTGACATGACAACAATAAATTTTCTCTCAGAATTTCATAATCTCGTAAAGAATTTTTTTGAGATTGATCATACAAAATATTCTATTGTCCTTCAATCAGAATGCCTGTTATTGATTTTATACAACCACGACCTGTAATTTGGAATAATAGCCTAAGAGTAAGATAAATTGCTGTGTAATGATAATCGAAAGAAGTTTTCATATTCCTTTTAGTTCGAACTGTTTTCGAAACGATTTTGATTTTTGATTTTCATCCGAGCAAAGAATTGTTCTGCAATATTATATTTCCACATATTCAAATATAAGTTTTACCTATTTTTTTCCCCGATAATTTATTTTTGATGAACAAGAAGTTTCAATAAAAATAGGCGTGAATTCATATAACATGAATATACAAACTCTCAAAATTATATCTTTGGGTATCGTATATCAGAAAATAATTCAATAAATTTTAAAATATGAGATAATGGATCAATGATCCTTAAAAATCAAAATAAAAGTTCGTCTAATGATATTTTAGTAAAGAAAATCCCATTAGAAAAGGGAAAAATATACTTCCTATCATAAGTATCAAATAGATGAGTTACACAATATGTAATTGTTCGCGTACTAAACATCAAATCAAAATATTGACTAAATGATAGTGGTAATGCCTTTAATTAAAATTGGAAAATATAATTTGTCTGTAAGGAGCTAATTTCATATTAAATTTCGCTCTTTTATGATGCAGAAACTTTGGATCGAGCATACTTTTCTAGCACAAAACTCCAATCGGAAGACGAAAAAAAAATGATTTTACAAAAATAATTTTCTCTGAAAAATATGATTGAAATTGTGAAGAGTGATTTTAATTGTGTATTTTTCCAATAGTAAGAGAGTATTTTTAATTCTTGCAATCGGCCATGATGTCACAATTTATTTCCGAAGTTTCAGGAAATTTTCATTGAGTTAACTCAAATCCTTTACATTTGTAAAGATGAAAAGATCTGGAATGCTTGCACGCGTTACTTCAAGTCAATCATCAACTCCAGGGCCTGGAGCATACACTCCTGGCTTTGCTGCTAAAGCAAAAGCTCCTGCTTACACATTAAAAGGAAGACACGAAAGTTCACAGCAAATAACCGATGCTCCTTATAGAGACTTACCCAGTTCTATTGGTGCTGGTCCAAAAATTTCACTTGCAAGCAGACATGCTCAAAGAGCTTCTGATTCTTCCCCTGGACCAAGCTACATTCCCCCACCTCTTGGTTCAGATGCTAAAAAGTCATCGTTTTCTTTTAGACATCCAGATTCGCGCGATTTATCATCAGATAACCCAGGACCAGGCGCATATTCATTAGAACCATTATTCGCCAAAGATGCCAAGAAATTTACACTTCACGGAAGGACAGGAGATTCATTCCAGATATCATCGCAATCTCCTGGCCCCGCTGCATACAATCCAGATTATCTTGCCACTCGTACTCGTCCTCCATCCTCTACATTTCACGTTAGAACTGCAATCCAGCAGACATCTGACATAACCCCAGGACCAGGTGCATATGCAATCAGTCGCGATCTCGGTGGAAGAACAGCTACATTTCATACTCGTAGTTCTTACACTTCTACATCATCTGCCACTCCAGGTCCTGGAGCCTACAACCCATCTCTTGCATCAACGATGAAAAATACTCCATCATACACGATGAAAAGTCGTCATGACCCTCCATCATCATCGATTAATACAGCTCCTTACCACAACATTCCATCAACTATTGGAGTGGGACCAAGGATCTCTCTTGGCAGTCGGCGTGAAGTCCGTACTACACAAGAAACTCCTGGTCCATCTTATGTTCCACCATCTTTCGGTTCAGATGCCAAGAAACTTACATTTGGTGGTGGAAGATACCTTCAGAGCAGATCAGGTGACTCAGATACCCCAGGACCAGGTGCATATATGGTCCCATCAACTTTCGGAAGAGAAGGCATCAGAAGTTCAATGCACAGCAGACACGCAGAGCCAAATACTGCAAATGCCTCGCCAGGACCTGGAGCTTATTATCCTGACTACAATTTCACTAAGCCAAGGGCTCCGTCTGCTTCTATGCATATAAGAACAAGAATGAATCAGCCTGAGTCTACACCTGGCTACTACGATATCGGTTCAACTCTTACCGGACCTAAGTTTACAATCGGAAGAAGAGAAAACTTAGGCGTTATTCCTATTTAAATGTTTTCTTTATATTGTTTTTAAGCCAAGAAATATATTTCACTCGCATTCATAATATCGTAATTATATGATCTTTATTGTAATTTGAATTATTTACGATAACCCTTAAATTATGAAAAATAAAACCGGATACCAAATAAGATTTAATACGGTCAGAACATTCTAAATAAATTGAAATTGTAATAATCGTTGAATTCTCATTTTGATATAACATATTCTTTTATTGAAACATCATCTTCTGTATATGATAATTAAACATATCTCAGATGCATTTTGTATCAATATCTAAACCAACAAATCAATCCTTTCAATTTCATGATCCATTACTAATTTAGCTTTTCTTCGTTTCAAACTCATAGTTGTGCTTTCAAATGACATTATTCCAGAACAAAATAATAATGGCAAAATTTTGAGGTTCTGTGGCCGGCCAAATGCAATTAATGATATTGTCTAAATATAGTGTATGAAAGTATCTTAAGATGGTACAATAATTTTCTAAGGAAGAGTAAGCAAACGCTGTAACATCAATTGTTGTTATTAATGACATACTTAGATCCAGACCTGTAGCTTTGCACCTTATACATGCATCATTTCTAATTCTTTTATATGTTTGTGTTGTGATTTTAATTGTCCCCGAATAGGTTTTGTCAAACGATTTAATTGTATCATCTGTTGAGTTAACAACATATTCACTCAATTTAGTTTAAGGGTGCCATATAGACGATAGACTACCCTCAGAAAAGCACTTTTAAGGTTATTTCTGATAAACTCTTATCTTTTTTTTACCGTGAATATAAGATATTCAACCACATAAATATATTTCTATCCATAGGGATATTTATATGATTATAGTACTATTAATAAGAAAGATATTGATTGTTTATGAAAGAAGCATGAAAATAAAAAAAGCATAGTTTATAAAAGAAAAAGAAAAACATTTTTGTTGGATAAATGTGTGAATATTATAATTGAAAATAAAGGAAACACTTGGTGATATCTTAAATGAGTTTTTGTTAATTTTAGAAATACCAGTTCCAATTTCAATTGTATTAATGTTTGCAACATCTATGAAATATTGATCTGAATATTCAACCAATGAATTGGGTTTGTATCCATTGATAATAACTTTTTGGACTGAATCATGGTATTCTGCATAATAATATGCTTTATAATATGTAATATTGTCAATTGAGTAATTCGGCATTCCAAAGAATGTGTCTTGAGCTTCAATTGGAAATGTGGATTTATCTTGATCAGGGAATCTAAAAACAATTACTTTAATGTTAAAACTCGTAGAAGCAAAGAGAATAGAATAAGGTCGTATTAAAGTCTGTGGTATAATAAATTTTTCAACATAGCGAATGCAATTTGTTGCCGACGAGTATATTTCTTCAACGCCATAGGGTATTGGTTATACTGATATATTTTTAGCTGCTGGAAATGTCATTAATCTTTTGATATTTTTATCATAAAGAATCCCATCAACAACGGAAAAATATTGATTTGCAGGATCAATTGTGAACTCTTCTAAAAAATATGCCCAATCAAATGAGCCAGCTCCATCAATTTGATTCATGGATAAAGGAACATGAAAAAGTCTGATTTTAGTATTTTGGATTATTGAATTTCCGACTTTTTCAACAGAATCAGGTAAATGTAAATTTACAAGACTAGTATAATTTGCAAATGCATTATCCCCGATTTCTTTGACATTTCCATAAATGAAGAAATTAACTGTTGCATCAATATTCTGTGTTTGTTGTGTAATAACAGAAGGAGCATTTTTATATATTAATGTCTTATTATCATTGAACCAGGAATATGATGAAGCTATATTCTAGAAGTTATTATGATACCTTAAAAAATAGACCCATACAATCAATTCTATGGGTTTTCTTAAATTAAGTGTCAGTTTTGATAATTTTCAACTATCATTATCACATTATAGAAAGTGAAAGATATAAAACCAATTCAACCTTTTTCCATGGGTTGAATCCAAAATAATATTTCAAATTATTATGAACTCTGGATTTTATATCTTGCTAAATATATATTTAGAATTAAGTTCATTTCCATAAATTTTGTTAAGCCAAAATTGGAAACGTGTGAAAATGATCGGAGTTTATAAATTCTATTGCTTTACTGATATTTTGGGTTCACCAGTAAATATCACAAAAGACTATGTTAGAAATAATTGTATCTGATTGTGAAGGAATGGTATATCTGACAGATGAAGATTAATAATGAAATATATGCACAGAGTATAGAATAAGATTGTGTATTGCGAATAATCAACTACATTAGGAATGCAACCATCAACTGTTCGAAAGTTAAGTGTTGATTGAATTTATTGATGCCCATTGAAGAAATTTCTAATCTTTCTTTTATCATAAGAATTTCGATTACATAATATCAATATAATTAAATTTGATTTTCCTCCAAACATTAATTCAATGTTACCACCAAAAGAACTTTCACTATGTCTTATTAATATTTTGGCCTGATTTTTCCTAAATTTTGAATCAAAAAAATCTAAAATCTAAATATTTTTCCGAAATCTGTTGAGAATTATATCGATTAACTTATACCAATAAATATTTAGAAATGTGCTCATTTTTGTAAAAAATTTTGAATCAAATCTAGACCCAAAAATATAAATTTATAGACCCCGAAAAAATTGTTATCTGCTTGCAATGCAAGCAGTTTCTTCTAGCTCCTATTCGAAGCAGAAAGAACTTAAGTTTGCATATGATTACGATCAAGGATTTTCCAAACTTATCAGCATTGTTCAAGCTCCTGTTGTTGATTTTGACAAAACTACTCGGCCATTAGCAAATACTTATATAGATCCTGTTCTCCACAATGCAGAATTTCTTGAAGATCAGAAAATGAGACTAGAATTTGATATTGAAAAACTTAGAAAACATAATGAACAGCTTAAAATTCAAAAACGAGATTTAAAGAAGCTAATTGTCCAACAAAACTTAGGTGAAGTAGGAAGACTTCAAGCACAAGTCCTATATTCACAGACGAAAGCAGAAGAACTTGGTCAAATGAGACAAGATGCCATTGATAATGCCCATAAAATCGAAGAACTGAAAGATGTTACACATAATGATATTATAGACTCCCTTAAACATGAAATAAAGCTACTAAAGATGGAAGTTACAAACTTAACGACCAAATTACAAAGTAATGATAAAAAGCTTAAATTTATCAATGACAAGCGCGAAGAAATGATATATTCAGAGTTGTATGATACTATTGAGCATCAAAAACGAAAAATACAGAAGTTAAAGGTTAAATTGAAATCTGAAGTTTCCAGACATCAAGATTTAAAGGATGAGCTAAGATCTATAGGACCTATACAGAGTCTTTCGCTTAATGTAATTATAGAATTAAAGAAAAAACTTAAATACGCTACAAAACGCTATAAACGCGCTAAAGAAGAGTATATTATGGAGCGCAGTGCTCAGATTAACGATATCAAAGTAGCTGAAGAGCTTATGATTCGTGTTAAAGAAGAAAAAGAATTAAATCAAAATAATACAACGATTACGATTACAAATCTTCCACCTACGATCTCTACTCAATTGCTAAGAATGCTTTTCGAGACTTGCGGAGTGATTGAATCCATTTCTATTTCAAGTGAAGTAAATTCAAAGGAAGTATCAGCTGAAATCTCTTATCAGACTCACGAACAAGCTGTTGCTGCCATGAAGACCTTTGACGGAAAAGATCTTGACGATAATCATAAAATTCATATTGAATGGTATCAAAAGAAAGTGAAATAATGTTATTAACCACTATTTTTGTTTGTATGTATAAAATATTTTATTTATATCGAAACAATCTTTTTAAATTTAGATATAAAATTGAGATATTTGAAGAAATATTAAAAATACTTATGCTATGCATTAAATTTTGGTGAAACAAGCGATGTTTTATTGTTTAAATTTTATAATTTTAAGATTTGATTCGATATGAAATTGAATTTTCAGTTTTAATGAGAAATGTTAAGAATTTGAACGAAAAAGTGATAGGAAAATCTTTAAATATAAACAATACAAATTAAACAAAAAAAAATTAACAATATTTGGATAAATAATCCTAATAAGTAAAATTTCGAAAGAACTACAATAAACCTGATAACAATCTTTGTATTTTCTTGGTGAAAATTTCAAATATTAAATTTTGATAAAAATTATTTTGAAGTTTTCTGATAAAAGTTTGATTTTGAAATTAGATGTTATCAGACGATGACAATCTGTAGTCATTAAACTTGGTAGTGAACCACCAAGACGAAGAAGAGCCAGAATCTGAATCTGAGACATGCTGAGTGAACTCTGGTATCTGGTTCATGTCCGATTCAAGGCTGGTCATGACTTCGAACGCTTCTGTCCCAGATAAGAAATCAATAAGATATTTTCCGAGTTGTTGCCACGCGGAAATGATCGAATCGTCCTTGAGAGTCTCGTATATTGGGTTCTTCATTATAAATTTGTCCGAAACAAGGAAAATTGCAGGTAATTTGACACAATTCGAGAGAATCAGAACTTTTTGAGGGATTCTCGGATCATTCCCTGCGACCATTTTGAGTTTCTTAATTGTTGAGACCAATAATCCGAACTGTCTCGGTGGAATAATGCAAGGCAAAGATCTGAGCTCTTCCACGCAAACCCAGAAGTTGTATTTGCGCGTATTAGGCATCCTATCGATATCCCCGGTCTCAATATTCTTCAAACAGTTCTGTAAGTGGTCGGTCCACTTTTTTTCCAAATCTTTGAATTTTGAAGCCCTTGCTTCTATTGCTGTCTGTATTTCTCCGCTTATTATGGTGTAGAACTGCTGTCTTTTCAGCTCTACGGTGACAAAATTTTTAGATGCTCTCTTAAATGCCAAACTGAGGTTGGATTGGTCGTATTGCATTGCGGCTTTAGCAGCGTTGAGGGCCATTGGAGTCATTAGTGATACTTGGCGCTTCAAATCGGCATTGTTCCACTGCTCAAAGTCGTGAAATGCAACAGAAAAAGTTAAAAGGGCTTCGAAGTTCCTGGATTGCTCAATCATCTCGTTCATCGACAGAGCAAACGTATAATGCTTGAATTGGTCGCTCTTCGTGACGTCAGTAAGCATTTGGGAGTATGGATTTTCGTATTCGTGGAGAAGGAACTCGTATGTGGTTCTATCGCTAAGTAGTTTCTCGGAAGATAATTTTCTGTATATTCTGTCGTAGATAATGTTACTTTCGACGTCGATTTTTGTAAAATTCGTAAAAATGAGCGGGCGATCGATGAAGTTTGGCTTGGCAGGCTGTCGTAAATTTTTCCTGTATATTTTTATGGTGTACGGACAGAATCTTTTCTCCAAAGGAAAGATTTCGTAATTGACATCTGTTAATGAGCTCGGCAACTTGTTTGAAGCCGCGAAACAGATGGCTGCGACTATGATGTCTGCAATGGATATGAATAATTGAGTATATTCGAGGTTAAATGACTTATATCCTTGTGGAATTTCGTATTTCGACTCAACTTCGAGAAAACTTTTAAATATGTCACGAACAAGTTTGACATTTTGAGTTGCTTCGGTTAGTACCTGCTGAAAAACAGGTACTCGATGGGAATAAGGAGATGAAGCAACCCAAGCCAAAGATAAGTGGGAAAAGAAGTGATTGAAGAACAGGCTGATCAGTTCTCGTAATGTCCATTTCGACTGGACTGTAAATTGGAAGATAGCAAGGATCTGTCGTGGAATTAAATGAATTTTTTGGCGAATTAATTGTAATAATTCGATAGAAAATTGTTTTATCAAATCTTTTCTGCGACGAGTATCATCTATTTTGGGATCTACGCCGAATTTAGCACCAAAATCCGTCATAACAGCTTCAATATAAACGAAAGTGCTCATTGAGCAAAATAATGGCTGTACGATGACAGAAGCGATATTGGCTGGTGCTATATTTATTACTTCTTGATAAAAAACGAGAGATGCTTCAACGTGTTCAAGAGTTACGAAAAATCCGAAAAATGCAGGTACAACTGAGTAAATTACGAAATGAAAGTCTTGCTGCCCGTACCTATCAACGACTACTTTTGCGAATAATTCAGGTTTCGTGTAAATAAAATTGACAAAAAGCGAAGAATGTTGAATGAATTGCGGTGTTACGTCTCTTGTTGATAGAATTTCGGGACACATAATATATTTTAAAATTTGTGATTTGTCTGGGATGACTCCGGATGGATAAGTCGTCATCGCAAGCAAAGGTAACAAATTAATCGTTCTTTCTCGATAAAAAATGTCTTGCCGCATGGTATCTGCATTTTCTAGGCATTGATTGAGCTTTTGAATCACGTTTGAAGGCATGTGATCGCTATAGAAATCGAGTAATTTATCATCCATAAAAAAATTTCTTTTGTCACAAACCCTGAAATTTCTGAAGTCTATTGTCATTTTTGACAAATTCATGAATATGATCCACAAGGATGAATTGTATTCATATTGGAATTCAATTTGAATTGAAATTACAATTCTGATCTGCAATTCTGAGAATGACGATGTTTGAGAGTTCTATATATAAATAGCTAACTAGTATATTTTCCAGAAATTTCCGAACTCTAAACGAAATGTAAAAGTTTTATGTTGGAGAACTCAAAATTTGTATAATTTGATCTTGAACACTCATTCATCTATACAACTCTGATACACAGCGACTCACTGGGTAAAAGTCATATCAAAACGATTCCAATTAGATTATATAAATTTGATTTATGAGTTATTTTAATGTAAATGGAACCTCTCCATTGGTATAGCGTTAATAAAGTGACAAAAGCATGAAAACTATGAGTTTGTTAAATCTAATTGTAGATTCAACTCCAACCACTCAATATCATGTAATTCATCAAAAATATGTTTTATTATTGGATGTGTAGTATGAATGCCTGTAATAAATTCTTCATTAATTTTGGTGATTTTTATTGAAAGTATTGGAAGCGATGAATATAACAAATAGTACTCTAAACAATGAAACTTATCCATTAAATATATATGAAATTAATGAAAAACTTACCGCAAATCAAAAATACGAGTTCTATTTCAATCAAAATTTCATCACATTAATTTTTGCAAATCTAGCATCAATTTCTGCAAGAGTATTCTATAATTCTAATAATAAAACATACTTTGCCGGTGAATTTGATCAAAAAAATCAAACCTATGGCTTTCATTTTGGCATACAGACATTTTTTCTCATTGTTGAATCAAAAATCGATCAAAATTTAACTGGACACATGATAGATGATTTCAATTTGTCCAAAGTAATAGTTTCTACTGTTCCTTATCAAAATAGAACAATAAACTCAGGAGAATCATTCTTTCATTTGCCCAAAAACAGAACTTATATCAACTGTTACGGCAATTCTTATCATTCTCCTTACTATATTCTTGCAAATAAAACAATTCTTTACCAAACTAACAGTAGTGATATGAACGGAATAGAAATCAACTATACAAGTACAAATGAAACATTCTTCATATCAAAATCAGAAATAATTCCAATTAAAAAAATCGAATACAAATTGACTTATAAATCATTGAATTCTACAAAGAATATGACTACTATTAGTAATTCTACGAACACCTCAATGAATAATAACGATAAATCCAAAAATATTTCAGAAAAAACGATGGGATTAATCTTAATCGTTGGATTTACAGTCTTTTCCGGTATTGCATTCATTTTCATGTATATTAAACAATACTTTGACCTACAAAATTTTCATTACGTCGAATTAGACAACGAAAATAACGAAGAACAAAGAGATTCATAAAAATTCAAAGAGTTTTTCTAGACATAGCTTATCTGTAGCTTGTTTTGACGTTTTCAAACTTGTTCTTACAACAAATTTTCAAAAAAAAATCAAAACTCGTATATCATAAATTTTTTGACAACAAACTTCAATGACTAGTGTATTTGAAGAATTAGAACCACTTAATCTTAGAAAACTTAGTCAATCTCTTATTCATTTTTCTAGATAAGATAAATTCTGTTTCTTTAAGTGCTGAATAGCGCACCATAATTAAAAAATTGTATTTTCATCATAGAGGTTAACTTCCCATCAAAGTATTGAACTATATTTTGAATAAAATGTTTGTATCCTTTCTTTATTTACGAAAAAAAATGTTTTTAATTCATTATATTGAATACATACCTTAGTTTATATTAATATTTTGGATTGCTTAATGGTAATTTGATATTCTTATTTGAATATGTTATTTTTCTATGATATTTTCATAATGAAATGTTTGAGTCATTCAGTTAATTAAAATAATAAACTTATTAGATGAATTTTATTCTAATATATAAAATAAAACAAGATAAAAATAAAAATAATAAAAATTAAAAAGTTAAAACTGCGAGTTTGTTGTTGTTTCTCACGCAAACGACAGCTTTTCTTCCTTTTCCAACTGACTGAACTAGATCAGGTATAATTATGTCGTCAAATGTTTTGACTGTCTCCAAAGAGCAGCAGTCAATTATAGATAGGTGTTTCGTTGTTGTCGTCACTCCAAGATAGCATCCTTCGTTTGTTAAAATCTCAAAGATTTTTACAACTCTTGCTGCCTCTTGAACTTGACCCAATTTCCTTCCTGTCAAATCGTAGAACAAAATCTTTGTCGACAAATTCGAATCAGAGCAAGAAACAGCGATCAAACCTGGCTCCAACAAACAGACTTTGTGTTCTGAATTCTGGTTGCAATCAATCTTAAACGCGTGGATAAATTTAAGTGTAATTAAATGAGAAACAAATAAATTGTGTCCTGAATCAACACTTATAATTAATCCAATCGGAACAGAACCAGACACAGAAACAACAGGGAATTCATGAGCAGGAATCGAACCTAGCATTGTCAATCTATCCAATGAGAAAACACTTAAAGTACAATCAGCTCCTCCTGTAACTAAAAACTCATCATCAATGTTTGTTGCACAATTTATGACACTTCCTCTATGTGCCAATGTCACTGATTTCTGCTGTTCATTGCCATAAAACAAACAAGTGACATAAGAAGTTCCTTGTGCAATTAAAATGAGGAAATTGTTCTTCGGCAAAATGTCAGCAAAAATAATTTTGTTGCTTTGATTTGTGAAGTTACAAAATGTTCCTGAAGCAACATGAATTATTTGGTTGTTCGTCATTATGTGGCCATGCGAAATACACTCAATCTTCTCTACACTCAAATCTGAAAGATGAACAGGCGGAGGAATAATTTCGTGGTTTCTTCTTGGATGTGGCTGGCTGAATAAAATATCAGGACAAACTCCGAAATTCGCGCAATGATTTCTTGCCAAATTCAAGGTCATTTCATCAGTAATTGTCTGAACAATTTCAGGATAACTGAATGGATGGAAAACATTCTTGTGTTCCAAGGAATTCCTATAAACACCAAAACTCAAATCAATCCATTCATTTAAGTGATTTGAAACATATTCAGATTCCAAAGCTTTTGCATGCAATTCTATGAATTCCCAAGCTGTTTTAGACCAGTCAGGAAGAGTTACATCGCTCACGATCTTTCCATCCATTAATTTTCCGAGATCGAACTGGTTTTCGTTCAAAAGAAAATGATGTGAACAAAAGAATTCAGGAGTTAATTCTCTGAAATCATTTAATTGTCCGGTGACAGAACTCCACGCAGATCCAATCGAATGGAACAATCTGTCAGGGTGGTCGTACTTTCCACCTTGTAGTTTAATATGCAAACTACTAAATGGTTCTTCTCTTATCAAGTATCCAATGACACTCGCTGGATTTGAAAAGTGACTTCTAAATAAACATTTTTGATATTTATCGTCTAAATCTTTGTACAAATCTAACAACTTGTCAAGACGTTCATCATTCATTGCACCAATTGGTACAGAAAAGTCTCTGTAAATTGATTGGTCGGTGAGGTCAATTTGTGTCACTTTTTTGTTATAACAATTCAAAACCCATGGAAAAACAGGGTATTGAGAAATATCATTCAAAGAACGTCCGCTCAAAATGTTGAGTCTTGCGAGGTATGTGTAATTGCTTATACGTCTTTCCTGCCATTCTTCTACAAGCCTGGAACGAATGATCATCTCAGGAGGTGTCAAATTTTGACAAATTCCGTTTGAAATATTTCTCAAAGTTTGGAAGAAATTGAAAGAAAATGTAGAAGATTTGACTTTGTGAATTGGAATCTTTTTAGACTGTTTCTTGAGATATTTATCATAGCATTTTTGCAGGGAATTCATGAATGAGTTTCTTCTGTTTTCACTTGCGAAAATAAGGAAATAAGAACGATTCTTACTCGTGTAAATTTCGCAAGCATTGTTAACATGCATGTGTTTCCTCAAAAACACGAATTCTATGTCAGTGTACTGTATCTCAATGTACTTGTGTCTCCCACTCAAATTCTGCTCTCCGAAAATATCCATTTTAATAATTCCGTCGTAAACTAAATTCGAATTATTCAAGAAAACTTTTCCTTCAAATCTATTCACTGTTTTAAGAAGTGTTGCAATGTAAGAATACTTAGCTTTCTGCATGTTCATCTCTATCCTTGTAACTTCCGTAAATGAGAAATTCTCCGATAAAATTCGTTTCAATGGAATTTCTTCAGAAGTGTCACTTTTTGTTTCAATTATTTGTAAATCTCTCAATTGAGAAGCAGAGATATGATTATCGAAATTTCTGTTTGGAGCCAAGAAAAGTATTCTTCCTTTCTGATCTAGCATTGGCAGGAATCTCCAATGGACTTCCTTGAATCCGCTGGAAAGAGGACCTCCATTTGATGTCGATTCATTGACGAAACTCGAAACTAATTTGAGGGAATGATGTTCAACTAATAATCTCTTCTTTTGATGTGCGTTTATATATGAATTAAATCCATCGTGATTCATTAGTTTCGTCATTTTCTCAGGAGTAAATCCGATATCATCCAAAACAGAAGAAATATTCTTTCTCGTAACAACAAACGTTGGTTTGTAATCAATCATTAATTGTGTGGCTTGTTCACTTATTGTTTCTTTCATGTCATTGAAATTTTTCTCGTAATTTTCTGGGATTTTGTAAAATCCTGATAATTTGTCCATCATTTCTTTGTTTCCTTTCATTTTCAATGCATTATACAACAAGGAAATCGACATGTCTAAAATGTCACTTTTTGTTTCAGATTTTTTCGACTCAAAAATTTGACAAAAAGCTGTCAATTTTTCTTTAACATCCAAATTATCATCAGTCATAACTATATATTGTGCAAGAACTAATGCCAAGAACTCTAAACTTGGTAAAGTGAAAAGTGAAGTCATATTCACTTCACTTAACGTTTTTGACGATATAATTGAGAAAGCAATATTTGTAACGTGTTTTCCGAGTTCACTTTTGAAGGGAGCTTCAATTTCTGGCTGGTAATCGAAGAAGAAATCCTGGTTGATGAAAATATCATCGTTTTTATTTGTAAAAACCGCTTTTAATTTGGTCACTTCATCTTCTGTTAAATTTCTTTGTTTTGTTAGATCCGAAATGAAATGAGGCATAAAGAAATACGCAGAACAAAGTTGTCTTGTTATTAAAGACAAGTTTTCATCATCAGGTTTAAAATACAAAATTTCTTTTGCGAAACATTCAACAGCTTTGACAAACAACTTGATAAAATTGATTTTCGTTGCAATGACAGTAGAAACAATCATTGTTGACATCTTTCTCAGTTTGAATATATTATTACATGAATTAGCAATTAATTTAGAGAACAATGAATTGTTTTCTTCTGTCATTTCATAGCAATGATTCAAATAAAAAAATAATTCATAGAAAAATAATGTATCGTTGATGTCAAAACCGCTCAACAAAATTTTTTCAGTGTTATTCATAATTTCCGGTATCGTCGACGGTTTTTGTAAATTAACCACATACAATAGAAAAGTAATGAATTCAGGGAAGACAATTTTAAGTTGATTTTGGATATCTCTTGCGTCATTTGCGTAAAAGATCAACATTTCGCAAAATTCTTTTATAGAACTTTTTTCGTGATTCCAAACACCGATTGCTTTGTGAATTGCGTATTCCAATGTCATTTCTGTCTTTATCAAATTGTTTCTTTGGTAATTAGCAATCATATAAATAACTAACAATGAATGTAGTTGTATTTCATAATTCTCTGAAGCGAACAAAGGAATAAAAGCATCGTAATAATTCAAAATACTCAAAGAATCCAAAGCTTCTTTGTTTCTTTCTCCAATGAATTTCTCAAGTAAATAGAAAGCTTGCATTTGTATGAAATTCACTTTGTGGAACGCGATGATCATGTAGATAATCAAGAAAGATGATTGAACAGGATTCTTTTTGAACATTTCCAAGTAAAAATTCCATTGGAACTGTTTGATTTTGTTTCTTTGTTCTGAAATCAAGTTTGGATTACTTGGAAATGAATTGAAATAGTTGTCAATGAAAGAATCCGTGAAATTGTTGAAACTACTCTGTTTCTTTATATTCGTTGTATTATTTGTATCTGAAATCAAAAGTGGAGTTTGGCATTGAAACAGAAGAAAATCATATGAATCAAAATCAAAGGATCCCATCATGTCTGATTTATAAACAACACTCAAACAGTTGTTGAAAAAGAAATCTTGGAATTCATATGATTTCTCACTCCACAAATTGAAATTCAGCCAAATAAATTCAACCATTTGTCTTCTGGTCGAATCATCAGGTAAATTCTGGAATAATTCAACTAGTTGACTTGCAACTTGTGTTGTAAAATATTCTGGTTCAATCTTACTCAAAAAACCGCTCAATAACCGAAAACCGCCAATTGATTCAAAATTATTTTGAATTTCAGGAGAAACGACCAACAAAACACGAAGTAAAATGAGTAAAGTGGCCAAAAGATTGTCTTCTTCATCGTTTTGTTGGATGAAATGCCTGTTGACGACTTCGAACAATGGCATGAAACCAAGGAAAATCCCGTCCATTTCGATGACATCGAGAATTGTTGTTACATATGGAACAACAGTTCCGAAAATCAAAGGATTCGAATCGAAATATGGAGAAGCGTTGGAAATTTTCCCTTGTTGAGCTAAACATGGATGTAATGAAACAAAACAGTTTCGGAGCTGACCATAGGAATTGTGAGATTTTGTAAACTCTTTGTAAACTAAGTTTACATCGTCCAATGAGAAGAAATATGTTGGACCGATATCTATGGCCAAATGGAACTTTTTGTTGCAGCCGATCTGGAGGAGAACGGAACTATCGAAGTTTAGCTTCATTGTTTGGATGGTTTGAAGCCGAGTTTTGTTGATATAAAGGGTAAAATTACCTTCATTGTAAGTAATGATGATGTAATACCACTGCTGCTTCCTGAAGTTGTATTTGAAGCATTTGCTCGCTTTAACAACTCCGTTTTTGACAAATGAAAGTTTCATTTCGGATTTTTCAGAGAAAGATAAGGAAAATATCCACGAATTATCAATCAATGTCAATAAAGGAGCATTACTCGTCGTAGATTTATCCATGCGAATCGTTGTTGCGAAACTCCATGGAGAATTAAAGAAATTACAAGGTAATGTTGGGCCAATAATACAATCTGTGACACCGTTGAGATGGAAGAATGACGAAACAGGTGAATTTGCGCCTTCTACTATCATATTTATCAATGAATTTAATATCATCGTTTGTTTACACGTTCTTGTGTCATTTCCTATATACAGAGATCTGAATGTTTCGTTCAGGATCACTTGTGAATAGAAAACTGATGAGATTGCCGTATATAAGTTAATTGCCAACGGTAAAACTCGTTCGTTGTTGCATTTCTCTAGCGCATACTTCACTACATCTGCGTGGAAACACTCGAAGCTGTTCGATGATGAGCTTTTACATAGTTCTGTCACTGTAATTATGATATCCATTTCGAAATCTGTATCTTTGACTACATTTAGCAAACATTTGATCGCTTCTCTGTTTTGTATTGTGAGATCTGTGCAGTTTTCTAGCGAACAAACTGAGTTTAGCGCTAATGTTAAAATTGAATTTAAAATTTCTTTTGTTAACTGAACTCTTTTGCATGCTTTTGTGATATTTAGGTATATAGATGTCATCCGTGCATTCAATGTCTCGATATATTGAGGATATTTGATACAAAAAGTAGATAATGTCTTCAAATAAGTCAAAATTGCGGTTGTGTCCTTGGCCTTCTTAATATATTTGGAAGAAAGTTCGAAAAATGAGTTATCTTCGAAGTTTCTTAGAAATGACAAAGGATGTGATTCAATTGAACGACAAAACTGGTCCATAATGGCTGTAGCTGTATGTTTTAAGCTCTCATTCTTAACAGCGCCTATGAAAATCGCTGAAGTCTGAATTAATAATGAGATAATAATTGGAACAGCCTTGGAATACTGGATTGTCCTTGATAGTTCGAATCCGCATCTGAAGACTGGTACTAATGAAGCCTCGTACTTAGGAACAGTTATCAAATCAGTGAGAATTGGCAACATAACAATGGAAGAAAGGACATTTTCTGGATTCATCATGGCTATCAGTTGTACAAAGGCCACAAATTCATCAATCTGGTGCGAGTATTCCGTTAATTTGATGTATGGACAGATATTTTCGATAACTCCTGAAGTTAAGAAGGGATTTATGAACTGAATCTCTTTGTCAATGACAGATAATGACCTGAGAACAGGCATTATGTAGGTTAAACATGAAAAATCAAAGGGAGGAACTAAAACTTTCGCTAATTGCCTCAAAATCATTTTTCTGTGGTTTAAACTGAGAGTTGCCATATGTAAACAAAAGTTGAAGACACAAATTTGGTATTTTAGCTGCAATCCTTCAACTTTTTCGAATTTATGAGGGTTATGAGGGCTTTGTAGCATCATATTCGTAAGATTTTCGAGAGAATTCGACATAGGTAGGTGAGTATTGTTGATTAGAGCTGAAATAACTAAGATCATCGATGACATATAAGTTGAATCTTCGTATTCAGGTAAATTTTCGAATCCGTCGAGACATTCAGGGTCTCTATCTGTAAGAAAAGATAATATCGATGTTAAACTTTGTAGAATTAATGTCGCTGACTCATCTTTGAATTTTTTCACGATAAATGACGTAAAAAGTAAATGAGAAGAGAAGTAGACGTCTGGTAATTGTGAGATTAATGGTTCTTCGATCGTATAAATTGGAAATATCTCTGTCAATTCGTTTTCCAAAGAAATTGATCTCATTGCCCATCGAAGGAAGCAAAATACGTGCCTAACAATAAAGGCGCAGTCAGTCATTCCACTCATTGGTATTAATATGCCTGTAATTTCGATACAATTTAGACATAATTTAATATCAATCGGAATTGGCGTTTCGTAAACGGTACAGAACCTTCCAATAAAGCAAGAGATGAAGATCAACATCTTAAACGCGTTATTCTTTGATAATTTTTGAATATACGATGCAGATGTTTGTAAAAACATTCGAATTATGTCGACAAAAGGATCTGAGTGCAAAATTTCGTTGTTACAGTTTGCCCATTGGTTGAATATTTCGACAACAAACTCAAAATAGAACCAATTGTCTTCATACGCCGCGGCGAACAAATTTGGAACGAAAGCCTCGAGAATTTTGAGTAGAAAGGTGTATATTTTGTGGTCTTTCGGTAAAGTGTATATCTGTTTGAATTTGCTGAACGCTGTTTGTATAGGATTTAAGACAGTTATGATATCATTTTGAATTTCTTTTGAAGTATAAAATATATATTCGAACAGATATGGAACTGTCTCCCAGCACTGATCTTGGAAAATCGGATATTTTGCTCCATGAACTTCGCAATCTAATGCATCTGGTAAAATATATGAAAATGCAATTAAACTACGAACAATGTAGGGTGGAACAATTGCCTTTCCTGATAGTTTGATATTTGATACTGAGATGCACATCTGTGCAAGCAGACACGAATTTAAAATTGGGAATTCAGTAAATCGAAAAATTGCAGCCAATTTGTGAGAAATTTCTTCACTTGTGTCGCATAAAGAAACTTCCTTTCGAATTGTAGATGGATTTCCCGGTTGATAATTTATTCTTTCAATGCAAAAATCGAGTTCTGTTTTGGAAGAGGGCCGACCTACCTTATGTTGGCTATCCATCGTAAAGTACTGAATCCAAATCGACTGGAAAGGCTCAATGAGTTTGAGGCCACCCTCACTCATCAAGTATTTAGTCGATTTTTTATTTGTAAAAAAATTATTTTTAAAGATAATATTAAGGTTGACATGTAATACATCTTTTTATTAGCGTAGCCTAAATTGAATGGAGTAAAATCAAAATCAATAATCGTTCTTTTTCATCGTTTTTACTTTATTTATATGAATAAGTTTCGAATTCATAATTTCATCTTAAATCATGATTGAATGAGTCTTCAGAAAACTGATTTTGCATCCATTCAATATTAAGTCTTCGGATCATTTGTTCAAATATTCAACAGTTAATTATCGAAATTTTCATTTGAATGTTTTTTCAATTTTTTCAATTTGTAAAGAAGATAAAGAGAAAAACAAAATTACATACTATAATGATCGAATTTTTTTAATGTTCCTACACTGCAAATGTGTTGTCATCAAATATTCTCTGCGTTTCTTCTGAAAATATAGAAGTTCAACTTTAATAAAAAATATTCCCTCCCGAATGCTATACTAAGATCATATGAAGAACTCTTTCATCAACATTATTAATATCTCTTCGCGAAACTATGTTGATGGTTATAGCTTCATCTATTGTATTTTGCATTTTAATGAATTACAATGGTTTGACTGTTTCATAATACTATAATTACCAAATACATTTTAAATTTATTTCAGTTCGCTTTCTAATTTATCTCAAATGAAGTAATTATCTTGAATTATTTAAAAAATGAATAAAAAAAAACAAATCTAATACATACGCTTATATAATTTATTCATATCAATAATATGTTATTCCTCTTTCATGTGTGATTTGATTCCAAATTTATACACAAGATAAATAACAGCAATAGTTAAAATAACAAAAATAACTCCAACAACATTAACAATTACAAGAATAGAATGAGAATCTCGTGGTGGTTTTGCACCACTTTTCACAGTTAGTTTCTTGAAATTCTTCTGTTCAAGTTCTCTAGTTGCAATTATGTCTCCAAATAAAGCAAAGTTAATTTTATCTCCTTTAGAAATAGGTCCTAAAGTCATTTTTGAACCAAGTTTTGGAAAAACAGTTCCGTTTCCATCAAAACCATAAACAGCAGTCGAATAATCTGATTTAGATTTGCCAATGAATGTTGTCTTCATGACGTTGTTGTTACCTGTAACACGCCATATTGGATGATGTAATGGATCTGAAAGATCGAATTCTTCTGAAAGAATATTTGTGTCAGCATTAATTAGGAAAATAATTGGTCCACTTGCATTGATGAAATTGCGGCGACCGAAAACAGTGACGGAACAGAGTACATCTGATTTAATTTTGATTGTGGAATCGATAGCAATAATATTATAGTTCTTTCTGTCATTATCACATGTAATTGATACTGTTTTGTTCTTGAAGTATTTATCAACTGCAACGTTTCTTGATGTGAGTGAGAAAAACTCATCATAAGCATTAGTATTGTTTGTTGTAATGTTTATGTCTTCTATGTCTATCAGTCCTCCTTCATTTGATTGCTCTGGAGTCACAACTGGTGTGGCTGGTTGGACTTCTTCTGATGATGAAGTAGTAGTTGATGATGATGTTTCTTCTGTTGAAGTTGTTGATGATGATGTTTCTTCTGATGATGTAGTAGTTGATGAAGATGATGTTTCTTCTGATGTAGTAGTTGATGATGTTTCTTCTGATGAAGTAGTTGATGATGAAGATTCAGTAGAAGATGAAGATTCTGATGAGGATGGAGATGATGGTTCAGGCTCTGGAGGTGGATCTATCAATGGAGGTAATTTATAATAATAAAATGCTTCAGAAATAAAAGGTCTGAATGTAATATCTTTGTAATCAAGTATTGATAATTTGTCATCTTGCTGTGCTAACTGTAAAAGCTCCATTGGTTTTGTTTTCCTTCTAATTTCGGTCAAAACTTCGACGTATTCAGTGCCATTGTTATCAAATACATATTTTGTATATTTACCGCCTACTATTGGATGGCTATAGTAAATTAACGGGAAATTATTTGGTTGGCTTTGGTCAACATGATAATAAAATGTAACCCCTAGGCTAGTTATTATAAATAACTTTCCATATACATGGACTTCTGATATATAAGATTGTGTTAAATTTATTAAAACGAAATTATCTAAATTTCTTCCTTCAATATGTATCTCATTACCCCAATCGAGGATGAGATCAATTTTCCTTGGATGATCATTTGTTAGCACTAAGCGTTGTTCTCCAGTTGTAATAGATTGGCCAGCAGGCATGTTAAGAACGGCCTCCATGTCATCATAAAAGTTACTGATAGAATTTTGTTCTGAATATGCAATAGAAAAGAAACCCTAACACTTGAATAGTCTGTTCAAAAAAAAATATGCCTTCGAATAAAATCTCAATAAATGATATTAATTCATCATAATTTCATAATGAAATTAATTTTTATTCTTATTTTTATTCAATAAAATTTTTGTCAAGTCAAAAATTCATATAAAACTTTAGGAAACCAACTGATAATAATTTCATGAATTAACAACAGAATATTTAATAAATATAACAACAAAATAAACAATAAAACTAATAAAAAAGATTATCATACAAATGCTCCAAGATTTTCTTCTCTAATCTTCTTCATGTTGTCATGAATAGCTCTAGATTCTCTTTCACTCTTCACGAGTTTCTCAACAAGCTCAATCAGTCTGTATTCTTGTGAAGAAAGTTTGGATTTCAACAATTTTTTATCAGCACTCATTCCTGCGCCAACTCTTGAGAGTTCTTTTCTCAAGCTCTTTTCCAAGTTGAGTTCTTCATTTAGCTTTGCAATTCTCTGCTCCAATTGAACATTGTTTGCGAGAAGTTCTTCTCTCTCAACTTTGTTCTTTTGGCTGAGTTGCAATGCTGCTTTTCGGCTCTCTGCGAGTTCTTTAATTTTTTGGTCCATTTCTTCTTTATGTGACTGGTTTTCTTTGGCAAGTTGAGCGCGAACATCTGAAAGCTGTGCACTCATTTGCTCAAGAACAGCTTGTCTGCCTTCTATAGCAACTTTCGACATAATGAAATCAACAGCTTCGATGCCATCATCGCCTGTATATCCCATTCCAATTGCCCTTTCAACAATTGTGTCTACAGTATTATGGTCGTTCTTGGCTTGTTCGGCTGTCTTCTTAAGAATGCCAATAATCTGTGCGTTTCTTGCTGGATTCATTGGGAATAGTGGGCCTTTTGGTGACATAGGGTTTCCTGTTAACGAGGAAATGACTTGAGAAACGAAATCTGATGCTTCTCCTTGAATAGAAATCAATTGAGCAACACCATCTGATGGTTTACGTGTATTCTTTACCATCGATCCTACCAGATCGTATTCTTGCTTAAGATTTTCTATAGAAGATATATCATTTGTTCCTAACAAGCCGTAAATTCGTTGTAATATCTTGTTAAGATCATTAACTTTCTTATTCACATCATCTCTGATGGAAATTCCAAGAGATTCTCGTAAGTTTTGTTCAGATGCCAAAGCTCTTTTTCCATTTTCGATCTCCTGGAGAGCTCCTTTAACTGTTTTAACGCCAAGGTGGCTTAAGATATCCGAAATATCACTCTGCAATTGCTGGTTTTGGATCTTAAGATCTGCATTTTGAGCATCTTTTTCATTACTGAAGCCTTGAAGTTCATTTTGCTTGATAGTAATGCGCTGTATTTGTGCCTTCATAATTGCCATTTGATTCATTAAATCTGATTTTTCTCTGGTTAATTTTGAATTTTCATCTTCCAATTTTGTATTAATATCCTTGCTTTGGAGTCTGCTTTGACGTAATTTCTCAATAACATCTTTGTTTTCTGCCAATTTTGCGTTCTTTTCGTTCATTTGGTCTTCATAATTTTCAATTTGATGTTGCATTTCGCCGCTCTTCTGTCTGAGCTCTGTAAGTAACTTATTAAGGTTATTCACTTGGTCTGATGTTTGTTGCAAGCGCTCTTTGAGGTTCTGATTCTCAGATGTGAGGCGTTGTTCAACAAATTCCCATTTGCTCTTTATTTCCATGTTTGCGTCGTTCAATTTCTTCCTTAATGTAGTTGATTCGCCCGTTAAATCATCAATCTGCTTCTTCTGTTGATTAATTAACTCAGTTTGTTGAGCATTTTCTGATTGCATTGCAGAATAAAGCTTTTTGATGTTTCTGAGCTCTGTTTGGCGTTGTGCTGATTGTTCTTCAGCTGATAATTTGGCATCATCTACTTGAAGTTTTGCTTTTTCAAGATGATTTGTAATACTTGAGATATGATCTTGTAATTCTTGGATTTTATGCTGAAGAGCTTGATTCTCTTCTCGAGAAGCAGCATATTTTGTTTGTGCGTCCTGTAAATCTTGATTAACAAGTTCTAATTTCTTTCCAAGTTCAACAGATTCTGATGTCTTCTCTTCCAATTTGATCTTCAAGTCTAAAGAAATTTGTTGTTCCTTAGCAAGGTTCTTTTTAAGCTGTTCTTGGCTTACAGTGATATTTTTCAGACGATTTTCAAATTCAGCAGCGGCATCGGTTTGCTGTTTGATCTCATTTGTATATTCTTCATTCTGGAGCTTGAATTTTTCAGCATTCTTTGAAAGTTTGTCGTATTGTTGCCTAAGAGCATTAATTTGGGCTTCATAGTCAGAATTTTGGGATTTGAGGTCTTCATTTTCTTGTTTGATAGCAATCATGTCTTGTTCAAACCTCGTTTTCTGATTGTTGAGTTGAATTTCGACATTTTGCTTTGAGTTCAGTATTTTTCGAAGATTTTCGATTTCTATTGTCTTTGCTTGTGTTTCTGTCTTAAGCTGCTCCATTTGTCCGGTGAATTCTGTTTGCATTTGAGTTAACGAACTTTTTTCTTTTTTGAGCAATTTACTCATTTTTTCGATCTTTGCGTTGTGGAGGGAAACTGCTGCTGTTGTTTTTGATCTCATAAGCCTGATTATCTTTGATGTATTCTTTCGAAGAATTTCAAACGAATCTCTTAATGAATTGTTCTCTGAATCCATTGCGTGCATTGTTTTTGACATTTCGGTAAGATCTACTTCGCCAAAAACATGCATAAATGTAGGAGAACTTGGAGTATAATCGATTCTTGTTTTTCTCTTAGAATTTTGTAGAAGTTTTGCATTTTCGATGTTGTCTGATTGAATTCTTTCCATATCAGCTCGTAATTTGAGAATCATATCAACTAAAGCATGAATATGACTTATACGTTGAATTGTACCACGTTTTGGTTGATCAAACTGCTTGAGATACTTCGTTCCTAAAGCTTTAACGATTTCTTGCTGTTCATCTTTATACATTGCATCATAAGCTTCTAGTTTAGAAATAATTTTTGCAATATAAGCTTCTCTATCATCGCAAATGATTTGTTCGAAGACTTCTTGAACTCTATTTCCAATGAAATTCTGTGATGTTGGGCTTTTCAGCATTTGATGAGCAATTCTATCATTTGATAAACTCATAACAACTCTTTCAAGAGCTGAAACAAACATTTTCTCGCGAATTTTATATGCTCGTTTGATAACTTCTGTTATATCTCCGATATCAGCTCCCTGTCCTTGAAAATCCATCGGGAGCCGTTTAATTATGTGACAAAAATGATAAAAACAAATTGAAAAAATTTTATTATTTTATACATTTTTTCGATTTTGAAAAAAATTTGGAATTATAATCGATATTTTAAAGAAGCAAAAAGGTTCTATATTTGATACATAATTGGAATCAACTGCTTTTATAAGTTTTTATAGCATTTTCATTGATAAATTTTATTTTTCAGTTTATTTTTTACTTAGGATCATCAATATACTTCATTACTGACCAACACGTCAGTAGACAAACATAATTAAACACTAGTTAATGCTTATTGCTACCACTATTCAAGTAAAGACTAGCTTAAGTTAACAACATTTATTCAAATTTAATTCGACCAACCTAAGAAAAGAATCTTTACATGCTAAAATGAATAACATTGGAGCAAATAAACATTTTCATAGAACTACCATTAGAAATCTTTCAAAATTTATTAACTTTTCGTATCACTTCTTATTAAGTACGTGTGATCACAATCATAATCTTACTCTCATGAGCCTATTCGTATAGTAAATTCATAACGATTTTATACCATCAATTTTAAAATCGTATAGTTTCATATTCCGAAACTTATTAACTATAAGATGGCTCATGCCAAAGAATGGCATCACTATTTTATTCGAATAACTGCTTGATTACATTACTAATTATCAATAAGCTTACCAAATTAATTTCAACATATCCATTTAAAGATTTTGCCATTTCATAACAGTTTCCTCAATCACCCTCTGATTTACTGTCGAATTGTTAGGTATATATTTCCATCCGCTCATACCGTAAAGGATGTAAATCCCGAATTTCGAGAACCTCTTTTTCTTTTATTAATTTTAAGCAAGTAGATTTAATATCAAAAGACCAATTAATCGTTATCCATTGTCACTATTCAAAAGTCATGCTTAAAAACAATAAAATTTTTGACAACATTTCCTAATTTACATTTGTAAAGGTTATTGAATCGATCGCTTTGAAAATCGTGCTAATAAGGACTGAAACTGATATTAAATGAATAATTAGATTTTGAAAATTTACGTGCATTCAATTTTTGAATAAAAAACTCGTTGGTTCAAATTTTTGAGAGAGCCACTTTTTTGTAAATTTTTTTTTTCAAGTAAAAGTAAAAATATCGATGCTTACCGCTCGGGGAAGCACGGTCATGATAAGAATCAAAAGAACCACCGGAAGATCCTTCATTGTGTCTGCTTCACGCAGTGATACGATCTTATCAATTAAAGAAAGAATCACTACAAAAACAGGATTATTTCCCCGCCAGCAGAGGCTTGTTTTTCAAGGAAAAGTCCTTGTTGACGAACTCTCAGTGGGATTTTATACGTCATTAAATTGCCCAACAATGTATTTAGCTCCGGTGAAAGAAAATTGGACGATTCAGAAAAAGCCCGAAGAAAAATTAGATCGACTAATCACACTCACCAACCAATTAGAAAACATAACATCTGAAAAGTATAATGAAGTTGTAAATGAAATCAAAGATTTATTAGAAGATTCAATCTTGATCGCATATTCAAGGATAAACGACCTTGCCCTACAATCCATGGTACTGGCACAAGAAGCGTTAGAGACCACAGAGCGTCCGCCTTCCCGTCAGATTGAAAATTACGTTGCTAAAACAACGGATTATGCATTAAGCCTTGTCGAAGCCGCACCGGATGGTTTGCGAATGCTTCAGTCATTTATCGAAGACTCTTCGAGTGAAGAAGAACCTTATTGTAATACCCCAACAAATATCGACTATAAACCAAAGCTCATGACAAAGCCTCTACCGCCATTGAAGGGATATAAGAACGTACTCCAATCCTCTGGCTACAGAACCTTACAAACTCGAAAGGATTCGCCTTTAGCTACAAAAGATGTTGGAACATCATTCTTTCAGTTTACTGATAACTCGGATAACGATGAAATGTACGAATTCTCGCCCCAAGATGACTATGATCAAAATTTAAGCCTGAAATTCGCTCCACAAGTTGAAATTTTGAAGACAATGGGGTTCAAAGATGAACATTGGATCATTAAAGCCTTAGGAGAGACAAACGGAAATGTCCAGAAAGCAGCCAAACTGCTTCAAAACAAATTCTTTTCCAACTTCTAAAAATTGTTTGTATTTTATTAAAATTGAATATGCTTAATCTACTGTTTCAATGGACAAAGAAATTTATTTCATTTTTTTAAAATATATTTTTGAAATAATTTAAATTCAACAAAATATGTATTTATTGTTTGCAATTCTACCTGAATACCATGCATCATATTCAAATTATGATGGCAGAGTTATTAATTTGGTTTATTTGAATGCCATGTATTGGCATTGAATGAGGAAAATCATGATTAACACTATTGATGTTTTTGTTACAAACAATATATTTCAAATAGAAATGATTAATTGTGGCTGTTGCAGTATTTCGGATTGCCATCAAAACAATATCTTCAAAAGAAGAATTTCGGTTAGATTGGAATGGACAATAATGATATACTTGTTACCTATGATACATTTGGCATTTCCAACAGAGAGTCTAAGGAAATATCTTCTCCTGATATTTCTTCAATTTTTATGGTGTCAAGAACCTTTAATAATAGCTCATAATTATACTGAAGCTTATCGCTATTAGTTTGCAAATTTTTGAGTTGATTTTGACATTCTAAATAGGCATTTTTATATTTTTCAATCTCTTCACTAGATTTAGAGTCTTGCATCTCAAGAGGATCAGTGAGTTGATCAACTCTTTCATTTATATCTGTCTGAGTCTCACGATTTTCTTGTTGCACATGTTTTTCAGATTTTTGGGTTTCAACTGCTATATAGTCTTTGCTATTTTGTGAATTGTTGGATTCATAAACATATTCTTTAAATGTTGTAGTAGTTTCTTTATCAATCATTTCATGTTTGCTATTATTGAACATTCTAAGAGAATCAAGTATTGTGAGGTAATGACAAGCCTTAGATTCACTCAAATTACACATTTTTGATGATTCTTTTAGCTTTGATAAGACCGTTTTTGATTTTTTTGGATCAAATTTGGGATTAATTAAGGTCATGTGTTTATTTTGTATGCAATTAGTGAACAATATATTATAATGGGAAGAAATGAACATGGATGGGCTGTAAAAGAGTTCATCTATATTGGATATGTCATATATTGGAAATTTCATGAGAATATGTCCACTTTGGACATTCTTTATAAGATCATCTAAATAAGGATGTTCTTTAATGTAATCAATTAGCTTCTTGTCAATCTTTTTGGCATTTATTTTCATAATTTGAAAACCAAAAGCAAGAATAGTATTAATTTCGTAATATTTGTTGCATGCTAAGTAGTGTCAATGTGTAAACCTCTCAATTTTATCGTCGGGGAAGCAACACAATTCCCTCAAAAATATTGAAAAAATATAGAAAATAAAATGAATTAAGATGTACTTAAAATGAGAAATAGATTATGATATTAGATTTTAGAAAAAACAGACTTTTGATATAACTTTTGAGAATCTCATATAAAAAAAAGCATTTAAAAATAAATTTAAATATCTTATTTATTTTACTATTGTAAATATATTCTGAGATTTTTAGAAAAAAACACTTTTCATAAGTATTCAATATTTGAGAATACGGTCCAAAAAAAAATAGATTCTCTTATATTTGCTTATATAAAAGGAAACTCTCTATCAGATGCGAATGCATGAATTCAGCACCTCTGATAGAGAGTTTCCTCTTATATAAGCAAATCTTTTTCATTCGTTTTTGTTAATATAAAAACATCAAAATCTACCAATATGAGAAATTAAACCCTGCGAGGCACCAGTCTAGAACTGGCACTTCGCAGGGTTTAATTTCTCTTGACAAATGACAAAACTTGTTCGCAATTGTGAACCATTGGGAGCAAGTTTGCCAGATATCTGGAAGGAATTGCTCCTTATGATATATGCATTGTAACTGTATATATCATAAAGAGCAATTCCTTCAATTAAACGCAAAAACTTTGGTGCAATCGTTGCTGATTGCACCCAAGTTTTCGAACTTTCCCGAGGGAATTGGAGGGTGAGAGATACATAGTCTATCTATGTACCTCCCACCCTCCAAATCCCACTCTAAATGGGAGAAACTTTGTTCGCATGTTATCTTATTCAAACAAAGTTTCTCCCATTTAGAGAAGGAATAGGAGCCTACCAGGCACTGATATATAATCAGTGCTTTGTAGGCTCCTATTCCTAATAGAAAGTTCGAAAACTCGGTCGCAATTGCATCTGATTGCGACCGAGTTTTCGAACTTTCCCGAGGGAATTGAAGGGTGAGAGGTATATAGTATGCCTATATGCCTCTCACCCTCCAATTCCTTCTCTGAAGCTGGGAAATTTTGTCCAAATGTTAAACTATTCAGACAAAATTTCCCAGCTTCAGAGAAGGAATAGGAGCCTACCAGGCACTGATATATAATCAGTGCTTTGTAGGCTCCTATTCCTAATAGAAAGTTCGAAAACTCGGTCGCAATTGCATCTGATTGCGACCGAGTTTTCGAACTTTCCCGAGGGAATTGGAGGGTGAGAGATACATAGTCTATCTATGTACCTCCCACCCTCCAAATCCCACTCTAAATGGGAGAAACTTTGTTCGCATGTTATCTTATTCAAACAAAGTTTCTCCCATTTAGAGAAGGAATAGGAGCCTACCAGGCACTGATATATAATCAGTGCTTTGTAGGCTCCTATTCCTAATAAAAATTTGAAAACTTTGGAGCATTTGATTATTGTATTTTGTCAAGAGAAATTCAACCCTGCGAAGTGCCAGTTCTAGACTGGTGCCTCGCAGGGTTTAATTTCTCATATTGGTAGATTTTGATGTTTTTATATTAACAAAAACGAATGAAAAAGATTTGCTTATATAAGAGGAAACTCTCTATCAGAGGTGCTGAATTCAGGCATTCGCATCTGATAGAGAGTTTCCTTTTATATAAGCGAATATAAAAGAATCTATTCTTTTTTGGAGCGTATTTTCAAATATTGAATACTTATGAAAAGTGTTTTTCCTAAAAATTTAATATAATGCTTAGCACAATATATAAAATTAAAATATCTATAATTATTTTCTATATCACACTTTTCATTACACCTTGAAAAGTCTTCTCAAACTCTATTTTTAATTATTTTTTAGATATATCTCAAGTGTGATTATTCAAAAACTCATATAGACTATATTTATTTTTTTCATTCAAAAAATTATATGAGAATCTCAAATTAACTTTCAAATTTTTTATTTTAAAAACATATTAATAATCATATTTTAAGATACATTTTCGCCTAAAAAATAATCGTACTTCCTCGACGATTAAAAGGCTCTCAATTTCTATCGTTGACACTACTTAGCATGCAACAATATTTACTCATCATTAGTGTTGTATTCCACATACTAATGATTTCAAGTGAATTGATCAAACATGAACCATAAAAATTTCTTATTGGAAGATTATTAATATTTAATTCTCTAATCTTAGTAAATTCAGATATTCCAATAAATGAAGAAATCTTTGTGTTACTTACATCCAACTGAGTTGCATTTTTGTCTTCCAATTGCCCAAATGAAAAAATTAGGTTTAGATTATGAATAACATCAGCAGTATCATTTGTTTTAGCCTTTATATCACCTCTCTCAGGCAGTAGTTCTTTCACAATACCAACCTGATGCATAAAATCCCGATATAAAATTCTTTACATTTCCCGATACATTTCTTAGGTTATAGCATGAGAGCTTAAATTGTCAATATATAACTGTTAAACGTAACATAACCAAACGAGTCGATATTTAAAAGCAAAAACATGAAAAACATTTAGTCAATTTTATTAATTAACTATGTGAGCTTCACGAAAGAAAATTATAATCATATTCAGACAGTAGATAATGAGTTTCAACATATTTATATTCAATTTGAAAATATATTTGTATCAAAATTAATTTTTAATGAAACACTAATCCTTAATAGTACGTAAGATTTTATGTAGCGAAATATCGGCAATAAATAAGTATTTTGACATATTATTTAATTTAGTCAATTTCAGGCTTAATATCTTCAGCTGGTGGGGCAGAAGGTGCAGCTTCCTCCATTCCATCATCAGCATCATCATCGTCTTCTCCCATATCACCGAAGTTCATTCCTTGATTTTGCCAATCGTAGCCATTCTTTTCTTCTTCATCATCCTCATCAATCCATCTATCCCAGTCGACTGTAATATAATGGAGTTTCTTTGTTGTCTTTGCAAGACGTGGCCACCAAATTGATGTATCCTTCTTCTTAAGGATAATTTCGATACCACGTGGCTTAACGTTGTACTTAGATTCATCAACAATAGTCTCTTTATAAAGTTCAAGTGTTAAATCGAACTTATTTTCTTTGTTATCAGATTCTCCTCTGAATGTCAATGTTGTTGGGTTAAGTTTAATGTATGGATCGATGCAATCATGAACACGGATTGTTACAAGAACATTGCCATCTTTACGCTGTGCCCAAACAATTGCTGGTTGCATGTGAAATGACATAACCGTCATTTCATCTCTGATGCGAAATATTTAGGGAGAATAAATTCAAAAAAAGAGAGGTCATTTGGCTAACAGACTTACTTTCACCTTTAAACGATGAATAACTCAATATCATATTACGAGCCGTAATATGACAAACTTAAATACGATTTTTTCGACAAAATGTAAAATTGTCTTACAAAATTAACAATAACAGTGAGTGAGAGTAAGAAATATTAAGTAGCAAATCATAATTAAACTATATTGTTAAATATTTCAAACTTTTCTTCCATCCATAAAATATCTGGACTTTTGGTCAGAATACATTAAAAATTATTAACATCCAAAACAATATTAACTAGTTTTGTTGCATGCTAAGTTCGGTCAACGATAGAAATTGAGTGGAAATTAATCGTCGAGGAAGTACGATTATGTAAAGTAAAAAATGTTGTGGGATTTTTAATATTATATATTATTTTATAATAAAATTTTTTTGAGTCATTTTAAGAAGCACATATAATTTTTTGAATTTAAAAATTAAAGTAGTGTCAAACGAATTTATCACTTAATTTAATACTCAGATTTCTTAAAATTAATGAAAAAAAGGTTTTCTGAGAACTTTTGAGAATGGTTTTCAAATTCCATTATTGAAAATATATAGGTATTGTATGAAATTCAAACTCTATATTTATTAAAATTCTAAATTTTTAATAAAATAACTTTTCAGAGGAATATGATTTTGAATGGTTGATTAATAAGTATAAAAATGTCTACGATTTTAAGGAGGGAATTGTTCCTTATGAGGTATACATCATAACTATATACCTCATAAGGAACAATTCCCTCTTGATAGCTGGGAAACTTTCTCTGAATAACTTATCATTTGGAGAAAGTTTCCCAGCTATCTATTAGAAACTAAAGGCTGTGAGGCACTAATATATAATCAGTGCCTCATAGCCTTTAGTTTCTTATTAAAAACGAGAAAACTTGTTCGAAATGATAAACAATTTCGAACAAGTTTTCTCGTTTTAAGGAGGGAATTGTTCCTTATGAGGTATACATCATAACTATATACCTCATAAGGAACAATTCCCTCTTGATATCCTGGATATTTTTGAATATATTTTTTTAATTAAAGTTCTCAAAAGTATTATCAAAAGTGATTTTTTTAAAATATCTCCAATTAATTAACTAATTAAAAGTATTATATTTTTAAAATTAAATAGTTTTTCAATTTTTTTGAAGGAATTGAGATACTTCCCACGACAATAAAATTGAGAGGTTTACATTATGACTGATCTTAGCATGCAACAGTTTGAGGAATGTATTGTAGGACAATTGAAAGAGATAAGAATGGAAAAAAATAACATTGGTCAAGCCACGTTGTTTTTAATAAATACGTATTTTAAACTATCTGTTGAAAATAAATCTGATGATTTTATTACAAAACTTCTACTAATTTTGATATCAGATTTTTTTTCCTGCTGAAATAACAGAGTAGCTGATCAAATGAAACTACACTACATTCCAAATATTCGATTCCCATTAAAGCTCGGAGAAAAAAGCGCTGAAATCAAAAAGAATTATGGAAAGTGAAATAGCATACATAAAATATTTTGAGATGAAAAACTATCAGACCAAAATAATTATAATTAAGGGTTTCGTTTTGCGAAAAAAACGTACAATACGCAATTTCGCTAAAAAAACATTTAGCTAGCAATTTCGACCTTTGACTCCACTCAAGACGTCACTTTTTTAATTTTGCGGTATCATATTTTTGGAAAATCTTTATGAATAAAAAAAAAAAAAAAAAAAAAAAGGTAGTGGGGCCTCCAGGCACTTCGTGCCCTCTAGCCCCGAAGATGTTTAGTATAAATGAAGTATAAAATGAAGTTTTTTTGGGTATAGGGGGCTTCCCAGGGGCTGCGCCCCTTCTAGCCCATAAAAATTTTTGAGAGTCGTCGTCGTTGACTTTTTGGTAGAGCACTCAAAATAGTACAACTTTGTCCGGACAAGTAAGGGTCTATCGTCGCTACAGGAAAAGTTACGGGCGTTCCAAGGAAGTATACTTTGAGAGACTCTTTAGAAACTTTAGACGTTTTACATAACCATCCATGCTTTTACTTTACATCCGATAAAAGTGGTTTGGAAACCGTTATGAGATGGTTAGAGGACATACATGACTATGAGTTTAGATATGACAAGATAGAATATGAGAGAGGTCCTATAAACCGGAGAAAGTGTCATATAAACATCTGTCAAATGACGCTTTTTAACTTCACTTAAAATGCCACGTAAGCTACGTAAGAATATACGTAAGAGGAAGGGAGCATTGAAACATCCAATAGTAAGACTGACACCACAACAACAGTTGCAACAACAAATGCTGAATGACCCCACTATGTTGCAACAAATGTCAAGCAACCCTATGCTTTAAACCGAGTTTTTGGTGCACAGAGTGGAGGTTTAAGAGCGGCACTTTTAGCGAAAATGGCAGGCTATGGTGGAGCTGCAGACGGAACAGCCTATAACCCTCAAAGTCAAATGAATTTGAGTTCACTCAAAAATCAAATAGCAGATGTCAAAAAGTCAAACATAGACATACAGAAGCAAATAAGTGAAAACGAAAAGAAACTAGAATATGACAGACACACAAAGAAACTCAATGAGTTAAACGTAGAGAAAAAGAAGAAAGAAGAACAACTGAAAGAACTAAGTACAGAGGAATATGCGAAAAAAGTGTCAGAAAAAGCAGCAGAAGTAGCAAAAATGGAACAAGATGTCATAAATTTGAAAACCATACTACTCAATATAAAGTACTGAAAGATGAAGAGATAAAACAAAAAGCCCTGAAGACATATATGGATAGCGATGAGTATAAAAAGAAGTTGAAGCAAATGTAAAGGCAGAAAAACTTTTACAGTTGCAAAACCAAACCGTACAGTATGAAAACTTAGCACAAGAAAGTAAAATAACGACGCAGCCATGCAAAAGGCAATGAAAAGCTCAGAATATATAAAAGCTAACAATGACTGGTTAGATGCCCAAGCCAACGCTAAAGCAGCCCAGCTTATAGGGTCAATAAGGACAAAAATACAAGCGGATGAAGACAGTTCAAATGAAGCTTTAACGAATGCTGACTTTAAGAACGCCTTCGAAGCTCTTCATAGTAAGGTGAAACTAGTGAACGACTTCTCATCTGGAAAGAAACTGAAGTCTGAAGGTTTCGACAAAGAGTTAAGAGAAGTAGCACAAAATATGACGAAAATAACAGATGCAGCAACGAGACAGGCAGTTCAAAGTGCCTATGACGCCGTTAGAGCAACTGTTGTGGAAAGTCAAGAAAAAGAGTTACAACAGACCAAAAAAGACCTAGTAAATGCTTTCTTAAGAACGAAAAGTCAGGTAGGACATTATGCTGCAGATGGAACATATGTGCCAGCTGGTGGAACTTATATACCACCAAACCCTCCAAGAGAAGCACCTGCACCAGGACTACCTAAAACATTTACATCGTCACATGGACACAGACACAGGCATGCACCAAAACCAACACAACAACCACCTCCACAACCAACACAACAACCAACAGTTCAAAACCCTGCACAACAACCACCTCCACAACAACAACCAAAACCAACAGTTCAAAATCCTGCACAACAACCAACAGTTCAAAACCCTGCACAGCAACAACCACAACCTGCACAACAACAACCACAACCAGCACAGCAACCAACAGTTCAAAACCCTGCACAGCAACAACCACAAACAGAGCAAGGACATAAAAGAAGTAGAGAACAAGGAAACCAAGAATTCTTAAAAATGCTTAAAGAAGACTATGGTTACTCAGATACTATTGACTTTAGTGACAGATATAAAGAAGCTATTAGAAAGTTCAAGGAAGGAAATACTGACCCGAACCTATTTAGCTTTATGGTTCAGCACCAAATCGGATATAATTTCAAACCTGGAAAATACAAGCTCGCTAAGGGATATGATTTAATAGCATATCATCCAAATGACATGAATGAATTTACTCCGAGATATTTGGTGTCAGAGATAAATGACAATTCAACTATCTTCATGAAACGCGTAAAAAATAGAGACGGAACGAAAGAAGAAAGGGTTATGAATGCGAATGACTTAAATAGGGAATTTGTTAAAAACGGTCTCGGAATATATGAAATGCCAGCAGATGAGGTACAAGAAACTCCACAGGAAGAAGTTCAGATACAACCAGACATGGAAGAAATAGTTCAGCAACAACAGCTAGAAGAGCCTGAAGGAAACGAACAAGTCCCTCCTTTGGAAACTAACTTCACAGAACTAGATGAAGATTTGGAACAGCCGAAAAATCTTGACCCTCAACAAGAGTATGAGGTGAATATGGAATCTTTCCAAGAGTTTAAGAAAAATTCGGCTGACAGAGTAGAAGAATATCGAAAAATGTTTGCCGACATACAAAAGACTCCAACACCAGATGAAAATATTCAGCATAGAATGGAAGTACTGAAAGAAAATGTACACAAATACAACAATCCTTTTTACTTACGAGCATACAACGTTCAATCTTTGGCTGAACTCGGTGAAAATAAAAGGTTAAATTTCACCAAAACATATAGAAATGAAACATTGTTTAAAGTTCATTCAGAACCTAACCAAGATGGAAACAAACCTACTTTTGTTTCTGCAGACTATGGAACTACAATGAGATGGGGTCATAAAGCTAACCCGGATAGGTGGTTCATAAACTTACAACCACAATTCCAAGAAGTTGTAGACGCAATGGAAGTCAATGGTGAACCAGATATAGCTGGTATTTTCAGCGCGGCTTTAATGCCATTGAAAGATATGAAACATGCAGATATTTTGAACCAGTATGAAATGGACATGGCTGATGGAAATATAACACCTGACGTTCTAAAACATTTATCTCAAAGAACTACACAGAACCATAGAGATGGTATATTTGGTGAAGAGTTTAGAAAGAAAGTTAGGGAGGGAGAAGGAAGAGAACCTATTGTACATGACCTTGCAAACGAAAGTTTGCAAAATGTCATAAAAACTTACTTTGCAGACAATGAACTGAGAAGGGATGAATATTTAAGAAAACTCAAATGGACAGTACCAAATGAAATGTTAGTATTGAAAAACATGTTCCTTGACAAAATAAAACCAACTACAGAAATAAATGACGCAAGCCTGAAACGTTGGGTAAAAGCTTTCCCATTCACAAAAGATATTATTGGTTACATGGAAAGAAAACCAGAATGGCTACAAAAACATATATTTGGAAACGAGCTTATTCCATATGGACAAGCTCTGTTTGAAGAGCTTGAACCGGAAACTCAGGAAAGAGTCATGCAAACAATACGCGAAGACTCAAATACAAACTATGACAAACTCTTTCTAGGATATAGGTTACCTGAGATGGGCGACCCGAGCCCAAAGGCAAAAAGGACATGGGAAATTTACAACATACTAGGTGAACATGAGGCAAAGATGCAACAACTTGAAGCAGAGGGCAAGTTACCAAAAGCGACACCAAAGAAGAAGAGAAGAGTAGAACAAAGTGAAAGTAGTGAAGAAGTAACTTCATCTAGTGAAAGTAGTGGCAATGAAGGAAAAAGAAGAGTTAAAAACTCAGTCAGGAAGAAAGTAAAGCTTGGTCCACGTGGGTTCTATTATGACACATAAATCCAACTATTCTATATTTTTACCCATATGAAATGTACGCCGCTCAGAATATAACGCCAACAATTTTGGATGCCATGAATGGAAATGTTTCCGAATGGTATAACGAATGCGACAATGCCATTAGAAGGTCAGAAATAGTTCCTGGAACTTACGAATATACAACTGCTGTTTCTTATGGAAACGTAGTGAGTTTGGAGAAGGTTCTTCAACAACAGTAGATATTGCTTGCGACAGGTTTCATATTATTTCTATTGACAACTCATTTCTTATACGTGGAACAAGACATTGAAATAAAACCTTCTGCCAAGTTGTCTGACAAGAAAGGTTGCAATGGAATTTTCTATGTCGGATACCAATATGCTCCAGAAGTTTTCATGGGATATAAGATATATTCTAACTCTGACTTAGTTCAAACAGTAACATGGGCAAACTATGAATGGTTCGCTTTGAGAAACTCAGTACAACCACAAGCTAGAGAACAAACAGACCAGTATGCAACTATTGAGAAAATAAGAAGACTTGACCCTAACGTTCCAGGAGTTTATGTTAACCTTTCTGAGTTAGTATACCTAAGTCGTGTACTGTGGCACTGCGCGCCTCCGTACACAACTTAGCGGTTTTGACACTTTACGAAACCGTTAATGTATATTTTACAACACAAACACAAACACCAACTTAACCTTAAATATTTATAAAGCCGCCAACCACTTCACCTCACTAATGAAAAAATAAACGTTTTCACAAACGACTTCACTAATGTAAAAAATAAACGTTCTCACTTACAAAAGTATTGCAACTCCTCCCATTGCTGTGCTTCACATAACAGCTCATAATCTTCTGACTCACTTTCTTCTTCATATAGGTCAAAATCACTGTCAAAATGAATGTTAGTAAGTTTTGACAAAGCTAATGAAACACGTTTACCGTTTGTATCGTATGCTTGTATAAACTTTCCATTCTTCATTCCTTCATAAACGCTCAAACTAACTTTACCCTTTCTCCCTCGTATCTGATAGAATGTATTTTCACGAGGAACGAAGAACAAATTCTTGAACTCATGACCGTTGTAGTTTGTTATCTCAATAGTTTTCGTCATTTACATCCAAATAAAAATTTTCAGTAAAATAATAAAATAAACTTAAAATTAATGATATCACCACCATCACACGTATGAAAACATAGCACAAAAATAAATTTAGGTGAAGTGGTGAAATCTCACCTCTTTTTTCACCTCTTTTTTCACCTCATGAATTCATTGCTTTATAACTCTCTTCCTTTCTCCAACTCTTCTAACTTCTTCTTAAGTTCAGCAATGTTGTCCTCATGAAGTTTAATCTTCCTTAATATACCTTCTCTATCTAATGGTTGCTTTATCTTTCTAAACTGAACTCTACCATCCTTCATAGTATGAACGTAAAAACCTTCTGGAACCGCTCCTGATTTAATGTATTCTACCAAAAACTTTTGTTTCATTGCTTCAGTGACTTTAGTCGTCATTTCAATCAAATAAAAATGTTCAAATAAAATAAAAATAACGTTATTTTTTCAGTAAGGAAACGCAGGAGTTTTACGATTTATTTGAGGAGTAGGTTCTGGTTTAAATGTTGGAGTTGACTTTTGAACAGGAGTTTGTACTTCCATAGGTTCAGGAGTCATTGAAGGTGTTGTTTGTGAAGGCGTTGGTTTTGGCGATGGTGTCGGAGTTTGTTCAAATTCAGCTACTTCAGTATTATTTATAACATTTGCTTTATTTCTTTTCAACATCATAACTGCTCCTGCTGTAGCTAGCAAACCTAGTGGGAGACCATATTTTATATAAGGACTTGACCAAATGCTATTTTTGACAGGAGCTGGTGGAACACCTAACCTTGGTGAAACTGCTCTTTGCCATTGTGCAGCTCGTAAGAAATATTCAATAGGTGCTCCATAATCGTTTGGTAAAGTTGTTTCACAGATGGTGAAGGTTCACGAGAGCTTGATGAAGAACTCATTTATAAGCTTTAAAAATAAACGTTCATCCTTTATTCCTCACTGTCGTCAGTTGCTAAGTTATAGTCATCTAATCTTATTATGGGGATGCCTGACTGTCTTACTTGTATTGCAAAGCAACAATCCCTCATAAATCCAATAAGTGGCTTGGTACATTTTTCTGTTGCTAGTTCAATAGGTCCTTTAACAGACAATTTGTATGTTATTGGAGCAGTAGATGTTTGACCTTGCTGGAAGCAAAAGTCCACTTCTGTTGGAAAACCACATAAGAAATGTGTGTTGTCATAGCTATCCCATTTATGTTCCACACTACCATCATCCACCAATGACTCATAACATCTTCATTAAATCCTATCATATCATTGTTTGTATTGCAGGCGTTCGCAACCATTTCATAAAATACAGGTCCATATGATTTTTCAGGTTCTGCAGGCATATTTCCATAAGCTCCCATGGAAAGCTGAAGATATTTAAACTTAGGGTTCTCAAAATTAACATAATAGTTGTCTTTCTTTCTAAATAGTGCCCAAATACTTTTAACATTAATAGGCGTATAAGCTGCTGTAAATGTTGCACTTGAACTATCTGTATTCTTTGAGAATGAACCGTCCATAGGAATCCAATCCATAACTTTAACAGGAAAACATAAAGCCTCGTTTGTATAATGTTCTACAAGTTCTGTATAAATGTTAGGGTCTAAAGAGAATGATTTTGGATGAATGAAACATTCATTAAAATCCATCTTTGTTCGAAATAGTTGCTGGTTTACAGTTGTAATAGTAACTGTTCCACTAGCTTCTACTGCCTTCGTTATCATAGTGAATGGTTCATTCCATGGAACAAATTTATTTGTCGGTGGATTTGAATCTGAAGCAAATGCAACTTTAAGAGTTGGATTGAAAGCAATGATATCATTTACAGATATAGATGTGCATTGTAAGGCGTCGCTACTGAACTTTACTTTAAGCTGAATGTTTCCTGCAAAAGCTGGAATAAATCGAATAGCTTCTAATGGAAGGAATCTTCTAACAGGAATTCTTAAACGAAGCTTAAAATCAAATGATTTTCCTGCTGTAATTGGACCACTAACAATTTGTCCTGTTCTGCATGTTCCCGAATGACTCCATACATCTTCATGTCGAGTCTTTGAGAAAACATCTACTTTCTTTATTTGTTCGGTAGTTTGTGAGTTTGAAGTTATATATGCTTCTTCTCTTGCGTTGTCTTGAGAATATACGATACGACCATTTGCAAGGATTTGATATCCAGCAACTGCATAGAAAGCGTCATCGAAACCAATCCAAAATCCTGGTGGGTTTGTTTTATTGGAACCTGAACCAATTTCTTTATCTGCAATAAATTGACCTTCCATTTTATACGTAATGAATGTATTGTAAAGGTCCAACATATTTTCACCAGGAGGTGAGAGATTGAATGTTACCCATGTGTTATCTTTAGCAGTTCCAGGTTGTGATGGAATCTTTGCGTCAGAATATTTTCTATTAGTGTCACCAATTTGAACTGCATTGTCTATGATATCGAAATATGAGCGAATCTGATGAATATGCTCTGCTGGAGTAAATTCGTTTAACTGTTCGTTCTGCATGTATTTACTTCAGATAAAAATATCTATTTACTTCATTATTCTCACTCTTCTTCTTGGTATTCGTGGTGGAAGTTGTTTCTTGACATTTTCAATGAACTGTACATTCTCTTTTGTCTCAACTTCTTTCACTGGCGGGTCAGGGTTCTTTGACTCGGTTTGTTTTTCAATGAAATTCACGAACTTTGCAATAAGCTCTTGGTTCGTTATTGAAAGAACATCTGGCTTCTTTTCTTCTTGTTCTATTGACTTTTCAGTTTGAACAGAAGGTTTTATATGGGCTTCGTGGACTTCACCCTTGCCATGCACCTTAATGTTGTCGCTCTCTGCATTCGCTAATGGAACCTTTCTTTTTCTTACGTATATTTTACCATCTTTACTCTGACTTACGTAATAGAAAGGATGTTGTATTCCTCTTGCGTCATTTAATATAATAGACTCTCGCTCTGATTTTGACAAGCTCATTTTACATCGGTTAAAGTTTTAATTTTGTTTTTTATCTGCAGTCAAATGACTCAGACAAGCCCTACGGACAAGACCCAAGGTGTCATAGATGTTGAAGCATTGAAGAAAGAAATTCGCGAGCAAATTTTATCCGAACTGAAGGAACAAAAACAAGAACAAAAGCCAGAGAGACCAAAGAGAAAACTTAGTGAAAAACAACTAGCTGCATTAGCTGCTGGAAGACAGAAGAACCCACGTTTGCTGGCGAAAAAAGCTAGAGAAGAAGCAAAAGCTAAAGAAGCTGAAGCAAAGAAAGAGTAAATGGTTTATTTTTATCCGAATTAAATGTATAGACAAATACCTTTATCTGTTGCGTTCAGTAGTGAAAACCCTGACGTCAAAATAAAGGGGAACAGAGTAACGTTTAAGTTTCCAACAGACTGGATTGTGAACATAAATGAAGAGAAGTACATTGGCATAACATCTATGTATATAACACGTGCTTTCAGAAAGGTTGACTTTATACTTCAAGTCGAGATAGAAAATGACGAACAGTCTTTAAGCGCCCAAAACATTCACATATACAAATACTTTAAAGACGATACAACATTGTTGCAATGTATGATTTCATTTAATGAGATGTTCGAGAAAAAGTTCAACATTGAAGTACAAACTTTACAGCCTTTACGTGAGTTTCTTGCACAACTGAAAGAAGAAGGTAGTCAGCCACAACTTATAGACTTTCATTATGAATTTAATGAAAATGAAGATGGAACTCATGACTGTCAATTCATTGTATTCTCACCATTCAATGAAGTCGCTAAAAAGAAAGAAAATCCATTACGTATAAGATTTCAAATCTCCGAACCAAGTGATGATTTTAAGAATGTTTTCAATTATGATGCAATGCTTCCGAGGAAAAATGAATTTTCAAAGATTGTAACACCTGGCATTTGGGATAGAAAGCAAGCAATACTTTACTCTAATATAGCCAAAGGCGTTGAAAATGAGTTCATTGGTCATACAAGAACTTCACCACTGCCAAATCCTAAATACTATAAATTAACTGGCTTCAATCGTGAGTTTTGGATAGACATGTTCTCCACTCATGACCATAAATGTCCAGTGTTCTTACCTCCAGACCATAAGGACTGTCTCTACATTGAAGCACAACTCTTAAACTCTACCATCGCAGTATTGTAAAATCTACGCTAGCTTTATTTTTATCACGAATGACCTCATTGCTGACAAAAATAAGCCGCTAGCGGCAAGGGCGAAGCCCATGACCTCATTCATGACCTCATTGCTGACAAAAATAAGCCGCTAGCGGCAAGGGCGAAGCCCATGACCTCAGAACTTCAACTTACGAATAAAGCTTGTTTTAGTCGTTATTGAAAAGTTGAACTTTTCAGCAAAGCAAGGTTGACATGACTTACATAAGTCGAATGCAATCTCTTGACCATCATAAAGTGCTTTGTAAAGTTTCATTAAACTGAACTCAGAGTCTTTGTCATATGTTCCAACAGGTATGTGAATGTTCTTATCTTCATTGTAATAGCATTGTATAGCTTCAGGAAACATTTCATTAGCGGTTTAAAGCAATAACATCTTGCTTCACGCCTTTCATTCTGCAGTGAAATGCAACTTCATTTAAATCGTTAGTGAGTAAGTCTATGTAGGTCTTCTTTCCACAGAAAATACTTTTATAAGCTAAACTTTGTTTTCCAGGTGTTATTTCTGCAAAGTCGCTATGAAATTGACCAAGGTTCTTTCCTATAAGTTCGCGACCATATCTCTTCTTAAACTCTGCTGCAAGCTTTGGGATGTCTTCATTATATAAGTGCATACTGTCGGTATCCTGGTAAAAGATTTGAAGTCCCATGTCCTCTGCAGTACAGAATACTTCATTCATAATACGTTTTGACATAGACAGAATATTAACACCAAGTGGACAGAAGTTAAAGTGTCTGCAAATGCTTTTCGTTAGCTTGAAAATAGTTTTATCTGAACCATCCAAACCTTCGAACTTCACTATATGGTTGTAATTTCTTATAGCATATCTTATAGCATCTTTGTCATCTACTATGGTTATTTTTGACTCAATAGGAGATAGAATAGTTTTGCCATAAATGCTGTTCAGAATGAGTTTTATAATTTCTTGTAAGGGGTTTCCTTCTTTCTTATACTTTAACCTTAACTCAAACAACTTCTTTACTTCATCTCTTATTCTCATATCTCTGTTTCCATCGTAATAGTATCCTTGCAACACTTCACATTTGACACATTGATATTTTATGAGGTCTTGTAATGTTATATGGTCAACATACATGAGACAGCAAGTGTTTGAACTTCTTGGAACGTTAAGTTCTGGATTTAGTTCAGGGTCGCAAACTATTAAATGAAAGTGTCTGGGTATACCAATCTCTGTTATCTTAATGAGAACAAAGAAGCCAGACATAAACTTTTCACCAATGGGTTCCTTTTGGTCGTCATCGAATAAATGTCTCATGAGATACTCTGTGCTTAACATTTCTTCCTTCAATACTTTTGGAATACCTTCTAAAGTATAAAGTCTTGCTATAGCTGAAGGATATAATGAAACAGTGTCGAAGTCAGCAATGAGTTTCTTTTTGCTCTTTTGTTTCATGTTATCTGACAACATACATCTTCCACCTTGAATGCATCTCGAAATAAATTCTCTTGGTTTATTTGAGAGGTCATAAAGATTTCCATTCGGGAAGTATACTCTGTTCTCAAACAATTTGTTAGCAATAGAACAAATACTAACGTAATCATAAACGTTTAAATCAAACTCTTTCAATAAGTCATTGCGGAACTTTACAAAACCTTCTCTTAAAATTCTTACATCTTGTTTGCAGTAAAACGTGCTATATTTTTCTAAGTCGAAGTGGTTTTCATCTATTCTGCAACCTTTGATGGAATCTATGTTTTTCATAAATGTATCTGCATCCCGGATAAACTTACATGCTTCAGAAATGACACCAGTTCTGTTGTCATTTGCTAACAAAACACTGCTGTAGTAGTTATATGGAAATACTTCTTTCGGTCCTGTTTGTAAGTTAAACATAGCAGGAAATAGTTTAAGCTTCTTATTTATAACACTGTAAGAGTCTTTTATAATAATTGCCCGTCCTTTATATAAACCAGTTATTTGCATTGTTCGTGAACCTTTAATGATGGGAGTTCCTTTCACTTCTGTCATGTGTCTTAAGATGAAGTTTATGTCATAACTGAGGTTGTGAAAATATATTAAACTCTTGTCAGGAAGTCTTTCCAAAAATTCTGTTGCACAGTTCTGACCCCATATGCTTTCACTCACTGAACCATCTTCACTGTCATAACAGATGTTAAAAGCTTTATGAAAACCATCCGTACTACACTCAAAGTCAGCAAAGAAAACGTGCTCAGGAATGAATTTACATTTAGCTTTATTTACTTCTTTTGACTCTGCTTTCTTCTTCAGTTGTACACAATACTTTTGGAGCATATGTCAAATCTTTAAATGGTGCAAGGTTTCTGTTTATATAAGTCAGTAGTATATGTGAAAAGTTCTCCATAAGAAATAGGTTCGAAATATTTGCACTCCCACAATGTTTTCATAACATCCCATAACGGTGTTGTTCTATCATAACGAACTACATATTTATTTCTCTCTTTGTATAAATCTTCATCTGTTTCTCAATGTTCATTCCACCACAAGCTTTGAGAATTTCTTTATAGTTTCGAATGAAGTATGTTGTCATTGGTAATCTTTCATTTAGCATGTAGTGGTCTTCAACAAGAAGTAAGTCAATAGTTCTAACAGTTTCGCATTTTTTGGTATATATCTCTTTATTTCATTATGTCTTGAGTCATTGAAATAACCAATGGTAACATTAAATGATATACCTGTTGCGTCAGAAATTTCTTGTACTTTACTTTGAGGAAAGTCTCTAACACGAATGACTTCTCTCATGTGGTCAATAGTTTCTTCATTTACTCCAGCCTGAATGCAAGCATAAACGAAACAATTGTCCTCTGTCATAAGTGTTGCAGTTCTTTTGTTCAGTTCATTGAAGATTTGGTAGCGTTCAAGATTTATAGGTAATGTGCAAAGATACTTCCAGAACTGACCGCTTCTCTTCTTATAAAACTTCTTTTCACCATTATCTTTCCAAAAGCTTTCTATAAGTGCTGGGTTTCCTGTTTGCTTAAGAGCTTCCAAAATGGCTTTCTGGTCATTTGTCAGTGTGCTTTCATCTCTATATGGTCTCTTTTTTGGTTTGCCTTTCTTTACATCTGACATCGTTAAGCCTTCATATTCTGTTAAATCATACATCTTTATTTCAGTAAGATTCTTTATGTTTGTCAAGAAGAAGTCATAGTGCATTTCAACAATACCTGCAGCATTTGCTTCTATCTCTGATATAAAGTTCTCCTTCAAGAGCTGATGTAGTAATGTTCCAATATTATTGAGGTTTAACGTAGAACATTCATACTTTCCACCAAGTTTATAACATACCATCCATCTGTTGGAGTTTATTTTAATTTTCTCTAAGAGTCTCATGAAAACCTTACCGAAATGTTTGTGTAAGTAGTCTCTGTTTGGTTCATCTAAAGCTTCGATGTTAAAGTCAATGAGTCTATTGCCTGACTTCACATTTCTCTTCCTATTCTCTTCATCTTTCTTTAACCATCTCTCACCTTCTTTTGGTTTGTCGTCAATGGAACGAATGACATCGTTAGCTTTGCGAACTTGTTCTATAGCACTTTTAAACATCTCTCTTCTCTGTTGTTTCAGTGTGTCGTCTCTTCTTCTTGTTTCACCAACGTTTGCATTTGTTATGTCAAACATTTCTCCTTACTTCATGAGGTATGAACGTCTATGATATAAGTCAATAGCAACGTCATTTAAAGGAAATGCTCTTGCATGGACTTCGTCCTCGCCGCGTTGCGGCTTTATGAACTCATGAATTCTATCATAACTTATTGCACCATTATAGTCTTTGAAGTCAGCGAGTGCTTTTTTGTTTGTTGCGTAATGCTTTGCAACATCTATATTAGCTTCTGTAAGAAGTTGTTTTATTTCCGAGTGTTCTAACTTAGACAACTTCCGATACATCTTTAGTAGGAAATAAAAAAATATTTTTTGAAAAAATTAGATTAGATTTTTTTAAGTTATTTTTCAAAATAATTTAATATTTTTATTTTAATGAAACACATGCAAGATTGCAAGTTCTTTTCATACAATGCTCTCGCTACTGCCATCAAGAATGAGTTCAATAATGCTTCAAACGTTAATGTTATCTTTAACAAGAAGTTTGTGAAAGAATCTAAGTTTGGTCAGTATGTCAGACCATTAGCTATTGTCATTGACCGCAAACGTTATACTTCACAAGAGTTAGCAGTAGTTTTGAAACAAAAGGGTTTCTTCGTGAATGTCAAAGATACTCATTATACTGTTATAAAGAACTCTAACATTGACTTCTTCAGTATTGCTATGAATCTTTCCGAACAGAAAGAATATAAGAAGGGTGAAACAAATGTGAAATATTATCCTTCATCTCTGAAGACAATAACGAACAAAGATGTTATACAAAAGTTCTTACCAAAGGTTGAAGAAGCTTCAATTGACATTGACGAAGGAAGTGAAATGGTTGAAGAAATTGACCCTGAAGCTATTTAAGCAAAAATATATTTTTGTATAAAATTTCAAAGCATTGAACAAAAAAAGTTTTTTTATTCTTCCTCTTTGAAGTTATCAAAATATTCTGTTATTTTTTCCTTTAGCAATGTTAAGTCTTCTTTGAATGTAAGTATTGTGCAACCTTTGATGTCATAGTGTGTTTGAGGAAGAGTATTTTTGACAATTTCCTTTATTTGCTCATTAGGTGTCATTGAAATCGGTAAGTTTTCACGATAGAACCAGTTTCTGTCAGATTTATATATTTTAGCTAAGTCATAAAAGCTCTTGTTGTTTCTTCTCACTAAATGCAACATAACCATATCTCTGTCTTCTTCTTTCTCCAACTCTTCAGTATATATCATATACTTATAACTCTTTTCCTTTCCTTTTGGTACTGAACGCGGTATTCTTTTCTGAATGCTTTTGTCTTCTTTCATCATATCTTCTCTCTGCTTTGTACAAAGTTCGTCAAGTAGCATAAGTATGTAGATTGCATAACGAGGTGAAGCCCACATTGCTATAGAACTAACTAGGAACTTATGAACATATATACCTTTTAGATGTGATGGTAAGTTTTGTCTGTCTTGGTACATCTTTTTAAGTTCTACATGTTCAAACTCACTGAGGAGTTCATGAGTGCTATTTAATTCAAACCATTCATTTGGTGTTTTATTCTCTGGAGCAAAACATGCTGTCAAAATACTTTGCACCTGGTACATGTCGTCTTTGACAGAACGAATGAGACGTAACTGTTTGTTATACTGTATGTACTCGTATTCTTCATTTATGACTTCATGGACTATAACTGTTGTTGTGTTCTCTAATGTTGTCATTACTGTTTCTTATATACAAGATAAAAAATTTTGTTAGAAAAAAATTAGCGTTATTTTCTGACTTTCACAAAAGACCAAAAATAAACGCTTTACATGTATTTTTCAGCAACTTCGTCAAATAATTTTATAGCACTATCTATCTCATCTACTTCAACGTTTCTTTACCTTTCGTGGGAGCACCATACATTTTCTCAAACTTTTCAAGTAGTTCTGTTTCAGCAGCTCTCATATCGTTAACGAACACAACCTTGACTCTATTGACTGTAGAGTCATATCTTTGAGTTATATTATATGTTCTTCCTATCTTATATCTCTTTGTATTGAAGTCCTTCGGTTTCTGAACGATGTAAAGTAAGCCTTCACTGCAACGTTCCGTATCGAATGAACCATAAGTTATGAAGTTATATCCAACAACTGGGTCAATCCATAACAAAACTATTGGTATAAGACTTTTGTCTATAAGATATGCTCTTGTTCCATGAAATGCTACTGATATCATAAGCTCAGGATTTCTTGTCAAAATTTTCTGAGTTGAAGCATTTCTAACCCAGTGGTTTGTTTTCTTTTCAGATGGTGTCAGAATGTCTGACAAAGAATATTTGTTGTATTTCTTTGAGTATCTTACGTTTAAATCACCGATTCTAACCACTTTGGTGTCATTGTCAATCTTTCTAACTGTTTCAAACTCAATGTTTGACATTACTGTCTTTACATACAAAATAAAAATTTTTCTTAGAAAAAAATTAGCGTTATTTTTCTAACTAATGAAATTCATGAAATTTGGTCATTTTTCAGTAAAAATATATTTTAGGTGAAGTGGTGAGATCTCACCTCTTTTTTCACCTCTTTTTTCACCTCTTTTTTCACAAGCGTTTTACATGAATTGTACGATGTATATTTGAAATCCTAAACAATTTCGTAGCTTCTATTTCTTCTGTCAGTATGTCAAAAGTTTTAACAATACCGAAGGTTTCTTTATACTTCTTCTTGACGTCAGATAGAAGGAAATCTTCTGCTGTTGGATAGTTTTTGTTCAGAAATTCTAACATGTTCATTTTATCTTCTGCTGGCTTTTCTGCTTCTTTCTTTAAGTCTGCATAGTCGTTTCTCATTCTTTCTATCTCTTTGACTGAGTAGTTATATTTCCTAATTGCTGCTTTACATTTAGAACATTGCGGGTTCATTTTTGCGTTATACATTGAAATTTGACCTGCTAAAACAACTAAGGCGTCAATTGCTCTCTTCATCTCAAACATAGCGGGTCTTATTTGTTCGTTCCATACTTTGCCTCTTCTATCTTTATCTCTTATTTCCCAACAAACATTTTGCAACTAATGAAACAAAGTTATCGTAAGTCTTAAACTCCTCAGATTTATATATGTCAGAAATGTTTTTATATACCATGTCGCAATCTTTGTCCATAACCTTATGGTTGCAATGAAAACCAAGGAATTCATAATTTACCTTTCGTATGAATTTCTTAATTTCTACTGAGTCAGTTGGTTTCACTTCAATTTCGTCGAATTCAGGAATAGTGAGTTTTTGTTGTTGGATTTCAGGTAGTTTAGGCAAATGGTCAATAATGTCCTGCATTTCATAAAGATATTCTTCATTTTCTTCATCTTTCGCACTACAGTCTAAATTACTTGTTAAAAGTTCCTGCTTTATCTTCTGGATTTCTGTTTCAAAAGTATATGAAGAAGGAATGAAGCTTTTCATTTCTACTAACATAGATGTTGGATTCATGACTAACGAGTTTGGTGCTGTTGTTGTGGACAGAGTCCCGCCGTTCGCGGCTTGAATTGTTGTTGTGCCGATTGTTGAAATCATATCTTTTATACAAAATAAAAAAAATAAAAAAAATAAAACTAACTTTATTTTTATTTCGGGAAAATTCATGAAAATTCAAGAGGTGAAAAAAGAGGTGAAAAAACAGGTGAGATCTCACCTCTTCACCTATAATATATTTTTGTCTGATTTACATCTAATGAAAAAGTTTAGAAGAATTTTCTTATTCTTTCTGGCATGTTTTTGTCTTTCCAATACTCCCGCTCTAATGGTCCCAGATGAGTTGGTTTAGATTCTCTCAAGTTCTTAGATGGTATAACATCTTCAACGCCTCCTTCATATCTTACTTTATAAGTGTCATCGTTTATGTTGTAGTCAAGTATTTCAATAACCACTCCTCGCTTTGCTTCGTCAATGGTTTCAGCAAGTTTGCCATTACTACTTTCGACTAATTTATGACGAGGGTAAAATGCTATGGAGTCGTCAGCAGCTTTTATAAGATATCCATTACCTTGCGTAGAGTCTACGATATAATAATTTCGACTTAACCTTAAACGTTTCTTTGTCAACGGTTTGTCGTCAAGAACTACACGAACTTTTGTACCAGGAATGAGGGTAAATTGTGTTGAATTTCTGATATTTTTGTGTTTGGCTTCGTTTCTTTTGTATATACTTTTCTTCTTGTTGTTGTGTCATTGAATTTGGTGTATGTCCTGTTGTAGAATGTGTTGAGGAATTGTAAACTTCGATGAAATGTTTCATTGTTTCTTCGGTAAAGTCTCGCTCTTGATTTAAATCTCTGAGAGTCCTTATGAAGCGGTTAATGATACCGAGTATGTTATGGTTATGGTCTTCAGTAGTGTAGTGAGTTATGTTATGCTTAATGAGAAATTCTGTGATTTCGTTGCTGAGGTATGCACCGTCTTGGTCTGATGTTAAAATACTTGGGCTATGTTCTGCTACAAACTTTTGTAAAACTCTTAACACTTCACGAGTTCCTTTATTTTTCATTATATACGCAAAAGCTTTACGAGTGTTAACATTAATGAAGATGAGGAAATGGTTTATGTCCTCCTTTTCTGCTTTGAATGAGAGTGTCAAATTGGTATGCGTCAGGAGTGTTGGAGTAAATTGGTAAAAAGTAGTCGTAAGGATTTATTTTTGTTTGATGTACAAACATTTTTGTCAAAGAACCTTTTCACTTCAGCTCTGTTAGTAAATCCCGAACTCTTTGCAGCTTCATTGAACTTCTTAAATGACCTCCATGGATGTTGTTCGAATACTTCTTTCAAGCTCATTTATGTAAAAATAAAGATTTTATTCTAGGCTCAAGTGCGTTCATTGAACGCGGTACCATGCAAATACAGTCACAAATGGTGGCATGTAATCTGCACCCGAGCCCTGTTGGATTTGTTGTGAAAGTATGGGCAATGATTTCCTGCGGTTCCACAGAAAATACCTGCGCTTGAATCTACTGGGTCACTTGAAATATCATATCTATGCATTCCTGTCTATCCGAACCTGCTGCAAGATTTTGTATAACCTCTTTTTTGTTATTGAATGTGAATGACTACCTGTTGTGTTTGTAGTTCCTGTATGAGTGTGCGGTGGAAGGTTTGCTTCAGTAATTTTCTTCGAACCTCCTGTTTGCTTTGAAGAGTTAGCACAGTATAAGAATTTGTCTACAATCTGCTGCCATGTACCAAAACCTAAAACTGTTGCTGGATTTGTTGAGTTCATTGACGTATAAATAGAGCCTATAGGATATAATGTTTGAAGTATTTCTGTCTTTAATGTTTGAAGCTCTGTTTTGTCTGCTTTCTTATCATATAAATCTTGAGCAGTGAATTTAACATTATTTTCATCCTCCATGACATAAACATCTTTACATCTAATGTTTCTCATCGTCGTTATGTCGTCATCCGATGTTAAACCTTGTGGAAAGTTAGGAGGTTTACAATATAATGCATCCCACCAGTTTCTTCAACCGTTCCTTCAATACTTTCTATAGCAACAGTTGTGAAGGATTTATGTGTATGGTTCTTGTCTGCTTTTCTTATCTAACATTGCTGGTAGTTCATGTGCTTCAAAGTTTCTGACATGACCTTCGATATTCATACATTTGTTATTTAAGGAGTTTAGTGTATCTTTTACGCTTGTACTTGGATTCTCTAAAGGTGCACTTGAACCAAGGGTATAGTTCAATATTATGTCGTCTGCTCTAACAGTAGTGAAGGATTTATGTGTATGGTTCTTGTCTGCTTTACTGTCTAAAGAAGTTTGAAGTTCATTTATATCGGAGATATTGTGTTTATGAGATTTCAAAACTTTGTTCATTGCTTCGAGTTCAACTTTGTCAGCTTTACTTTTAATAGCATCTTCAAACGTTATTTTTGACTTAACTCTCAAAGTAAATCTTGGTTCAACTAATACACCGTTAACATTGAAAGTAGAGGCATAAATTTCATCGTTATAACTAAATGCTTCTGGTGCTTTACCTGTGTCATACTGTACAGTACAGCTTATGTCATAACCTTTAGCACGAATGTATTTATATCTTCTTTCATTAACATTTTTTGTCTTCGCTTCATCACTTCGTGTTAAATATCCATGGTAGTCCGTTATAATCTGTTCGTCTGAAGTTATATAATGAACGTGGTTTTTATCTGCTTTTTCGGCTAATTTCTCATTAACATCATTCACTTCTAATTCAACTCTTCCGCCAGAACTCTTATTATCATTAATCTTTTTCATTAATTCGGTAATTACGTCATAAAGACTATATTCTGTTTTCGGTTTTGTAAATAATGAGTCAAAATTTCTTTTCATCATTACATCGCTGACATTAATGATATCACCAATTCCTTTTTCATTTATTCTCTTCATTAATTCTGCAATAATGACGAATATATAATCTGTTAATTTATTCTCTTCATCGAGGGTTATAGAATGTTTTGAAATTGAATCATTAACTCCTCTAAATAAATCAATAACTTCAGGATACACGTTTTTAATGTCTTGAATAACCCGACCAGTATCCTCGCCACTATGTGGCTCTGAGCCCGTTGGGCTCTGTTGTTCATGTTCTTCGTTCCCGTCGTTACGTGGTTTTATATCTCTAACCATCATCAACGCAGCCATAACCGGAGGGTTTGTTGCTACCTGTTCGAAAATCCGTCCGTTATGTATGGTATATCTAAATAATTTCTTTGTGTTTGTTAAAACATTTGAAACAAGTCTTTTAAAACCATCTACAAAATTTCCTGTTTCACCTAATGTTCTTGCAGCATTTACAAGCTCACCCATTCCCGCTTTTGACCCCAAAAACGTCCATATTGCATTTATTTCACTCTGTATAGTTGTCCATTCAGCGAAACTAACACCCGCATTCGCTAAGCTGAAAATGAAATTCAGTGGATCGAACTTAATTCCACTTCTTTTTCAATTTCAACGAACTCACTAACATGAGATTTTAAATATTCTTTCGTTAAAATTGTTTTCCCCGATGTTATGTCATTAACGAAACTATCACCGTCAAAAGTTAATGAATTCAATTTCGTCGTTGATGCTTTTATTTCATACACCGCTTTATTGATAGTTTTTGGCTCACCTTCTTTAGAAGCATATGAAACATTAATGAATGAATTATATGTATTCATGAATGAGTTAAAATCAATGATTTTCATTAATGACGCCTTTAATGATTCATTTACTGTCGAATCCCTTAAAGTAATTAATGAACTGTCCTTTATGAAAGGTACCCTGCAAACCGTCGAGTTTGGATCAAATGCTGTAGTTGGTGCAGGAATATTAATGATATAAGTCATTAAATCATTAAGTGACGTAAATAATGTTGTCGTTTTTGATTTAATTTCTTTAGCATCTGTTATATACGGTAATTTTATTTCTGTAGTTTCTGAATTAAAGATATTCGCTAAAATGTTTTGTAAACTGTTTTGAACAGCTGTGTAAACCGTTGAATTCGGAACTCTTACGATTTCACCGTCCTTAATAAAAGGCATTGCACATGGTGTAGTGCTTGGGTCAAATCTTTCGGGATTATAATTCAACATATATTCTAATGCTTCATATACAGACTTATATACTGTTGTGTCGTTCTTCATGACAACTTCACCATTTACAATGAATGGCATAGTGCATGGAGTTAAAATAGGGTCAAACTTTTCATAGTCCTTCCATGTTATGTATTTCTCGGTATTTCCATCAGAAATAACAATATATTTGTCAGTAAGTGTGAGAGAGTATTGACCAAAATATAAACGTTTAGCTCTGTCAGCTTCATACGCATATGCAGCAATACTCATATTTTAATGAGAATAAAATGTTGTTCTATTTGCAAAGTACAGACCCAAACGAATACGGGACAGTAAAGCTACAAACAAACTTAGGTCTTCAGAATGAAGCGCTTGCTTTCAGAGTTGTTGACTTCAATACTATCGCTTCATTCGTTATAACAGATGAAACAGATTTCATGGAGCTTGAAATAGATGGAAAGAAGCATGAAATAAGATTTCACAATAATGTAGAATATAAGATGGAAACATTAGCTGGAGTGTTAAATGCGCTCATAAATACTACAATAAACAAGGAGAACGAAGAAAACTTAATGAATGTTAAACTTATTGCAGGAGTTTTGAAGTTCAGTTATGCGAAGGAGTTTAAGATAACACGAATGAGTCATAGAGTACAACTTCTTTTGGGAGCATACCATATGACATTTCCTTTGAAAAGTGTTGACAAAACGATTGAGATGAAATCTGTTCCATACGTATGTTATGGTAATTGTTTATACATTGAGTCTAAAATAGCTAATGTCACAGGCATTTCAGGAGTTAATAGTAAAGGTTCAGTAGAATATAAATCCTTCTGTTATGCAGTCAATTCAATGTTCATTCCAAACGTTCCTGTCATAGCAACTCATTTAGGTAAATGGGTTCGCATTAGTCCTCATAATTTGAAAGACATGCAATTCAGACTTGTTGACTTTCAAGAGAGCCTGTAGAACTGAAGGCACCAGTGCGAATGACTGTTGAAGTTGACTTTTTAGAAAATATTAAATGCAACAGCTTACAAGAGAACTCAGAGCTAAAAATATAAAGTATGAATGTTATGTATTAGGTCATGAACTTTGGTTGTTGCTGTTTGATGAAACAAATGAGTTAGTTATGTCAGTCAAGAGAACAGAAAAAGGCGTCAAAGGCGCCGAGCGCAAAGCGCTATATTGTGTTAGTGAAAACTGCACCAAGTCAATAAGATTAGGTTTGCATTATGAAGATGAGTTCGATACTGTTGAAGAAGTTTTGGATAGATATTACAAATTGCTTTAATTTACTAAAACATATTTCAAACAAAGTTTATATTCTGTTGAAAGTTTTGTATATCATTCGAATATTTATACTTAAACTCAACTCCTGTAGTTCCTGGTGTTTCAATGATGCGGATGTTACCTATTTTCATGAATGGTGGCGTTTGACCACAGCATTCGATTTCAGGGTCGAGATAGTCAATGACACATTGTTTCCCTGTTATTCGTGATATAACATTTTCAAGGTCCTCCTTTGTTAGAATTATTTGGTTCTTGCTTATAAGATTTGTCAAAAGCTTCTTATCGTCTTTGAGTAAAATTGTTTGGTATAACTGAAGAAGGTAATGGTCTACGTTATCTGAAGGATTTGTTTGAACATTTATGTAAGGGTTGTCGTTGGCTTCTCTTGAAAGAATTTGGTCCAGTGGTGGATACTCTAACTTAACATCTGATGTAGCGTTAGCGTTTGAAGCTGTGTTTAAATTCACGGATTTCAGTTCTGGTTCTGGCTCTTTCAAACACTCCGAACTATAGTTCTTTATGACAATATTGTTTGTCGTTCGTGAGTCAACATTTGATGTTGGTTCAATTGGAACATTAACGGCACCAGCTAAGATGGATTTGCTTCTCATTTCATATAGAATAAAAACCTTTTATATGTATGAAATGAACAATATACTCGACAAGGGTTTGAATGTAAAGCTAACGAATGAAAATATTGTTGAATTCACTGAGACAGGTGCTGTGTATAAAGATGTAGAACTACTGAACAAAAGAGCTAAGGGAAGAAGCAGGAACATGAACAAAGGGTGGAAGCCTATAAAAATTTATGTCAATGATGGCTCAGGAGGTTCAAACATAAAGTATGCAGAAAGTTATAGAGTTTATGCTCTCAAAGGTGAAAAGCCTTCATTTAAGAACAGCTATTCTAACGCATATCCTCAAAAGCTAACGGATGGAAGTGGATGATATGAATGACAGCAAAAATATTAACAGAAATGGCGACAGAGATGCATGGAATTTGTTTACCATCAGTCAATTGAAGGTTAAACTTTAAAACAATGTTGGTCGTTCCCATGGAATATTTTTGACTTTAATGGTATTAGTCATGATATGAATCTCAAGGTATGAACGAGGAGAGATGAGAGACTTATATGCTTCCCAAATTTCTTCAAAAGGTAATGTTATACCTGACTGTTTCCAAATGAGTTCAATATCATAACGTGAGAAACCTTGAAAGATAACGAAGTCAGTTATGAGACGTTTTATGTTTAAAGCTAAAAACCTCCATGTTTGCATAAGTATTGCTACAGTTAAGTGGTAATGTCTGACTTTAGTAATGATGTTAGCTAATGGTGAGTCTGGTTTTGACACTAAACCTTTACCAGCGAAGTCGTCGCAAACGAGCAGAGTGTTTGAAGGATATTTTTGAAGGGGTATTTTGAAAGTTTTGATAGAATGTAGTTTGTCAGTCGTTTCATATCGTAAACTCCTGAGTACTGACGTAAGTGGTGTTTGTCAATAATTCTTTCCATCTCTTCTGAAGTCTTTTGCATTCCTGACTGTATGAACTCTACAATAGGCATAATATTTCCTCTTACGTCGAATGTAACGTTGAAGAAATTCAATGAGTTCACTGTCTGGAACTTTAACGACAGAGGCTTGAACTTTTGACATAAATGTTTTCGCTGTTGAGTCCATAGAGTCTGAAGTTGCTGATATAATGATTTGGTCATAGTAAGAGTCGTTTCCTAAACGCTCTGTTATGAGTATATGACGAATGAATTAAATGTCTTACCTGAACCCATCTTTCCACAATAGAAATACACACCATTTGAACAGAACTCATAGTCCTTACTGAAAGGAAGAATGAGAGAAGAGTTAAGTTTGTCTGTAGTTTCATTCATGTCTTCATCTACGTCATGTATTAAATGCTTCATTTTATCTCATTAAAAATGCAAGTCAGAAATATTCAGAACATAGCACCGAGTCTAACTGACAAGAGTATAAAGATATACTATGAACACGTTATGATGAAACCTACCAAAATTCAAGAAAGTCAGTATACTTATGAATATCCAAGACACTGGGTAGAGTATGTAGGAGGTGAGAAAGCTATTGAAATAAGACAGTTAGAAGTATTCCAGCAGGAAGAACAATATTATTGAAGAACTTTAATGTTTTGAGGTATAATGATGAAAAAAGAAGCAAGATAGTTTTCCTGTTGCTGTGTATGTGAACCTAGACAGGAGATGACATGAAAGTTTTTAACACAAAGCTTCAAACGGTAGTGAGAGAACAACTGACTGCGGAAGGACATCCATTACCTTCAGAAGTTACCATAGTATATAATTTTGAAACAAATCAATAGATTTTAAAGTCGTCTCTGCAAAGAAGTCAGGTTTTACATTTAATGAAGCAGATGTATATTCGAATGAAAACTTCAAAGCTATTGCATGGTTAGATAATGACGATTGCTTTAAGAAAATATTTAAATTCAGTGACTCAACGATGTCAATAGATGACCTTCGTGGAATGTTACCATCGACGTTTACAGTTGAAGGTTCAGCAGGATTGCTTACAAGATTGTCAATTGGTGGTATTTGGTCTCGTGAGAACATTGTTATAAAATCCAGTATAAGTGAATTTGCTGAAGAATCTATATTATGTCTTTCAAACTATATGTATTCGCCGCCGAAGCATTATAGTATAACAAACTTTGTCAGTAAGTTTAACATAAGACTTGTCGAACCTTCTTCAATGAAAGATGTTGTGCTACCTAAAGATGGAAAGGATGGACTCATTATTGAATGATTTTAATAGCATATTAAATGAGCTTGTTCTTAAAGGTCATTCATGATGAAATAACTGTTGTAGAAGATGTTAGCAATTGTTCAGACATTTTGAAGCGTATAGATGAGATAAGAAAGAAGTTTATGAAGCCGCAAAGCGGCGAGGACGAAGTCCATGAGAATGTTTATGTTTCATTGACTTTCTCCAGTAACGAGAACTTTTATGAGATAATATTGAAGAGAGATGATTTTAATATGGTGTAAATGGTAGCTTGGACAGCTTTAGGCGCAATGGGAACAAAAGCATTAGCATTTGGAGCAAAAGCACTTGGGCTTATGACGCAGTAAATAAATGAGTGGAGGAAGGGTTTCGAAGACATTAGATGCAAATAAAGGGAAGATTGGAGGCTGGGTTGCAAAGAAGTTAAGATTAAATAAAATAGGGCTCATAAATAAAGCATCCAATTTGGTTGCGACTGAGTCAGAAAATGCTTTAGGAAAGGACGATGAGTGAGTTTGCAAAACACGCAAAAGACTTTAATGACCAGATGAAAGGTGAAACAATGCATTTAAATAGAGTCGATGGAACTCTTCCTCCACCAGTAGTTCTTCCGTATGGTCCCTATGGAATGTATGGAAATCCTTACGAAGACCATTTGACCATTGACTGGTGGAAGTAACTGGTATCATTACGGACGAAGAAGAAAGACAGTCAAGTTGGAGACAGACGTGAAGAAAGCAACTAAAAAGAAACCAAGGAAGAGAGTTATAAAGCAATGAATTCATGAGGTGAAAAAAGAGGTGAAAAAAAGGTGAGATTTCACCACTTCACCTAATTTATTTTGTGCTATGTTTTCATACGTGTGATGGTGGTGATATCATTAATTTTAAGTTTATTTTATTATTTTACTGAAAATTTTTATTTGGATGTAAATGACGAAAACTATTGAGATAACAAACTACAACGGTCATGAGTTCAAGAATTTGTTCTTCGTTCCTCGTGAAAATACATTCTATCAGATACGAGGAGAAAGGGTAAAGTTAGTTTGAGCGTTTATGAAGGAATGAAGAATGGAAAGTTTATACAAGCATACGATACAAACGGTAAACGTGTTTCATTAGCTTTGTCAAAACTTACTAACATTCATTTTGACAGTGATTTTGACCTATATGAAGAGACAGTGAGTCAGAAGATTATGAGCTGTTATGTGAAGCACAGCAATGGGAGGAGTTGCAATACTTTTGTAAGTGAGAACGTTTATTTTTTACATTAGTGAAGTCGTTTGTGAAAACGTTTATTTTTTCATTAGTGAGGTGAAGTGGTTGGCGGCTTTATAAATATTTAAGGTTAAGTTGGTGTTTGTGTTTGTGTTGTAAAATATACATTAACGGTTTCGTAAAGTGTCAAAACCGCTAAGTTGTGTACGGAGGCGCGCAGTGCCACAGTACACGACTTAGGTATACTAACTTTCTGGTTCAGATGGAACTGCTGCCACTAAAGTAAAACTGAAACTTAGAGTTCCTTTGTCATCTTTCCTCATCTTCAGGTTTTTAAGATACTTGCCAAACTGGGCAGGAAAAATTTCTATCGAACTTACTCCAAGCAAAAATAACTTAGTCATTGCACCAACACAAGACCCATTCACTCTTACAGACGTAAAGGGAGCAAATCAAACGTCATTCGCCGAATTTTGCAAAGACAAAGTTGACTTAGACTTTGGTTTCTCAAACCTCAACACTGAAGTAAACTATTATTTCAATGCTGCTGGAACTGCTTGGGACCCAGTTAAGTTTACATGCGAAAAGTTTGAATGCAAGAGAATAGAAAGCAGACTTGCAGTCTATATGTTGGACCCAGATATTTCAAATGCTTTAGCTGCCAAATATATTGCAGTTCCACTTATGTTCCCTATACACCAAATATCTGTCAAAGACTTTGCAGGTGAAGTTGGAAACCAAAGTGCTGACCCAGGTGCAAGAACAGATATTGCCTTAACAACTGCAATGAAACATGCAGATACTATGTTTGTTCTTTTCAGACGAACTATAAATGACTATTCTTGTTTCTACAACCCTGGTATTAAATATCATATAAACATAGATGGCAAATATTATCCAAGAGAAGAATATTCTACAGTTGAAGATATGAGGTCATACAACTTGACATTAGATGCTATGAACTTTAACAACAACTTCACAACAACCATTAACCCTGAAATGCAAAGTTCTATTATGCCATATGTGAAAGTATGGACCCATGCAGGAGGTCAAAAAACTCAATATACAAATAGAGACCGTTCAAACTTTTGGCTTGGCATTCCATTTGCTGACTCAGAAGACTTTATGGGTGGTATTTCAACTGTTGGTACAGTTCAAATACAATATACTGGTGACAGAGACGGTCCAGATGAATTGAAAGCAAAGAAGTTTACAAAACCAATAGCACTTTTCACGGAAGATGCTCTTTTGAAGATTCGTTCGATGAAACCTGCTGGGGCTCCTCAGATTGGTATAACGACAGCTTCCATCGAGCAGATTTTGGCAGCAGGTCAGTAAGTTGTTCTTGAACTGACTTCTCTCCGTCAAATATTGACAGTACGCCAGTTTTGATATAATATTGTATTATAAACTTTCCTTTAGAAATATCGGTCAGTTTTGTTGTTATATTTTTGTCTGCTTCAAGAACTTTCACCATTTCAGTTATACCAACTTTCTTTGCTTTATGAAAATATTTTGGTTCAGCAAATATTGCTATTCTATAACATTTTCCATTGTTTGTGTAAAGAACTATTCTATCAATGTATTTGTATTGTTTGTGTGTGTAAACTTTGTTTTGCTTCAATTCGAAGAGATACTCAAATACGTCCATCTTTTTATTCTAAGTAAAAATGTCATTTCCGAAAAATAGAAGCGTAAGTGTTTCAAAAGGTTTAATGGCGGTGGCAGATGTGAAGTTAAATTCACCAACTCAAACAAACAGTCAAAGTGTTGTTGTCAATGTCAAAGACAGAGATGTTGAAGTGGGGAAACCATACGAAGACGAAAATGGTATAACAATAGTTCCTGTAAAAGAACAACCAACATATCCTGAAGTTAGCAGAGACTTAAGTTCTGTTGCAGATATTCGAAACGACTACCAACAACTTAAAGACAAACTTAAAACTCAGGAGAAGATTTGTCAAGCTTTAGGTCTAATGTTAAACTTGGTCGAACACAACCCTGTAAAAGTGAACTCATATGTCATTGCACCTCATGAAGTTTTGAAAGAACTATTGAAACTTTTGACAGAGGCAGACGATATAAACATCAAAGAAATAGAACCCGACATTGCTTGCTGTGGTGTTTCATATAATGTCATTGACAAGATATACGTTATGAAAGGAGGTGAAACGTTGAACTTAAAATATAGTTTCCCAGACGTTATAAAAATATTTGACGACCACAACATTTCATTAAAGTTTATTTGCTAAGTAAAAATGGCAAAACTTCTTGAAAGATGTTTGAAGAAAAATAATATAGACTTTATTTCATGTAAAGGACTTTACACACTTTTGAACGATATGAAAGACCCTGTTTTGTTTGTTCGTGTAGACAAAGGAAAGTTCTATGTCTTTACAAAATATTTGAACTTCTTAGACAGAGAACTTCAAGAAACGCCATGTGAAAGTTTAGATGAAGTTCTTCTCCACTTTCAGAAAAACTTTTAAATATATGTAAATGGCAGAAGACATAGTGGTTTATACTATTACGACTAAAAACCCTGAGTCATATAATTCTATAACAACAAACTTACAAAGTCCTCAAGGACGATATTGTAAACTAACCTTAAACACAATGACGACTAAAGCCTGTTTTGCTCTTTTGACACCAGAAGACTTTGTTGTTGTGAATGGTAAAAAATACTCCTTTGAAGATACTTACTCAGATATACCACCAACAGGTTTTGTTGACTTATTTAATACTTTAAGTACGGGTGTAACATGTGCTGCAACTAGAGCAGGTTTCATTATGTTTGGATGTCCGACTGAGTTTACTCTAAACGATATGAGCTATAATACAAAACTTATATCTGGTTTTTACTACCAACAGTTTCCTATAACAGGAAAAGGTGTCATACAAGGAATGTCTGTTCCATTGACTTTAAGTACACCTATTTTATATATTGTTTCAAACTTAGGTTCAAAGTGCTATTCGAATGTCGACAGAAACTACTATGACCAAAAGATACTTATGCGTATAAACAACACTTTCTCGAGTATATAAGAATTTCCGAAAAAGTGACACCCAAAAAGTGACACTTTCAATAGGGAGTAACACTTAAAAAGTGACAATTTAAAATTCACAATAAATAAAAATAATAAATTTTTTAGTCTATTAAATTATTCTTTTCTTTGAAATCCTCTAAAAATTCTTCGAAATGTTCTAAAATATAATCTGGAGAATTATAACAAAATTCATTAATTTCTAACATATACGTATCTAACAATTCATTTGGAATTTCAAACGATCTTAAATATGTAATTGAATTTTGTATCTTCTCATTTATTTGAGAAAGTTTTTCTTCAGCATTTTCCAATAAAAATCTTAATGGATTCAAATTGGCTTCTTGATTCTGAACAAAATTTAATACTTGGTATAAACGTGATTGAACTTCTCTTTTCAATTTTGTTTTATAATCTGTCAATCGAGGCTCGCGAATTCTAATTGAAGGAATAAAACCTGTTTGAAGTAAATCGTTTTAATACGATAAAAGTAATTGGGTGCAACTTCTTCTAAAAGATTTTTGACAAAAACATCAATTCTTTGATTTTTAACGCAGCCAAAATCGTGATATTTTATCTTTTTAAATAAAGATTCAGAAACGTTATTCACAACGGTTAATTCATTTGGTCTGGCAGCGGCTATCCACATCATAGCCAACAATTCCTTATACAAATTCAAAAAATTGGGTGCAATCAGAACTGATTGCACCCAAGTTTTTGAACTTTCTTGAGGGAATTAAAGGGTGAGAGATTTATAGTCTATCTATATATCTCCCACCCTCTAATTCCCTCCTGACAGCGGGAAACTTTGTCTGAATGTTAAACTATTCAGACAAAGTTTCCCACTGTTTGCGAAGGAATTGTTGGCTATGATGTACTGATCATGAATCAGTACATCATAGCCAACAATTCCTTATATAAGTTCAAAAACTTGGGTGCAATCAGTTCTGATTGCACCCAAGTTTTTGAACTTTCTTGAGGGAATGGAAGAGTAAGAGGTATACATTATGAATATATACCTCTTACCCTTCCATTCCCTCTCTGACAGCGGGAAACTTTGTCTGAATGTTAAACTATTCAGACAAAGTTTCCCGCTGTCAGCGAAAGAATTGTTCCATCTGGTGGCATAGAGTGTGAATCTATGCACCAAATGGAGCAAGTCCCTCGCGAAATTGCCCAAACTTGCGTCGCATTTCAAAGATTGCGACCCAAATTTTGGCGATTTCTAGTAGAGATGGATTATTTTGAGTCACTGACCTATATGCAGTGGCTCAAAGGGCTCCATCTCTACTTTGAAGCAAGGAAACTTTCCTCGAAATTTTGATAATTTGAAGAAAGTTTTCAAGCAATTAACAAAGGATTACTCGCTATGAGGTAAAAATTCTAGATTTTCACCTCATAGCGAGAGCTTCCCTTTCATTGCTTGAAAACTTTCCCCAGCTTCAAAATTGGGGAAAGGGCTGTAAAGTCGACTCCGATACCAGCAGGTACCAGAGTATTTAAAAGAGAAGCCCTCGTACGAGTTTCTATGAAGACCTTCTCATTCAAGAAGATCTTAATAGAAAATCGTACGAGGGCATTGGAAACTCGCGTCTGGTACATGTTGGTACCAGAGTGTTTGAGATTTGAAGACTCTGGTACTAACATGTACCAGAATTTATGATGAATTTAAGATGGACCATTATAAAATGGTAGCGGTTTGTTTCAAAAAAATTTAGATGAGATTTGCATAGATATAGATTATATGATTTATACATATGAAAATAATATATAAAATATAATTTTTGAGATAATTATGTAAATAATATTTTAAATATTTGAATTTGAGGTATAATTTTATAGTAAAATATATTATAAAGAGTATTTATATAAATATTGTAAAATAATATAAGTAATAAAAATTGAGACCCCCTCCCTGTTTTTGATGTTTTGTCACTTTTTCGGTAATTCTTATTGTTTCTTGTTTCAAACTTAGGTTCAAAGTGCTATTCGAATGTCGACAGAAACTACTATGACCAAAAGATACTTATGCGTATAAACAACACTTTCTCTGCTGGTTTGCCTATTGTTCATTCGAATGCAGAGTTTTCAGCTTTAGTAAACTCAAACACTTTAGCAAACATAAACTTAACCTTAGTTGACGCAAACTTTGTTCCTGTAAAACTTTTATGTCCTATGTATTTGTCAATGACGGCAGAAAGTTTCGAATTGGAAGATGCAACTGGTGAAAGTATTGTACTACAAGAACAACTTCAACAACAAATAGCTCAAGAACAACAAATGCAACAAATGGAACAAATGCAACAACAAAGTCAAGAATAAAAAAATATTTTTTTTTATTTTTATAAAAATGTACAGAATAGATGTTTCAGATTTTTATGACTTCCAAACATTCAGAAATATGTGTCCATTTCGAGACTATAACAAAGCAGTCGAGAATTTGAAACGTTTAGTCATTTATGTCGACTCTGCCCAGAATGTTATGTTATGAAAGAATGGGATGTTGTCTTTAACAAACCAAGAGCGACAATAGTTTCAGAACAAGAATGTAAACAGAAACTTAAGAAAATAAAAGTCGTACAAGTTGGCATGAAGATGTTAGATGCTTGGGATATCTTATTGTCAAAACTTGAAGATTTTTCAGTTCGTGGTATAAAGTCTATACACCATCTCCAAACTTCTATTCTATCTTCACTGGATATAAATACGAACAAGTAGAATGGAAAGAAAATGTTATAGAAGCTTGGTTAGACCATGTCAAAGAAATTATATGCAATGGAAACGAAAGAGTCTATGAGTATATCTTATGTTGGTTTGCAAACATCTTACAACATCCAAGTGCTAAAAATGAAACTGCTCTCATTATAATTGGAAAACAAGGAACTGGTAAGAACACTTTCTTTACAGATATCTTATGCAAACTGTTAGAGGGCTATTCGAACCCTAATATGACAAACTTAGAAAACATCTGCGGTAAATTTAACTCTTCAATAGAGAATATGAAACTTATAGTATGTAACGAACTTCAAAGTATAGATACAACAAAGGTTTTAAACTCAGATGCTTTGAAGAGTCTTATAACAGACAAAGTTGGAGTTGTTGAAAGAAAATATAAAGACCAAAGAGTTTGTGAAAATGTTGCAAATTTCATTATGGTTTCAAACAATGCTGTTCCGATGCAGTTAGAAAGTTCTGACAGAAGATATGTAGTTGTCAGAACGTCAGATTCTCATATGCAAGATACAGAATATTTTGACGACTTAGCAGAAACTTTGACATCTGACTTTTACAACCACTTGTTCTCATATTTCATGACATTAGATATTTCTAAGTTCAATCCAAGACAAAGTCCACATACCGAAGAGAGACAAACATTGTTAGAAGCAAACAAGAGTGTATATGAACTGTTCATAGATGAAACTGACTTTGAGTGTTTAGATGAAAGGTCATTGTACGATTCGTATAAACAGTATTGTCAAGAGTATGGTTATATGCCAGCGTCTAAACGAACATTCTTGGCAAATGTCAAAAGTCTTTTAGACGTACAGAATGGTGTATATACAAAGAAAAATTTTTCTGAGTAAATTTTAAAAAAAATATTTTTTTTATCCGATAGAAAAGATGACAAAATTCATCTCAGTCAACAAGTACATGTCAGGACTTAAAGAAGAACTAGACCCATTCACATATTTGAATGTTTACTTCTACCATTTTGAAAAGTCTTCATTCAGCAAAGTTTGGAACATCGAACCAGTTAAGTTTGCTATTGTGACTAAAAATGGTGCGAAATTTGAAGACTTAGACATAGAAGGTTTGTTAAACAGTCAAAGAAAGTTTTGACAGAAGGTTTTCAAACCTTAAAGAAGGCAAAGCATACAAACTTGTTATACCTTATGAACCAAAGAAAGCAGACGACTATGAATATTATGAGTCTAAAGTTGTAGAAGTTCAAGGTAAATTGGGTAAAAAGATTTTAGAGTCTAAGCCGGTGTTTGCTCCTAAAGAGGAAGAGAACATTGACATTGACCCAGAAATGTTCTAAAAATAAAATTTTATTTTTACATGTCAAATTTCTTCTTCTCTGGAACTGGTTCAGGTTCTTTCTTCTCTTCTTCTACTTTCTTTTCTTTCTTTTCTCTCTTCTTCTTTTCTGGTGGAGTTATGTCAAACTTCTCAGAACCATATTTTTGTAAAAGTTCTTTGTCCTTTAATAGCTCTTCTATTCTGTTTTCTATTTCATCTTCAAGAACAGCGCATGTGTCTTCTTTGCATTCTAAGAAGTTTTGTTGGACTTCATCTCTCCAAGAGGCGTCATCTCTGTCAACAAGTCTGTCATTGACAAATTTTAAGACTGCTCTGCTTAATGTTTTATGGTTCTTGTCATATTCCCAGAAACAGAACTTTAGAACAAATTCACCTTTCTTGTTTACACTATGTAAGATTTTATGGTCGACAGATGTTTTGCTGTCGAAAAGTTTATCTCGAATATAGATAGCGAAATCGCTAGACATTTTCTAAAAGATAAAAATTTTAATTTTTCTAAAAATATGTTAGAAAAAAAGTTTGCTGACATTGACAAAAAATTTGAGAATGTTTTAAATAAGAACAAGAGGAAGTTGGAAAATGCTCAGATAAAACCCATACATGACAAGTTCTTATTTGCTCAGAATGGTATACAGGTCTAATTGCACCACCTGGGTCGGGTAAGACTTTCACTTATCTTAAAATGGCTGCACAACAACAAGAACTAGATGAGAAGAACCCATTCTATGAGTTAGTAGTCATTTGTAGTACTTCGGGTCAATTTGACCAAACCGTCAATTCGTTCAAAGATATTATAAAAAAGTCTAAGTTAGTATGTATAAAAGACTCTGAGTTGTTAGATTGGATAAAGAAGTACCAAAGAAGAGTTTTGAAGTACAATGCTATAAATGAGTATGTCAATTCGAAGTTTAAAGACCCAAATGAGGAAATGCAGAGAATATTAGAGAAGAAACACTTCAGAAACAAACAGAAAGAGATAGAATACATTTCGAAGAAATTGCAATCTTACGATTGGAAGACTTACCCTCACAGATGTCTTCTTATCTTAGATGACTTTGCTTCTCATCCTTTGTTAAAGAATAGAGAACAAGACATGTGTCGAATTCTTAAGAAGCTCAGACACTTTAACATTTCAGTTGTCATTTGTGTACAGACAGCCAAGAGTTTCTTATATACGAAAAAAAGAGATCTGACATTGTGTCAGATCTCAGTAAAAGTGACATTTACATGTCAAAAAAAATAGAATGAGTTTAAGTAATTAAAATTGAGGGTGAGAGTAGTATTGTATGAAATAATATCTCTCACCCTCCAATTCATCCTATGGCGCCGAAAAAATTTTGGTGAAATGCGACCACATTTCACCAAAATTTCTCGGCGCCATATAGAGAACTAGAGCCTGTGAGGTACTGATACTATCCATGTACCTCGCAGGCTCTAGTTCCAAGCCAAAATGGCTAAAAATTGCCCGCAATTGTTCACATTGCGGGCAATTTTTAGCCATTTTGGCTGGGAATTGGAGGGTGAGAGTAGTATTGTATGAAATAATATCTCTCACCCTCCAATTCATCCTATGGCGCCGAAAAAATTTTGGTGAAATGCGACCACATTTCACCAAAATTTCTCGGCGCCATATAGAGAACTAGAGCCTGTGAGGTACTGATACTATCCATGTACCTCGCAGGCTCTAGTTCCAAGCCAAAATGGCTAAAAATTGCCCGCAATTGTTCACATTCCCATCTTTTGTTGGTAAGACGAAGAATATGAAATAAATTATGAAGAAGATAATGATGAATAAAATATCACTTTTTATATTTTTGACACGTAAAGTTGTCACTTTTCTGTCAAACTGTTTTTATCGTTTTCGTATATAACAAGTTTAGGTAAGGATGTAAAGAGAATACTTACTGATATTATACTTTTCCCCGGATTGTCCGAAGACGATTTCATGGAACTTATGAAAGAGTCCATGGCAGGTAAGTTTGACAGACATGAACTATGGGAGAAGTACAAAGTCATACAAGACCCTCATACTTCTTTCAGAATTCATATCTACGCAAACAAAGTTCAAATTGTAAAAAGTCAAGCTTGAAAAATGTAAGTGTTTTAGTCTTAGTCTGTTGTGGTGCTGGGGCTGTCGGTTCTTCTGGCTTTGGAAGGCATTCAGGAAGAGGAACGTCAGTCATCCGTTTGTGTCCTGTTGGAAGGAAAAACTTTTCCAGTTGTCGGGAAAATATTTTCCAGTTGTCGGGAAATTTTTTTTCTGTCGGAAGGAAAAACTTTTTCTGAAGTTTGACCAAAAAGTTCTCAATTTTCGAAAATTTGAATGGTTTACGGACGAACAACAGGAAAATTTTTTCCAGTTGTCGGGAAAATTTTTTCCAGTTGTCGGGAAATTTTTTTCCTGTCGGAAGGAAGGACTCGGAATGCCAGAAGGATTTGACAAGACAATTTACCTTATAGAGCTACCTGAGTCATCTGAAGTCAAGCTTGAAAAATAAATGGTTCATTTACTCTGCTTGTTTGAAGTTGTCAAAATACTCTGTTATTTTTTCTTTCAGTAGCGGCAAATCTTCTTTGAAGGTAAGTATTGTACAACCTTTAATATCATAGTGTGTTTGAGGTAACGTATCTTGAACTATTTGTTTCACATCTTCATTCGGTGTCATTGAAATCGGTAAGTTTTCGCGATAGAACCAATTTCTGTCAGATTTGTAAATCTTAGCAAGGTCGTAAAAGCTTTTGTTGTTTCTTCTGACTAAATGCAACATAACCATATCTCTGTCTTCTTCATTTTCCATCTCTTCAGTATAAATCATATACTTATAGTTCTTTTCCTTTCCTTTTGGTACCGAACGTGGTATTCTTTTCTGTATGTTTTTGTCTTCTTTCATCATATCTTCTCTCTGCTTTGTACAAAGTTCGTCAAGTAGCATAAGTATGTAGATTGCATAACGAGGTGAAGCCCACATTGCTATTGAACTAACTAGGAACTTATGAACATATATACCTTTTAGATGTGATGGTAAGTTTTGTCTGTCTTGGTACATCTTTTTAAGTTCTACATGTTCAAACTCACTGAGGAGTTCATGAGTGCTATTTAATTCAAACCAGTCTTGTGGTTTCTTAGTGTCGGGTGCAAAACATGCTGTCAAAATACTTTGCATTTGGTACATGTCATCTTTGACCGAACGAATGAGACGGAGTTGTTTGTTTAACTGAACCCACTCATATTCTTCACTTATGGCTTCATGAACGATAGCAGTTGTTGTGTTCTCTGTTGTTGTCATATCTGTCTTTACATACAAAATAAAAAATAAAATAAAAATAAAATTAGCGTTATTTTCTGACTTTCACAAAAGACCAAAAATAAACGCTTTACATGTATTTTTCAGCAACTTCGTCAAATAATTTTATAGCTTTCTCTATCTCATCTACTTCAAACGTTTCTTTACCTTTCATGGGAGCACCATACAATTTCTCAAACTTTTCAAGCAGTTCTGTTTCTGCAGCTCTCATATCGTTAACGAACACAACCTTGACTCTATTGACTGTACTGTCATATCTTTGAGTTATATTATATGTTCTTCCTATCTTATATCTCTTTGTATTGAAGTCCTTCGGTTTCTGAACGATGTAAAGTAAGCCCTCACTGCAACGTTCCGTATCGAATGAACCATATGTTATGAAGTTATATCCAACAACTGGGTCAATCCATAACAAAACTATTGGTATAAGACTTTTGTCAATGAGATATGCTGTAGTTCCATAGAATCTTACCGATATCATAAGCTCAGGATTTCTTGTCAAAATTTTCTGAGTTGAAGCATTTCTAACCCAGTCGTGTGGTTTCTTTCCAGATGGAGATAAAATGTCTGACAAAGAATATTTCTTGTATTTCTTTGAGTATCTTACGTTTAAATCACCTATTCTAACCACTTTGGTGTCATTGTCTATCTTTTTAACTGTTTCAAACTCAGTGTTTGTCATTTTCTGTCTTTACATACAAAATAAAAAAAAATATTTTAAAAAAACTAACTTTTATTTTTCTATCTTGTATAAAAGATATGATTTCAGGGATTTTTTTGACGAAGTGTCAAAGTTCACTTGGTAAAAAAAATACAGTTATATCATGAAATTTGGTCATTTTTTCACGATTTCAGGGATTTTTTTGGCGACTGGGTTTTTTTACTACTCGCAATTTTTCACGATTTTCGAATGGAATCTCTATCCTTGGTTTTTCGAGGGTAGCAAGCATATGAGGAAATTCATGAAATTTGGTCATTTTTTTCGGCAAAAATATATTTTAGGTGAAGATGGTTTTTAGGTGTCACCAGGTCACTCGGTCCCTCGGTCAACTAACATCTTTTTGAAAATGGTGACAACATGACATTTTGACAACAGTCCAGGAAATAAACTTCATCGTATATGTTTTACAAGCGTTTTACATGGTATATGTTGTGATGGTTCATGACTTTAAACAGTTTTGTGGCTTCTATTTCTTCACGAAGGAGATCAAAAGTTTTAACTATGCCGAAGGTTTCTTTATATTTCTTCTTGACATCAGATAGAAGGAAATCGTCAGCTGTTGGATAGTTTTTGTTCAGAAATGTCAACATGTCCATTTTATCTTCTGCTGGTTTCTCTGCTTCTTTCTTTAAGTCAGCATAGTCGTTTCGCATACGTTCTATCTCTTTGACGGAGTAGTTATATTTCCTCATTGCTGCTTTACATTTTGAACATTGTGGGTTCATTTTAGCATTGTACATTGAAATTTGTCCTGCTAAAACAACTAAGGCGTAAATGGTTTTCTTTAACTCAAAGGCTGCTGGTTTTATTTGTCCATTCCATACTTTACCTCTTCTATCTTTATCTCTTATCTGCCATACACATTTTGCAACTAACGAAACAAAGTTGTCGTAGGTCTTAAATTCTTCAGATTCATATATGTCCATGACTTTGTGGTTGCAATGAAATCCAAGAAACTCATAGTTAACCTTACGTATGAACTTCTTTATTTCTACTGAGTCGGTTGCTTTGACTTCTATTTCATCGAATTCAGGAATAGTAAGCTTTTGTTGTTGTATTTCAGGAAGTTTAGGTAGATGTTCCACCAGGTCCTGCATTTCATAAAGATACTGTTCATTTGTTTCATCTTTTGCAGTGCAATCTAAATCTCCTTGGAGAAGTTCCTGCTTTATCTTCTGGATTTCTGTTTCGAAAGTATATGAAGAAGGAATGAAGCTTTTCATCTCTACTAACATTGAAGTTGGGTTCATGACTAACGAGTTTGGTAAAGTTGTTGCTAACATGTTCTTACAATAAAAATAAAAAATATTTTTTTTAAAAAACTAACTTTTTTTATTTCAGCACAAAATTCAAGAGTTTTGGTTGAAAAAACAGGTGGAGCCAAAAGTGGCTCGACCTCAAAACAAGCATTTTGTGAAGAATATACCAACCGCCGGAATTCCGGCGGTTGCTTTTTATACAAAATTCAACGGGTGAAAGAATACGAAGAAGAAGTCATGACAAAACATATACGAAGAAGTCTTGACAAAACATTTACGATGAAGAAGTCATGACAAAACATATACGAAGAAGTCTTGACAAAACATATACGAAGAAGTCTATTTCCTGTGTTGTTGTCAAAATGTCATGTTGTCACCATTTTCAAAAAGATGTTAGTTGACCGAGTGACCGAGTGACCTGGTGACACCTAAAATATATTTTTGCCGAATTCAATAAAAATAAATGGTTCATTTACTCACAATATTTTTGTACAAAACGACCCCAAACTTTTAACTTCTTTTCTGCAGCTTCTAATGAAATTTTAGCGAGTTCATATTCTCTAAATTCTCTCTTTAAATCTTCTTGTTCCCATTGGTCTAGTTCGTATGGAGAGTCTCTATAACCATAACATATCTCACGTTCATGTTCTATTTGTTTTTCGCACATTTTTCTAACTTCTTGTTCGAACAAAGGTTTTGCATTCTCTACTGTATCTTCAAGTTCTTCTTCATCTAATTTCTCATGAACTTTCTTGTCTATGGAGTCCATAATTTTTCCAACTGCTATACAATATTTTGGAGAAGCCCACATTGCTATATAGTTTACAAGTCTTGGGTCTACATACGTTCCTCTAACCTGTTTGATTTCATCAGGAATTCCTGCATGAATTTTGTATAAAAAGCAACCGCCGGAATTCCGGCGGTTGGTATATTCTTCACAAAATGCCTTATAATACTCTTCCCAGGACTTATTTTCCAACAACTTTCTAAAGTCTTTCCTAAACTGCTGACACATATTTGTTACATTTATATAACCATCCTTGTCTCTACGTAAGACTTCAATACCGTTATAGGTGCCTTTTGTGAATGTTTCGCCATTAGATTTGTTCGTGAACGTTTTTGCTTCGACTGTCATTTCAGTTCTTACAATAAAAATAAAAAATATTTTTTTTAAAAAACTAACTTTTTATTTTTTGGTGGTACGTCGGACATTGTCTTGAAACAGTACAAATATTGTCTTGAAACAGTACAAATATTGTCTTGAAACAGTGCAAATATTGTTCTGAAACAGTACAAATATTGTTCTGAAAAAGTACAAGTATTGTTCTGAAAAAGTACAAGTCTTGTTCTGAAAAAGTACAAATATTGTTCTGAAACAGAAAATTTTTCTCACAAATTGAGAGCTTTTACGGGAAATTTGTTCTGAAAAAGTACAAGTCTTGTTCTGAAAAAGTACAAGTCTTGTTCTGAAAAAGTACAAGTATTGTTCTGAAACAGTGCAAGACTAGTTCTGAGATCCAACCATCTCACCTAAAATATATTTTTGGGTCTTTTACGCTCATGTTTGACAAAACATATACGATGAAGTTTATTTCCTGTGTTGTTGTCTAAATGTCATGTTGTCTCATTTTTTCAGAGAAGTTAAAATGACCGAGTGACCGAGTGACCTGGTGACACCTAAAAACCATCTACCCTAAAATATATTTTTCAATACTTTTTCAGCACTTTTCCGTAGTTGTATATGAAAGACAATTCGAGATAAAAGTCATAGTACAATGGTATTATATGCTGCACACCATTTGTTGTGAACCAAACTTGAAAGTCAGAGAAACTGTTACTAGGTGGTTCGTAGAATTTAGAAGCAAAGTCATAAAAGTCCTTACCGATACATAGAAAACTATTGTTGCTTGAACTGAAACTTGCATGACACATAACATTTTGAGGGTCAAACACGTTTCTATAAACTGTCAAATCTGCTGGTGGAAGTATAAATTTAAATGGACCATCTGGTGGTAATGGTTCGTTCTGGTTTAGTAACCGAAGAAATTGTGCCCAAGAACGTTTGTCTACTTTCCAAAATAAAAACTCTGTATCTCTTGGAGGGTTAATTTCAATCTTTTGAAATGAAACGGTGGAGTTCATCTTGTCATATTCTAGTTTCAGATAGTATGTTCCATTTAGTAAAGAGTCGTATTTTCTTGAAATTCCCAATAGTATTTGTTCATTTGAGTTTGAAAGTCATTTAGAGTTTTTTCAAGACTTTCGTCTGAACGAACTGTAAAGATCCTCATTTCATCAAATTTGTCTATTAGACCATCAGAACCTTTATACTGCCCATGAAAATATACTGCGAACATAAACGCGTTAGTTCTATTTGAAAACAAAACTCTTCTAAATCCTATTGCCTTTGCATCTGAAGGACTTTGAAGCCAACGAACTGGATAGTCAAACCTGTATGCTCGGGATGAAATTTCTTCATCTGAAATAGTCCTACCAGCATTTGTAAAGATATAGTCTAACGGTTTTGTATCTGCTACTTTTGTTCTTTGTTTTTCAACCTGAAGCATTTAATATATGTAAAAATATATGGTTTTAAAAACGTTTTTATTTCATGCAATGTTTTATTTCATGCAATGTTTTATTTCATGCAATGTTTTATTTCATGCAATGTTTTATTTCTGTGCCGTCTTCAAGTATGCCCCAGTACTTACGCTTGGAGAGGACATGAACTTCGGAAAATACCTTATCTAGCTTAAAACAGCCCATCTTTTCACCGACCATTCCCATTTCAATGAGTTTGTTGTATCCTTCTTCGTTCGTCATGAGCGCGTCAATGTTCTCATAGTAAACCTTCACTTTGGATTTGACTTCGGAGAAGAATTTGTTGTAGTTGTCAAGGACTGCTTTTGCGAACTGAGGGTAAGACCAATGTTCGACAATAGATTTTAATGTGGTTACTAAGCCATTTTGACCTTGAGTGAACTCGTACTTCAAAACAAAAGGAGAAAACCTTTCAACAAAGTTGTCGACCTTCTCATAATGTTTACTCTTCATCTTTTGAGGTTTCTTAATGGAATATCCCCATGTCGAATTCATAAGCAATTTGAGTGTCATTGCAAGTTTGGGGTTTGAAGCTTTCCTAATATCATACAGTTGTTGTATGACTTTTCCAACTGTATAGTTCCTTCCCGGGAACTCACCATCTTCGTTTGGAATTCCAGTCGAATATATTGGACAAACCTCATGTACGCAGCGTTAAGGTCGACATAGTATATTTTTTCATCTGAGTCGAACTTGTCGCAACCAATTGGTCCAGTTTGTGGAAATTCAAGTGAGTCTCTTATCTTCTGAGAAACTTCTCCTGTTATCTCATAAACATCGTCGAAGCAACCTGTTTCATATAAAACCTTCTGACCTAACTCAGATGCTCTCCAATACAATTTGACGTCAATTGGATGTCTCAATGGAAGTTTGTTTATAGCATCTTGAAGTTCTTGGAACCTCATTGGAAGTTCTTCTGGTTCAGGTTGGTATCCGAACAAACCAACTCCTTGTGGAACTGTGTACTTCTTTTGTACTATAACTTTGTCTGGAACAACTTTTGGTCTTGCTAACAATGAAAAGTTTGTTTCGTCTTTTGGTACAAAGTTTCTGTCAGCTTGTCATCTGGAATTGGTTCCAACAAACCTTTCTCGAAAAGAATGTTAACAGCTCTGACAATGTTGCACTTGCCTTTTCCGAACAATGGGTTTGTAAGACTTTCGTTCAACATGAAGTGGTTGTGGACAAGTACAATCTTCAACCATGGTAAGTCTTTGTCAACAACATAGTCGTCATGTGAAGAACCTTTAGCTGTAGGTATGTTGACTCGGATATTGACATTTGCCAACGGTGCAATTTTTGCCAATTGACCTCTGAGAATGTACCTTGTCTTCACACATGACTCAAGATACTTCATTTTCTCATCTGTAACAAGACCAGAGTTCCTGAGACATGTAAGAATACAAGGTTCGTTGACAATTGTTTCAATTGAATTGTAAATTCCATACCTTGTCAAGTCAATGTCAGACTTATTTCTGAAGGGGAAGTATCCAGCATGTTGTCTGACTGCTTGAGGGTTAGGTTGGTACCATTCGAACTTGACACTTGCAATTCCTTCAATTGCATTCAAAATGTCTGAGTCGGAGTCAACCATTTGTTCTCTCTTTGTAGTCTTGAAAGCGTCAAGAAGTTGTGCGGCTGTTGTGACATTGCCATGTGCATAGTAAATGTGACCATCCAAATCTGTTATGGTCAATCTGAGATTGTGTCCTTTCTTATTTCCGTCTTGTATGGCAGCAAGTACACCCATGAAGCCTTCTTTGTTCTTTCCTTCGTCAAAGTTTACTGTAAAGGTTCGACCAGAAGTAATTTGACTTCTAACTTCACGGTACTTTTCATATGCATATCTTGTTCTTTCCATGGGAACATGTGCGTCTTCACCTTTTCCTTTTTTCCTTCTCAAAGGATGCAATTGTTCGTCATGTTTCCAGTAGAATCTGGCAAAGCCGTCGTGTCCTTCAACTTGAGGTTCACTAACATCGAAAGGCATGTCCATAAGACGTTCTTCTTCTAACCTTTCTAGTCTGTTTGGATAATTTGCACGTGCTGTTTCCAAATCCATTTCGTAGCGAAGACCAGACAATTTGTCATAGACTTTTATGGGTCTTCCCTTCCTATATTTAAAATTCTTCGAAACTCTCCAACCATATCTTTGCAACTCTGCTTTTATTCTAGCAGATTTTCTATCCATTCTATATGGGGCATTTTTTATAAAAATAAAAAATATGTTTTTTCTTTACTTTACATAACCGCCTGCTGCCATAAGTCTTTGACGCCAACCCATACCAGCTAATGAAGGTTGACTTGGTTTAGTTTCCAAACTAAACTTTGGTTTTGGTTTATCTTCAGTTTTTGGTTTTTCTTCTTCTATCGGTTTTTCGTCACTTTTCGGTTCCTCTGACTTTACTTCACTTGCAGGAACAGTTGTGTCGTCAACATCTTCATAAATATCATATGCCATTTGTTTTTGTTTTTCCTTTCAACTTTTTGTGTTTGTTGTAAAGTTTAGAATATTTCGACTCTAAGTCAATGAGATGTTCTATAATGAACTGTTGGTCAGTGAAGTAAACTTTTCCATCTGTTGTCTCGAAAGCTCCTTCAGACTTCAATATTTATTTGTGAGAGTCTGTTTCTTTTTTGAGATACTAGCCGTTCCATTTTTATGAAAAGTGACTTTGTAGTTAGGGTTTGTATTTCCAGACCTGGCACTTTCTATTATTGAATTTTTCTCTTCATCTGTAAGTTCTTTGACAGGTTTTGACAATGGTTCTGAACTTTTTGTTTGTGGTGTCAAATCTACCGTTTCAACTTCTTCGGTCATTTCATCTCAGTAAAAAATTTTAGTTTGGTTTGTTTTCAACTGGTTGTTGAGGTTTTTTAAGTCGGTCTAAAACTTCCTGAGGTATAGGAAGAACTTGACAAACACGTTGTGTAACTGCTGGAAGCCGACAAATCCATCTTGAACCCATTTGTCTCAATGCTGTATTGTTCATTTCATCTCAGTAAAAAATTTACATTCCCCAAGTTTGAGGTGGTTGAGGTTGGTTATTGTTTACCCACTGTTGTGCATGGTTATATCCTCTGTTAAAGAATCTTTCACCTTGGTCCATATAGTGTCCTGCTTGGTTATAGTAGTCATTTGCTTTGTTTATAGTAGTTTCCTGCTTGTCTTCCTACATTGTCCATCCATCCTTGAACTTTTCCTCTTGTTTCAGGATTTGGAATAAGATTTGCTGCATCTCGTGCTACATCCCAACCTTTCTGTACAGTTTGTAATAGGTTGTGCTTCTCTTTAAGTATACCTAATGTACTCAAAATCTTCCTTCCAACTCCAAATACACCTCTGGCTATTGTTCCCACTGCTGGCAAAAATCTAGAAACTCCTGCTAATGCGCCCAAATAAACCCATTTCTTATGGGTTAAAAATGACGATTCCAAACAAGGACCCCTATGTTTCTAAGGCAACAAAGAAAGCACTCATGATAAAAATCTTTAGTTCAACACCAAATGCTTGGTTTATGGATATCTTGGAAAACATTCCGAGGTATAGAGAAGATGGACCACCATACTGGCTAATATTTGTTGGTCAAAACACAAGATACTGTGAAGCCATACCATTACAGTCCAAAAATATTTTAGATATCTTAGCAGCTTTGACAATATTCGTTGACAAATACCATCCAACAAAACTGACATCTGACTGTGAAAGTTCTTTCAAATCAGACGATATTAAAAACTATCTGCGTTCAAAAAATGTAAACCAATATTTCATTGTCGACCAAAACCATTCTGCTCTTGGTGTCATTGACGGTTGTATAAAAATGTTAAGAGACTTAAACCAACCACAAGGTGGTGAAGCAAATGAAATGTCATATGACGACAAGTATAGACACTTCTCCATGGCAAAGATGAGACAAGTTTTAAATATTTACAATAACCGTAAACAAAAAGGTTTGGGAAACCACTCCCCCGAAGAAATGAAAAACAACCCCGACTTAGAGAAAGACTATATATTTAATAGTTTAGTCAAAAGAGACAAACAAGAAAGAATGCCGGACTTCAAACTTCAGAAAGGTGACAAAGTAAAAATAGAAATACCTAAACGCGACCCATATGAAAATACTATTGACTATGACAACAATGGGAACCCGACAGGTACTCACGTTCGTGTTCGTAAAAATAGAAGAAAGTATACAAGAGAATATTATGAAGTTTTAGGCAAACATGGCAAAATGTACACACTGCAAGCAGAAGATAAAACTACTATTGTCAGACCTCGTTTCAAACTTGTCAAAGTTCAAGGTGGTATACTTTCAAAGACAGTTCCTAACAAATATAAGACAACTCCAGACGAATATGCTAAAGAAGTTGAAAATGACGACTCAGCATTTCTATACCATGCGTAAACTGTCATGTAAGGTGGCATGTAGTCTTTACTTTGTCCCGTTGTTTGTGTATATCCTGAAACGCGATGTATATGGTTTCCTCCTCCCTCAGTGTTACTCCAGTAACAATTTATAGCAAACTTAACGTTGTCTTTAACATCATATCCTTTACCTTTTGTCATTGCTGACCAATCCCAATATCTATGCTTATGCCAACCTGCTTGAGATGTACTTAAATCTATGTAGTGACTGTGTGCAGGTAAATTTTCACCTGAAATCGTTTTACTTCCACCTGTTTCCTTTGAAGAGTTTGCACAATACAAAAACCTGTCGACTATTTGAGTCCAAGTTCCAAAACCAAGTACTACTTCTGGTCTGGTAGAGTTCATTGAAACATAAATAGAGCCAACCGGGTAAATAAGATTCGGCAAAATTTGTTTAAGCACATTGAGTTCCTGTCTTAGATGCATAATACTATTGTCATTAGATGTCAAAGTATCTACAAGACTTGTTGCCGGTGGCATTGTTGGAGCTTTACTTGGCAAGGTTGTGTTTAGTGTAATATCATCTGCTGTAAAAGTTGTAAAACTTGTATGTGTATGAGTCTTATTTGCTTTCTTCTCTAACTCATCGTTAACATATGTTTTATCCGCTTTAAGGTCTAAACTTCCTGAAACCCATCCTGTATCAGCTTTAGTTTTTAAAATCTTTGATGTCCGTTCATGGTACCATTCAACCATTTCTTTAATTTCTTCATCTTTTTCATCAACGTAAACCAAATTTGCCTTCTTATTTAATTCACTAGCCACACATTCTAACTCATCGTTAACATATGTTTTATCTGCTTTCTTTTCAAGGCTAACGTTTAAGTTTGTAATGTCAGATATAGAATGTGTATGTCCAACGTCACTTTTCCTGTTTAAGGTCTCTTGTAAGTTTGTAATATCAGATATAGAATGTATATGAGTCTTTTTAGAATATTCTTTGTCAGCTCTTGTCACTTCACTTGACATTTTATTGTCAACATATGTTTTGTCCGCTAGTTCAGGATGAGTATGTTCTTTCGTTGCATATGTTGCATCTGCTCTGTCATGTTCTTCTTGAACTTTTTCAATGACATATTCTTTGTCAGCTTTGTTGTCAAATCTGCTTTCAAAAGAAGTTCAGATATAGGTTTCTCGTTTAAAGTTCCTTTTGTTGGATTTATACAAACAGTATGGTTCTTATTGTCTTGAAACAGAAACTCATCTGTCATTGGGTTTAATGTCAGTTTTAAGTTTCCTTCTTTCAATGACTCAGATATCTTAGAATAGTTTGAAAAGTTTGTTGTGTTCTTATTTAGAGCTTGCACAATGAGTTGTCGGTTGTGTTGTATTTCTCTCATAGACGCTGTTTCATTTGACATTTTTATTCTAGATAAAATATGCTTCCAATAGAAAAAGAAACTTCTAGAGTTGCTACAACTAAACCATTAGATGAACTTTTTACGAATGTCGGTCAAAAGTTTGAGACAGAGACCGTAAAGCATGAAGGCTATCGTTTTGACTACCCCTTAAGATGGTTAAGAGACCCATCCGTCACAAAAGCTATTGGCTTTCGTAGAATGAAGTTCATTTCAGAAGCCATACATGGTTTCCCATTTACGGTCGGTTTTGTAGTTCGATACTATAACAAAGAAAAACGTACGTATGAGAAATTTGAACAGGGAAAACTTTTACAAGTTAGTTTGCTTGTAAACTTAGAAACAACTCTTCAAGCTTTTCAAGAAAAAATAAACGATATCTATATCGAATATGCAAACCAGTTTAACATTGACGAAGGAGAGTACCATCTCGATATTATATATGACAGGAAAAATGCAACTGTTAAAATCAATAGAATAGAAGACCTTGGAGAAAACGTTTATATTTCTACAAAATATAACAACTTGGCATGGTATAGGTTTATGAGGATGTTAAATCAGCCTGCAGAATATCCAGTACACCCGGACTTTTATGAAGTCGAAAACCCTAATGGAACATATGAAAATGTTTTCGACTCAGATGCTATTATAGTTCATGCTTCATTTTCTGGTGCACAAAACTCTTTTTTATGCTTGGCAAATGACTTTTACGAAAAACCTACAAAGCTATATGAACCACCGAGTGGAAGTATTTCAGACTTTCAAGTATGGTTTACAACAGATGGAAGAAAGAGAATAGTTCCATTATACCATGCGTTTTACTTAGAACTTAGTTTCATATACAACTACTATCGAACGGTAAAAATATAATTTTTTAATACGGTTGAGGTGTTGGATTTGGTTGCCAACTAGACTGTGGTGCAGGTTCAGGCTGTTGTATAACAGGAGCTTGTTCTTCTGGTTCAGGGTCTTTAGGTATAATACCAACGAACTGACCTACTCTTTTACCAATATTTTTGACTCCGTTCCAAATTCCTCTTCCTACGGTTTTTATTCCATTCCATATACCTCTTCCAACTCTTCTGAAGAAGTTTCCAATACTACTGAAGAAACCCATTTTACTATATGTAAAAATCTAATGTCCGCCTAGTCTCTTACGTTTCCTGTTGAGTTCCATAGCATTCTTTAACTGGAGCTCATACATTCTGTTTCTCCTCTGGTAGAAAACATATTCTGGGTCAACTCCTGTGTTCGCGTCATCTGCATAAAGTTGTTTATATCCCACTTCAGGGTTTGTATAAAACTCTTTCCATCTCATATTTGCATACCATGGTGGCAAACCTAACGCAGCGTCATTTGACATGGCAGTTTGCATTTGTACATCTGTTGGCACTTGACCATAGTTTGCCATTGCAGTTTGTATTCTAACTTCATTTGAAATATTCTCTGGGTTTGGTTGTCCAGGTTGCTGTGCATTCGCTAAGTTCTGTGCGTCCATTTAATATTAGATAAAAATATCTCTTACGAGTACATATACTGAACATTTGCAGACATTGGTTCATCTTCATATTCTCTGTACTTTTCTGCCACGTCAAATAAGTAAATGACACAATGGAAAAAACCTAAAACAAGTAGTCCTATTTCAAACCACATTTACTTACTAGTAAAATTTCTTTGTTATGACACTTTCTCCGGTTTATAGGACCTCTCTCATATTCTATCTTGTCATATCTAAACTCATAGTCATGTATGTCCTCTAACCATCTCATAACGGTTTCCAAACCACTTTTATCGGATGTAAAGTAAAAGCATGGATGGTTATGTAAAACGTCTAAAGTTTCTAAAGAGTCTCTCAAAGTCCAGTCTACTTGGTATTGAAAATCCCATGTGTTATAGAACGGCGGGTCTACTATAAAGAAAACATTTTCCTTGTCTTTATATTTTTCATACAACTCTGTCCAATGACATCTCACAAACTCTATACCCTCAATATATTTTTCTATGTCCTCTTTGAAAACATTTGTATAGTTAAGATATAAAACTTTTGACATAAGTGTTTCAATGTCATGAACTCTTATAGAACCACTATATAATAGTCTAGCAGATATACTATCCCAGTCAATATATTCTGCTTTTTTCAAAACCTCTCTCACAATATTTTTCTTATCTAATGGTATACGTTCCATCTTACCTATAGGTATCTTTTCTTTTAACTCACTCAATATTTTGTTAGTGTCTGGTATATGTTTGAGACGGTTCATATAGTTGTCGAAGTCATTGCATATAATCTTTGAGTCAGGAAATATTGTATGGCACAAATGGGATATATAGAAACTTCCACCGAACAAATCTACAAATGTTAGACCATTCGGTAGTTTCTTAAGTTCTCTCAATAGAATATCTTTACATCTACTCTTATTTCCAAAGAAGGGTAACGGTGGTTTTGTAAAATTCATTTTATATACAATAATAAAAATGTTTTTACCTGAAAAGTGACAGAAAAGGCTTCTCAAAGTATACTTCCTTGGAACGCCCGTAACTTTTCCTGTAGCGACGATAGACCCTTACTTGTCCGGACAAAGTTGTACTATTTTGAGTGCTCTACTAAAAAGTCAACGACGACGACTCTCAAAAATTTTTATGGGCTAGAAGGGGCGCAGCCCCTGGGAAGCCCCCTATACCCAAAAAAACTTCATTTTATACTTCATTTATACTAAACATCTTCGGGGCTAGAGGGCACGTAGTGCCTGGAGGCCCCACTACCTTTTTTTTTTTTTGAATATTATATAAAAAGGTCTCTTTAATATCTATATTTCATATTTTTATCGATTTTTAAAGTTTTTGCGAAAAGTATTCAATTATTGTTGCTATTTGGTCGGGTAAATGTCAGATTTGCGACATTTTCTGATATGATATTCAGATTCTACGTTGATAATAATACTTATAGAACCCTCTTGCTATTGTGTCAAAATTGCGAAACCGATAGCAAAAATATCTCGCAATATCAAAATTGAGATATTGAGTGAATTATGCATTATAGAGATTAAAAATCTGATTTGTGAAAACATCTCATCAGTTTCTAGCTAATTCAAAAATCTTTACTATCTTATTCGATTAAAATGAAAAGGGAATAGTTTCATTATGCTTTAAATGACAGCCTTATAATATAATCATAGTTTTCGCTCAATATGCAGCATTTTTTTTTCGAAATCTATGGTCAATGTCCTAAATACTGATTGCTTTGCATTCATATCTCTTACATTTTCTATACCCACATCACTATTCATTGCTATTCCTATCTTTTTCATTTTTGTTTGTTTCTCATAATTTCTCAAAAAACATGATAACTTGATATTTGTAAATATCATACTTTATAACGTAAATAAGAACTTGACCTATTAAGAAAAGCAGTAATGAAAAGAAAATCTGAAATTCATAAAAATTACAAGTTTCTGATGACAATTAGCTTAATTAAACCAGGTACAAGATTATATAATTGTATTTTCTATCCAATTATCCATATAATATCTTATCCAGAAAAAATAACTTGATCAATACCAAATGATTTTTTAACTAGTAAATATGTAGTAAACAGAAATTCATCAAAAGTGACACCTCAGAAAAGCTAAAATATTGAATTTTTGGAACTTTTGATAGAGCACGTTTTTAAATATTAATTAAAGTAAATGTATATTTTGTAAAGATTCTTTTTAATAAAAAAATAAAATTTTGAAGAAGAACACAAAATCTTCTGAAAAATAATATCACATAAACTCATATTATTTTCTAATATATAACTATTTTATATAAAAATCCAATTCAATGATCTTAAAAGCAAAAATTGATATTTCATATGGTTTTATGATAGATAAGCATTATATTCCCACTCATTATATTCGTAAATTTTGAGGTTTATCCTTCGCTTTTAAGATCATTGAATTGGATTTTTATATAAAATAGTTATATATTAGAAAATAATATGAGTTTATGTGATATTATTTTTCAGAAGATTTCATTCTATATGCCTATGAAAAGTACTCTCAAAACTAACTTTTCCCTAATTATAATTAAATCTAGAATATTGTATTATGCTTAGTATTATTTCATTTTTCTCATTCAATTTAGAATTTACAAATGTCAAAAAATTGAGAGCTGTCACTTTTGATGAATTTCTGTTTATTACAAATAAAGTATTTTCTTTACACACACATTGTATATCATAGTTTTTTTTTTTGTTTCGCAAAACATCCAAAAACAAATATGCTATAAAAGTGACAATTTTAGCAAAACGAAACCCTTATTATAATTTTGGAAAATACTAATCACAGTATCCTTTCACAAAGTACAAAATAAAATTAAAAACACGTTGGATAATTTCTTATTGTTTTATTTTTTACGGAAAATTCTTTTTAATTTATTTAACTTATGTCCATATTTAATGAAAAACAATTAATCAATAATGCGAAATTTTCATAGTAATTCAGTGAGTAGGGGTAATTTTAGCTAAAAGTGACACACCCGTGAAGGGTGTGATTACCGATCGGTAATTTCGACAGTTTAGAATTTAAAATTTTTTATGGAACTGTTGCGAGTTTCATAAAGAATTTAAGGAATATAAGCAAAGATTTGAATCAAAATCTTAGACCCAAGCCGCTCGATTCGCTCGCGGCTTCCGCGAATTACAGATCAGCAAAGATTTGAATCAAAATCTTCGAACTAAGCCGATCGCTTCGCTCGCGGCTTTCTTTATTATTTTAAATTTGCATATTTCCATCAAAAGTTCATAAGGTAAAAAATTTCGTTTATTTTTACTAAGAAAAAAAGGTTTTTGATAATAAATTTATTTTATTTCGAAAAAGTAGCAATAATCGTAAAAGGGTATTGATAGGCTTGCTAAAGTAACTAATTTTAGCTGTCAAATACTTTTGTATTTTGAAGTAAATTAGTATAAATTTGTTTTTACTTTTATTTCGAAAAAGTAGCAATAATCGTAAAAGGGTATTGATAGGCTTGCTAAAGTAACTAATTTTAGCTGTCAAATACTTTTGTATTTTGAAGTAAATTAGTATAAATTTGATATTATTTTAACTCCCTTTGAAAACCTCAATTTTCCATACAGAGGGAACGGGAATAGCATCCAATATTCCCTGAGAATGGTTGCGCATTCTCAGTTCCCTCTATATTTCGAACGAAGCTCTCATCGGTCTTTTTTTTAATACTAAACGTTTTTTTTTCTGTCACTTTTAGCTAAAATATGGGTTTGCCGTAATTCAGTCAATTTCGACGTAGACACAATAACAAAAATACTAAACTATCTTCTCATAATGAAGGTTTTTGGTGCAACGTGTTTAATACTTTTTCAATGGCATCATAAAAACTACTCATGTCTCAAATTAATGAGCTCATTTTTATTGCTACAGCTCATCAATTATTCTCTATTATATATATATTTAATTATAAGTATAAAATTACATGACCATTTCAGTCTCTCAAATTATAAAAATGATTTAGAATCATACATTATTGAAGCATTAACTCTTAATCATATTCTTGTATAAAAAAGATTTATGTAGATCATATCCAATTGAAAACAACTATTTTCGGTTAATATCACAAAATTGAGTTCGATAGGTTTGAGAATGTTATCGACATCGGTTCATTCCTAAACATGTACGACTACGAGGGTGGTTTGTTTGGATGCTTCAAGGATATCACAGGATGCTTATTCTCAATGTGTTGCGCCCCATGCTCAAATGGTGAGAACTGGGCCAAGGTTCGTGATGAAGAATGCACATGGTGCCATGTTTGCATGGTTGTCCATCCTTACTGGGTTCGCAAGTCCGTCCTCAAAAAGAGAGGCGAGAGCGGCAGCAATGTTGCTGACTGCCTCATTACTACATTCTGCGCAGAATGCGTTATTTGCCAGGATCGCCGTGAACTTATTTCCAGCTAAATTGATAAACAGTTGTATGGAGTAAAGTTTATGAATGTTTTCCATTTTACTTTTTTTCCTTGGTTATTTACTTTTTTTTTCCTTCTGTTTCCCTTTATGGGATATGAGTAAGAAATTTTATTTCAACAACTTCTATTGATCATATTATTTGATTCGTTGATCTCCAACCCATTCCAGTAATTTTTCATAATCAAAGATTAAAAGCTTGATGCAAAACTTGCAAAAGAAGACTACGCTATACTCACATACATTGTTTTCGAAACACTTATTAACAATACCATGTTTTTCGATTACAGTTCTATCGTTTATCCATTGACCTTCATCTTTTATTTAAATATCATTTATTTTCTCTTAGCGAAATCAGTGATCACAGTATAAAGCTTCCACGGAGTTTATTTTTTTAATATTCAAATATTTCTTCCCAACAGCTCAAAAAGGAAGATAGGATCGATATGAGCTCATTACAGATATTATTATAATTGTAAATTTGTCCAATTAAATAACTACTATAAAAATTAATCGAGTAGGGGTAATTTTAGCTAAAAGTGACACACCCGTGAAGGGTGTGATTACCGATCGGTAATTTCGACAGTTTAGAATTTAAAATTTTTTATGGAACTGTTGCGAGTTTCATAAAGAATTTAAGGAATATAAGCAAAGATTTGAATCAAAATCTTAGACCCAAGCCGCTCGATTCGCTCGCGGCTTCCGCGAATTACAGATCAGCAAAGATTTGAATCAAAATCTTCGAAAGTAGTATATGTATGCGGGTTGTGTGACTTTTTTTGTAATCGTAAGAATTCTCACATAATTGAATGATTTTTGAACATACTTCTGAATAGCAGATTTTAAAAATTTATGAATAATTTATAAAAAGTTTTTATTCCTACAATTCCTATATTACCATTAATAAAAAGAATATATTTTTTGCATAGATTCCAAATATGGTGTCAATTTTTTATTTAATATAAAATGTATGGAAAAAGAATAATATCTGATTTTGAACATTATTTGATTGATTTACTAATTGATCCACAAAGCTGTTGTAAAATTAATTTTGAATTTAAAATTAAAGGAACCGTAAATTTTGTATTTATTTATCACTTAAAAGAATATGACCGATATCATAATTTGATATATGAAACTAATATAATATTTGAAGATAACAAACTTACAAGCTTCGAACATGAAAATGATATAATATTCGAAGATGAAAAAAAGAAAGAGATTGAAAAGCAATTCAATGAATGCCTTTTAAATACATATGCGCACATTATAAGACATAAAATGAAATTAATTCCTTATTATAAAAATATTTTTTATCTTTATATAAGATGACAAATAGAAAATTTTTCATCTTTTATTTTATAATAAATGAGTATAACAACTAATTCATTGAAATCTTTAAAGTTCACTAATTCAGAATTAGAAAATATTTTAGAAAATTTTGGAGACGGTTCTTATCATCCAACATATATGCAGAATGTGAAAGAGTTTTCCAGATTGTTGAATGAATTTAAATATAACGGACCAATTACTAAAAAGGCTATAATGAGATATTTATATCCCAAAAAAGTTGAAAAACAGGAGAATATTCCTCTTTATGGTCCAGAGGACCTGGGCTCAGAGAGCCTTGAAACACCTCCTGAATATTTTGAAGAAAAAATTAAACAAGATGAATATTATAACGATGAGATTGAGAAATTGGAACAATTAAGAAATGAAATAGATGAAAAAATTAAGGAATTAAGAAATGCTGAGAATGAAGTAGAGGGTTTAATGAATATCCCAGCTTCAGAATCAGAAGTTCAAAAATCACATGAGGAAAGATATAAAAATTACTTTTTGGAATCTACTAAAAATTTATTAGATGGTGATATTGACGAAACACTTTCAGAAGAAGGCACAAAATTTATTCATAAACATAAGTTACAATTTATTGACGATGGAGATTATCCATGTATATTACTTTCACCTCCTCTTGATTCTGAAAAATTCAAAAAAGCACTGAAAAATGTAACATATGCAACAAATACGATTAAGAAAGAAGACCATGATATTTACACAAATTATTATTTAAATAAATGTACAGGTGTTGATAAAGTTTTTGATTTGTTAGATAAAATATCAAAAGAAACAATTGGTACATATAAAATTTTATGCGATTGTGGTTTCATTGTTGAAGATACCGTTGATGTTTCATATGAAAGAACAGCTCCGAAGGAGGACGAAGTGGAAAGATCTATTCCATTCGTTATTAAGAACATAAAAGATATGAAAACTTATAAACATTATATTTATTCATTTATTTCAGAAAAAATGGAAGCAACACATAAATCATCTCGTCATCATTTCATAGCTATTCATACATTCCTTTTCAAAGTTGTGAAATTAAATAAGACAGGAATTAGATTTAATGTATCAGGTTACGCATTCTTGAGTAAATTAAAATGTATTCGTCACGTTGCAGATGATAAAAATTTGTGTGTTCTTAATTCATTTTATGGACTTTAGCCCTGGGCACTTTGTGCCTTGGACTTTAAAAAAATAAACTTTATTTTTATTTATTTTTTAATTTTTTATTCTTACATAATGAACAAAAATGGAACAGCTAAAATGAATGATAATCAAATAAGAGCCGAAGGTAGAAGGTTATTTAAACGCTTCTATAATATTCCCGATGGTGTTAATCCTAAAACTCGTAGAAGTTATTTAAATGAAGCCATAGATGTATATGAAGGATTTGACATTTCATCAGAAAGTGAGAGGTTAGCAAGAATGTTAAACGTTAATATTGATTTCTATTATTGTGATCCTCAACCAGAAGACGTAGACATAAATAAGGTAGACTTCCCATTAGTGGATTCAATAATGATAGATCCAGAATTTGAAACAGTAAATATTTTATTAACACAGAGTCCATGTGGAAAACTTCACGCTGACAGAATAACAGACGTTGAAGCACTCACAGGATATAAAGTTTGCCCCTTTTGCAAAGAAGAAGTATATTCTATCCGTGATGATCCAGAAAGGAAAAACCAAAGAAGATTTTTAAAACATTGTGAGAAATGTAAAGAAAATAATGGAAGATTAATTCAAGACGTTCAGTTGCAAAACACACAACAACCATATGCACCACATATTACGAAACAGAAGATATATCAATGGCTATTAGCACATAATTTGCAGGAATATTATAAACCAACAAGATATTATATTACTTTTGACTTCGAAACATTAGAGACTAAAGAAGAACTTCTACTTTCTGAATGTGCAACTTTGAACGCTTACTTAAAACCATTTATGGTATCATCAACGGTTAAATTAAACGATAAAACATATACAAGGAATTTTTGCTTAACTTCGAGTGATTCGTTCATCTCTGATTGGATTGAATTTTTATTTTCAACCTGTTCATTAGTTGCTAAATCAAATATTGAACAATATGAAGAATTAATGAAGTCCCATACATTAAATGAGAAACAGAAGGAAGCAATGAAAGAGCTTTTAGATGAAGAATTTAATAAAGTGAATATCATTGGTTTTAATTCGGGAAAGTTTGATTTAAATTTAATTCTTCGTGATTTAAATACTGCAAAATGGAAGATAAAATCAATGCTGGGTTCTCTTTCAAATTTAAGCAAGTCATGTAAAGAAAACAAACGTCCATATGAATTGAGATTTATTGACATCAGAAATTATATAGCGGGTGGAACATTAGACCAATTTACTCAAGATTTCGGAAACAATAAAACACGTGTTAAATCATTCTTCCCATATCAATTCATCACATGGGAGAATTACGAAGAAGAATTATATAAAAAGGAACCATTCACTCAAGATTCATTTTATTCAGCATTAACACAAGAAACAATATCCGATTCAGATTATCAAATATATCTCATGATGCTAAAAATTTTGAGAATAGATTAGAATATTTTATTCATTATTGCAATAAAGACGTTGAAATTATGATTGACCCAATTGATAAAATTATTGAAGAAACATTTGTTTATAAAATTGACATGCTCCATAATCTTTCATTATCATCTAATGCATCAATGATTCGTTACGCGTTTAGCATATAAGAACTTCAATCCTAACGAAACATATCCAGAAGAAGAAAATGTGGAATCAAGTTTTGAATTAACGAAAAAGTATTGGAAATATAAAATTGAATCATATAAGAAACAAGATGAAAAGGTGAAAAGAGATACCAAAAAATAATGTTTCAATGGATGACTATCAATATTTTCACGATTTAATCCTTTCATCTAAATGTAAAATGTGTGGTAAAGCGTTTACATATGCAAATAAACCAACATTGGATAGAATTGATAATGAAAAACCACATACTAAAGAAAATTGTCAGTTAATGTGTTGTTATTGCAATGTCGTAAATCAAATAAAGATGAAGAAGTTCAACGTTTAAGAATCAATTTAAGAAATTATGCATTAAAAAAAAATTACCAAGACTTTAGATTCAGTGGAAGCGTATCACATCCTCCGTAATGGAATTACTGGTGGTTTATCAAATGTTCAACATCGTGTTAATCTTAAAGGTATCACCCATATTAATAAACTTTCATATAGTCCAGAAACTAAAACAGTATCAAATGAGGACACTTCCAACATCATGACTCATTTCGTTGGTGTTGATTTCAATTCATTATATCCTTCATCATTTTCATCAAATCCTCATGATTTCATTCAATACACCGATCATAGAATGTATATGCCGGGGAGATTAGAAGATGTTTTAATTTGTGATACAGCAACAAAGAAAGCAAAAGCTTTAGGAATTATTAGAAAGAAAAATACTTTATTCGTGGCTGAAGTAAAGGGTCACATTGATGAAAAGTATATTAATGATTACATAAACTTTTTACCGATAATAAGAAACTTGGATATTATCACAGATGAAAAAACAATTGATGGTTTTATGTATAATTACATGAAATCAAACAATCTACCGGTTGACCAGAAACAGAGAAAATTAACTCAGTTAGCATCAACACACAACCAATATCAACCATTTTCTTCTTATTATCTTTGGTATCTAATAGACAGATTTCATTTTATCATCGATGATATTCAATCAATTTTAACATTTACGAAAAATACTTGTTTTAATGAATTTGCGAACAAATTTATGAACGAAAGACAAAAGGCTGAATTAGAAGGAAATAAAGGAAAAAGTTTATTTTGCAAAATTTCACTTAATGGATCATATGGTTACGATGCAATGAATACACAAAATTACGCAAAGACTAAAATAATGAATGCACAGATGGCACGCGTTGCATGTATGTCAAATAAGTTTAAAAAATAAGAGAAATAGGTGAGGATACATATCAAGTGATGCTCAAAGATAGATTTTATAGATGTGATACATGTTTACAAGAGGCATTCTTCACTTTAGATAACGCAAAATACTGGTATTTGGTTTTCATTTATGATTTTATGTATAAATGCTTGGATGTTAATCGTTTTCATTTCATTGAAGGTGATACTGATTCATCATATTGGGCAATCGCTGGCGACCCAAATCTTCCTAACACTCAAGCATTTTCAAGCGATTGTAACCGATAAAAAATTTTATGATAAAACATTTTCAAATTCGCACCTTTTGATTTCTTCTGTTTTGATGAGAAATTTAAACCTAAATTAAAGAATAAAGCTGAAGAAAAAGCACATGAGAAGAAGTTATTGGGTTTAGCAATTGAGAAACAAGGAGATACATGGTTGCTTTATGCCCTAAGTGTATACATCATTCAACGGAATGATTGGTGAAGACTCCTTCAAAAAGATAGCACAAAAAATGAAAGGTGTTAGTTTAAGACAAAATAAGCAATTAACACCTAAAATTATTTGGATATAATAAATGATAAAGTGATATTTGATGGTCAAAATATTAATTTACAACTTAAAAATGGGTCAATGACTCGCTTAACAATTGGTAAGACTGCATTAACAGGAGCACACACTAAAAGCTGTATGTTGTGAAAATGGATGTTGTATGCCATTTATTTAATGAAATGCCATAGAAGAGACAAAGAGGCGGGCACCCTTAAACATTATTTTATTTTTATATAAATGAATAGCGTAGATTTAAAAATTTTAATTGATGATTTAGTATTTAATCAAAATTTTCTTAGTTATTATGAATTAAAATCATATCTCCAAAAATATGATGAAACAATTACAGGTGATGATATGGTGAATACTATCGGTATTATAAAAACGAAATTTTGAAATATCATGATAAAATAATTAAACGTTTAAGAGAGAACATTAAAGAAGGAAAATATTCAAAGGGAAAAAGTAAATCACAACTTAAACAGTTGAAAGATTTCAAAAATAAAGTATTAACTGAAAAAGATATTGATGAATTATATAATTATATAATCCTGAGCCGCAAAAGCCAAAAGAGAAAAGTTTGGACGTTCAGCAGCTCATAAATGAAGCACAAGCTTTAATTTATGATTCATTAGTTAAAACATATTCAACCCGACTTTTAAATGAAGATCAACTTTTGGAATTCATCCTTCAACATAAACTCGAAGCGGGAAAGTATATCAAACCTTTATATACAGCATATTTAAAACAAATGAATAGAATACATCCGAATTAATGAAGGGGGAATGAAATCCAAAATCAAAGCAGATAAAATTAAACCACTTGCAACACCAAAACCTCCAACGACAGTACCTCCCCCTCCAGTTAATCATTCATCATTCACTTTATTATATCCATTTCAAACATTAAAGAAACAAAAAGATTTTAAAAAGGGTTTCAAGATATTAAATAAACCAATTGACCCGAAAATTCAACCATTAAAAGAAAAATTTAGTCGTCCATCATTTGCACCTTCACCTTATTCATACGAAATCGATCATCTGGAATATTCAAAAGGAAATTTACTTATTTATTTGCCATTAACATTAACACTAGATATTTATATTGCATTCCGGTGAAAGGGAAAACAGAACAGGAAACAAGAAGAGCTATACAATACTTACTAGATCATGAAAGAGTAGATAATATCAGGGTGATGGTGATAAAGGATTTCAGGCAGTTATGACTCATTATTTCCCACAAATTAATTTTTACTTCTCATCCTCTCCATATACGTTTCATAATAAAATAGTTGATGCAGTAATGAGAACTCTTAGAGATGCGTTAGGGGTTAACGGTCAGATATACTGGGATGGAAATCATGACTCCATCATACAGCAGTTAGTATATTATTACAATAATACATGGCATAGAACTATTAACATGAAACCAGTGGAAATGAAAAATGATATTTCAAAAGAATGGGAATATATTAGAAAGCAAATGGAAAGGTTGAATGATGTTAAACGTGAACAAATTAATTCGGGCTCATGAATTTTAAACAAGGGGATAAAGTTTTGATTCATCTCGATTATGGAAAAACTGATAAATCAATGACAAAAAAAGACGAAGATTTGACACAATAGCTGAATTTGTTAGATATATTAACGGCAATGCATTAGTTGAAGTTGACAATAAATTAATAGAAATTCCGATTTATTTTATTACTCCATTATATTTAAATAATATTTAATTTTTTTATTTCGTAAGAAATGAGTAACAACAAAGCAGTCAAGAGTCCAGACGATGAATATAAAAAGAAACTAAACAGAATTAAATCAAAAATATGCTATTACAAAAAGAAGCCACATGTGGTGGGTTGAAAACGATAAAGAAATAATCGAAAAATTAGAAACTTGCCGTTCAATCCTTAAACTGAGTGAAGCAAAAAAAAAGAATTTAATAGAATAAATAAATTGATTGGAAGAGATGAATTTAATAAAGATGAATTTTTAAACTCAATCCAAATTTAATTTTTATTCCTCTTCGACAACATCTCTCTTTCCATCATTACTGCATAACCACATTTTCTCAGTTTTAGTGGTTTGTTATTTTTAACATGTTCTCGCATCATTTTTATCATTTCCTCCCTTGTTATGATTCGTGGTAAATTTTGAGCTTGTGGGTATCCATTTATGATAAAAATAAATTTAAATTATGCTGTCTAAAGTTTGTGAAAGAATTTGCGGAAATCATGTCTTACATTTTTTGAATAAATGAGGGGTCCCTCGTTAATTAACATCTTTTTGAAAATAGTGACAACATGACATTTTGACACAGGGAAAAAAGGAGGAAATTCATGTCTTACATTTTTGAATAAATGAGGGGTCCCTCGGTTAATTAACATCTTTTTGAAAATAGTGACAACATGACATTTTGACAACAGGGGAAAAAAGGAGGAAATTCATGTCTTACATTTTTTGAATAAATGAGGGGTCCCTCGGTTAATTAACATCTTTTTGAAAATAGTGACAACATGACATTTTGACAACAGGGGAAAAAAAGGAGGAAATTCATGTCTTACATTTTTTGAATAAATGAGGGGTCCCTCGGTTAATTAACATCTTTTTGAAAATAGTGACAACATGACATTTTGACAACAGGGGAAAAAAAGGAGGAAATTCATGTCTTACATTTTTTGAATAAATGAGGGGTCCCTCGGTTAATTAACATCTTTTTGAAAATAGTGACAACATGACATTTTGACAACAGGGGAAAAAAAGGAGGAAATTCATGTCTTACATTTTTTGAATAAATGAGGGGTCCCTCGGTTAATTAACATCTTTTTGAAAATAGTGACAACATGACATTTTGACAACAGGGGAAAAAAAGGAGGAAATTCATGTCTTACATTTTTTGAATAAAGTTAGTTTTAAAGTTATTTTTATTTTTTTATTCCTATATAAATGACAGCAACAAACAACAACATCGACTTTATCGTTTCTGATGAAAAAGTTATTGATTCATTAGTTGAAGAATTAGCTGAGGAATTAGTTGTGGCAGAAACTAAAACCCTCAACGAAAGAATTGGTGAAAACAAGATTGATTTACATAACTACCTCAAACATGATGGAGGAAGAGGAAGGAAAACTGGTATGGCTTTATTAGTAAATAAAATTCCAAATTTAACTATTATAGATGTTGATATCAATAAATCGTTCAATGATGAACTTAAAGAAACAGTAAGAAAAGATATTTTATCAAAACTTTCAGATAAAGATGTTATCGTTAAAACCGCTTCAGGAGGTCTTCACATTTATTGCAACACTAATTTCTTCTATTCAACCTCGAACAGAATGATTAAATGTTATTCCTGCAATGATTATGATATCGATATCATGACTTCAATGGATGATTCAAAGCGTTCATTAGTGGTTATGGCTGATTCAAGAGTTCGCAAGAATGCAACAGAACCAATCAATACATACTCATTCATTCGTGGAAGTTATGATTCAACATTAACTAGAACAGTAAACGATGTATTAAATGATTTGAATATTAAGGTAAGAGTTGAACAGAAGAACGAAGAAATAAAGAATATAATGAATGAAGACAAAGATGTAAACATTGACGATAAACTTGCCCAGAGCATAGTTGATGGCATCTGTGATTTTGAAGTACATAATGATGGTGGAAACATGAATTTAGAAAAAGAAGTTACATTATTCACACTGTTTCAAGCTAATTCGTTACCTAATCATTTAATTAATGAAGCATACGACAACGTTTATAACTTCTGCAGTTTAACAGAAAATGCAAAAAGTAATTTTGAAAAAGCACGTAGTAGATATGCACATTTAATGACTTCTCCATTTGTTTTGGTGAAGATTCTGAAACTTTATCAAAAGGAATATTATGATGAATGTTTTACCTTTATTACGTAAGCCAAAAATAACATTTGATATAAAACTTGATGACTCGTTTTTGATAACAGATATTAGACGTAAAGCTGAAAATCATCAGTATAAAAACAGTTCTGAAGTAATTGAGGATTTATCACGTGTCATTCGTTTTGTAGATTGTGGAAACAAATATTTCATTCAAAAAGACTATAATATTCATGATAAAATGAATCAAATATCATTCGTTCTTCAATCAAACATGAAAGAGTCACTCAAAATGATTAAATTATTTAAAGAAGAAGGTAAAACCATAACAGCATGGGACGTACTACTAAATCAATTATCCTCATTAACCGTTATGGTGTTTGCTTTAAATCTGATTCCCAGATGTTTTCTCAACGTTTCAAGGTTATAAATACAACGTTCTCGAAAAAGTAGATTACTCAAAAATTGAGATGTTTATGGATTTCATTAAAGAAGTCATTTGTGATAATAACGATGAAGTGTATAAATACCTTCTCGCTGGATTGCATCAATGATTCAACATCCCGGAATCAAGAATGAAACAGCAATTATTTTGAAAGGACTTCAGGGAATAGGTAAAAACAGATTTACAGACATTATTTCTGAACTTCTCGCTGGTTATTCATGTAAAAACATTACCGAAATAAGTGAGCTAACGGGTAATTTCAATTCAGTTGTTGAAAATAAAATGTTTCTTGTACTTAATGAACTCAAGAATGTAGGTGAAGATAGACTCGCAAACTTCAACGCTTTGAAATCAATTATAACGGATAATGAGATAAGAATTAATGAAAAGAATCAACCCAGAAGAACTGCTCAGAATGTGCCAATTTTATTTTCGTAACTAATAACGTTTACCCTGTCAAAATTGAAGTTGGAGACAGAAGATACGTAGTTTTAAAGTTAATGGTAAATTAAGGGTCAATTTGATTACTTCAAGAATTTAATGGATTCATGCACAAAGGAATTTTATGATAATTTACTAACATATTTTATCAATTACGACCTTTCATCATTTAATGTACGAATCATACGATGACTGAAGCCAAACAAGATTTAATCGAGTTATCAACAAATCCTTTAGATGAATGGATAAATACACATTATGATGAATTGTGTGCAGGTATGATGTGTAAAAATGCTCTATTCTGCAAACCATCAGACATGAAAGACAAGAATTTTCAAATGAGCATTAAAGATAAATGTGAAAAGAAACAAAGAAAAACAGACGGTAAACATACGTGGTATTATGTTTTGAAAGAAGAAATGAAAGGATTATATAAACAGGTTGAACCAAATGATAATGAGGATTCATTTACTGACGATGAAATACCTGTAAATGAAGCTTTATAAAGTATGATTTGAATTTATTTTTGCATTAATCCCACTATGTTGTCAAAATGTCATGTTGTCATCATTTTCAAAAAGATGTTAATTAACCGAGGGACCGAGGGACCGAGGGACCCCTCATTTATTCAAAAAATGTAAGACATGAATTTCCTCCTTTTTTCCCCTGTTGTCAAAATGTCATGTTGTCATCATTTTCAAAAAGATGTTAATTAACCGAGGGACCGAGGGACCCCTCATTTATTCAAAAAATGTAAGACATGAATTTCCTCCTTTTTTCCCCTGTTGTCAAAATGTCATGTTGTCATCATTTTCAAAAAGATGTTAATTAACCGAGGGACCGAGGGACCGAGGGACCCCTCATTTATTCAAAAAATGTAAGACATGAATTTCCTCCTTTTTTCCCCTGTTGTCAAAATGTCATGTTGTCATCATTTTCAAAAAGATGTTAATTAACCGAGGGACCGAGGGACCGAGGGACCCTCATTTATTCAAAAAATGTAAGACATGAATTTCCTCCTTTTTTCCCCTGTTGTCAAAATGTCATGTTGTCATCATTTTCAAAAAGATGTTAATTAACCGAGGGACCCCTCATCAGTTATTTTATCATCATTTTATTAACTTCATCTTTAGTTAATAATTTGAATGGATTCACTAATGTTCCACCTTGAGTCCCAACACTTACCCTGGCTAATTGTGAAGAACCTGGGATAATTACTCCACGAAATGATTTCATTGGTAACATTAATTTAGAAATAGTTGGCTTAATTAATTTTGTCATTTATGATAAAAATAAAATTACATAATTTAAATTTTTTTCTTTCTCATTTTCTCATCCTGTTTTGGTTTCAATAACTTTTCAAGTTGTTGTCTTGTCAGTAACTTTAATTTTAACTTTGGATCAAATATTGGGTTTCCATCTTTATCTCTTCCAATAACACCATATGGTAGAATCTTCATTTATACTAAAATAAAAATTTAAATTATGCCGTTCACTCTTTTGGAGCTCCTAAAGTTTGTTTCACAAACATTGAGCATTCATTGAACTCTATACCATGCGTAAACGGTCATAAATGGTGGCATGTATTCTTTACTTTGTCCCGTCGTTTGTGTATATCCTGAAACATTATGTGTATGATTACCTGAACCCTGTGTATCGTTCCAGTAACAATTAATAGCAAATTTAACGTCATCTTTAACATCATATCTTTTACCTTTTGTCATTCCTGAACAATCCCAATATCTATGCTTATGCCATCTTGCTTCGGTTGTGTTTAAATTAACGTAATGACTGTGAGCAGGTAAATTTTCACCCGTAATTGTTTTACTTCCACCGGTTTGTTTTGATGAGTTTGTACAATATAAAAAACGATCGGTTATCTGCTGCCATGTACCAAATCCAAATAATGTTGATGGATTTGTTGAATTCATTGATGTATATATTGAACCAATGGGGTAAATCATCTCAAACATTGTATTTAATTTAGTATTAACCCATTCCTTATCTGCTTTCTTCTTTAACTCAGTATTAACCCATTCCTTATCTGCTTTCTTCTTTAACTCAGTATTAACCCATTCCTTATCTGCTTTCTTCTTTAATCCATTATGAATATTAAATTTATTATATAATATTGAAATCGTGTAAGAAGTTAAAATTGGTATTGTCATCAATATTAACATATTATTTTTGAAAATTGCTTTTTTAACATCTTGAAATTTTGTGATTTCAGACCAATTTTTTCCATCACTACTGATATTTACTAAATCACCACATCCAAAAGCAATGAAATACCCATCAATATAAAACAAATTTGTAAATCTATAATTTCGAGTAAGTTTTGGAGTGTGAATGAATAAACCAATTCCCAATTTGGTGTTTTCTCTGGATCCTGTGAAAAATCTTGTGATAAATAAATATGTCTGTTATAACTTACAGGATATGAATACACCATACTACCTGAAACAAGAACACAAACATTTGAAGCATAACATAAAGCTTCAATGTCTCCATCAGCTTGAAAAATTTGTTCAAAACGACCAAATGGTATTGAATATGATCTATAAATTTTATCATTTTGTAGGATAAAACACATGTTGTTAATGTAATACCATTTACTTGTATAATCAATTTTCAAATCTGATGACATCATACTAAACATATAATAATTTATCCCATCCTCACTAATGAAAATTTGATTGACTTCATAAATTAGTACCCATTTATTATTAACACATCTAATAGGATTATTTGGATATTTAAATTTAACATCTTGATTTAAATTACATTTGAACCATTGGATACAATCGAATGAATAACAAGGGCAAAAATCATCTCCAACCGTTATCATTCCCATAAATTTACCGTTATTATATTCAACATATAAAATTCTTGGATTAATGATTGGCTCTCGTGTATCAGGATTCAAAACGGATGGAGTAAATGATTCATAGTTTTTAAAATCATTTGTTTTAAAATAATAAAGCACTCCGCCTGTATAAAATAAATACATGGTCACTCCATCGAAACATAACCATTCAATATCTTCAAATGTTTTATCTGATGATTTCATAAAATTTAAAAATGGTGGGGTAAAATAGACCTCCGATTGTTTTATTTCTTCATTAACAAATGATATATCAGCTTTCTTTGCTAACTCAGTATTAATGAATGAAATAACTTTTTCCTTATCTGCTTTCTTCTCTAACTCATCATTAACATAAGTTTTATCTGCTTTAAGGTCTAAACATCCTGAAACCCATCCTGTATCGGCTTTAGTTTTTAAAATCTTTGATGTCCATTCATGATACCATTCAACCCTTTCTTTAATTTCATTATCTTTTTCATCCACATATTCCTTATCTGCTTTCTTCATTATGTCGTTTAGGAAACCTTCTATGAATTCCTCATTTAAATTAAATCTTCCAATCTTCAAAACTTTAGGAAATGCATTTAATGCGTAATGTCTTTGTTCTTCTGGTGGAATTGATGTTATATCATCCGTTATTCCTTTAATTTTTGAATTCATAAATAAAATTTCTTTTATATTTGATATCACTGCACCACCTTTGCAAACGAATTCAAAATGGTCATTTTTCAATACTATCTCCAAATCTCCATATTTCAACCTTTGCGTTTGTTCTGCCGTCTTTGAATTATATGCATATGTGGCGTATGTAATGGTCTGCGCCTTAAGTTGCTGTTGTTATATCATTTTATTACGATTTAAAAATAAATATTTAATCCGTTATCTCATCAGCTATTTTTTCTATTTGAAATTGCCATAATATTTCATTCATAAATTCTAAATCACAATCAAATAGGTCAGTTATTCTAAATTTAATATTTGATAAATCTTTTGAATGAAGAATAAATGAATTCCCGGATAATTGAAATGGATATGATAAAGAAAATGTGTTTAAGTTGATGGATAAAATGTTTTGTATTGATGGGTAAGAGTTAGGGTCAAATGTTTGGTGTGAAAATCTCATTGGGGTATTAACTTTATCACATTTGATTAAAATGAAATTAGAACCAGTGTCAGAATACAAAACATCCCCAACATCTTTTTCAAAATTTAATATCCCCAACAATGAACGAAGACGAGGAGTACAAAATTTAATTTTCAGCGGAAATTTAATAAGGTTATTTATTTCATCAAGTTCAAAAAGTTTATCAGGTTTTGATTTAAAATTTTCTTCATACCATACGATAAATGATTCATTTAAATAACTTAAAATTGTGTTAATATCCCATTTCACTATCACATTATTTATATACATATCATACGTTTTTTCATGGTCATCTTTAATAAATGATATATAATCTGAAGGGTCTAAAAGAATGGGATTAAATTTACCACTCACAGAAACGAGAGTAACATTATAAATTCCACTAACTGTTAAATTTAATTCACAGTTATTATTCGAAATAATATTGATAATTGACTTTTTTATTACGATTAAAAATATGGTAAAGCGTTATTTTCCAGTGATAAATAAAACTAGAATAAGATTACCTCAAGAATTCATAAATTCAACGAATAAGAAATTCATTCATGTTATAAATTTTAGTGTTTTCAGAAAATATGAGTCGATGTCATATTCATCAACAGGTTATATTTCACTTCATTCAAATTTAGTTCAATCAAACCCATATAATGACCATTTCATAAGATTTTCAGATGGTATTAAAAATGTAATTGATAGATTAAAATATGAACAGATTGACAATATCGAATTTTTGGAATTTTGGTTTAAATATCCCGATGGAAAAAAGATTGAAGTTAAAGATAAAGCAGATACTATAACAAAAACAATTACAATGACTGATCCGGATAGTGGGGAACAAAAAGAAATAAAACAAACGATAGAAACTGGTGAAAGGTCAATTATTATCGATTATGATTCAAAGGATTATTATTCGATAATGTTAATGCTTGAATATTAAATAGCCTTAACAAAGAATTTTTCAAGTGATATTTTATATTCATCAACTATTTTATTATAAATATCATTATATGTTAAATGAAGTTCAGTTGTTGTTCCGTTCTTTGATATCTTAATTGTGCTAATATCCTTTATAGGATTTATTTTTGCAACTGTTCCGCAGCATGAAACCTCATCATCTATGAAAAATTGAATCTTAACGTCTGAATCTTGAACATCACAAAGAATGGCAATAATGTGAATTAATGATTCATAAGGTAAAATAATTAAACCGGATTGGTCAATTAAATTTATTATTGAATCATAATTATCAGTTATGATATCGCGATATATTTTCATTAATTCAGAATTAATGTCTATTTTATATGGGTTATCAAGTGGTGCTGGGTATGTTGGATAAGTGGGAATTTCAACAGGTTCTTTACCGGGTTCAGATAAAATGATTGGGTCTCCATCTTCTTTATTTTGCTCCTCCTCTTTCTTTGGTAAGTCACGAGTTAATAAATTTGGTTGAGTTGCTGACCTTGTTAATTCAGGACTAACATTAACTTTAACATTTTGAATAATTCGTGATTTATCATCATTTACATTATAACCAACCGTAATCTCTGCTTTTGCGTTTGTGTTCTTTTGACTTGTGAAACGTCTTCTCATTTATAATTGAATAAAAAAAAGAAAAATATATTTAAAGTTTTATTTAGTTGTTACGGTAATATCCCAAGGTTCATCCTTGTTTGCTTATACTTTCTTTGTAACTGCACCAATTATGTTATTGATAATGGTTTGAGTTTCTTCCAGTCTTATTTTATCATTTACAATATCTTTAATCATTTCATTACATGCATTCTTAAAACCATCTGATTTTTCTAATTTACGTCTATCACTTTCTTTAATTAAATCAAAGTTATAACCTTGTTGAGAATAAAGTGGTTTCTTTATCAATTCCTTGAATGCTTCTGAAAGTGAAGATGAAGAAATTCTTGCTTTCATTGCTTCTTTCTGTTCATTGAACACTGGATCGAATAAAGCAACTTTAAAGAATTTCTTAGCTGGAATTTCAGGTCTCAAATTTGCATATTGACCATCAAACTGGTTAACATATCGTGGTAATCCATCCGGTCCCTCTTCAATAGCGTTTAATTCTTCATTGAAATAAGAATATGGATTATGACGGTATGAAAGAATTGGTCCATCTTTACTGTCTCCGATATGTTGTTTAACAGCTTTTCCATTTTCATCAAATTGCATAGGATAACGTTCATTATATGCTTTACGTTTAGGATAATCCGTCATTGTTAATTTATACCCATTTATGACTTTAATATTTCCTTGACCATCAGTAACAAAGACTTCATTTATTCCATCAGGCTTTCCATTTGGTCCTGTAATGTCTGCTTCATGTGCTTCCCAATTTGGTCCATGACGTTTGGCATATGCTTGAGCTTCTGGTAATGTTAAAACGTTTCTCATTTGTTTAACATCCTTTTGAAGACCGGCAACAATGTGGACTAATTCTTTCATTCCGTCTGGAACTTTCATAGTTCTATTATATGCACCCTTTTTGTTTGTTCCTTGTTTTAATGGAACCTGTAGAAGATTTGCAATTTCTGTCATGTTTAATTATAAATAAAAAATAAAAATTAATTATAAAAAAGTTATTCGAATTTAATGGAACCTTTATTTAAATCAACTATTATTTTTCCATGTTCTCCTAATTGTTGATATTGTGTGTAAAGTTCATTAATGCTCATTGGTAAATTCACTTGATAAAGCATAACGTTCAACTGTTGACGACTAAAACCACTGAAAATGAAAAGGGTGGACAGGTTTGATTTAATGTTTGTGCTTAATGCTTTAAAGTATTGAACAGCCATAAAGAATGAACACTGAATGTGTCGACATTGAGTTAATAATTGATTAAAATATGATTTCTCATTAGTTATTTTTTGATTTCACGGCATCATCTAGAAAAATTAGTGAATGCAAAAATTTTATCAAAATTTGAAATAGAAAGTGTTTCAAATAATTCGTCCCTTTGTTTATCAATAATTTTATCCTCTAATCCTTGCTTCTTGATTGTATTATATAACTCTTTATACATTAAAAAGTTTTTCAAATAATCTTCCGCTTCTTCTTGTGATAAATAAATAATTGGAATTTTTATTAAATGCTTTAATGATTCAAATGTATCATCTGAAGGTGAACCAGAACGGTTGATATAAATTAACACATGAGAATAAGGTGAAGTGTTAGCAATAATGATAATTTGTTTTAATATCGTTAATGTTTTACCTTTATTTTGTTTACCAATTGCTGCAGTGATTGAATTTAAGTAACATTCAGAATATGGAATTTTCATTAATTTTTCCTTAGATAGAGCATTTTATTATCACTCAATGCTTCATTAATCATATCATCTACGTATGTATTATATACTCCCGCTAATTCTTCAGAATTGAAATCCATTTAATCAAAAATAAATTTATAATTTTAAACATTTCTATTCATCAATATTTCATCATATGAACTTCTATACTGTGGTGGTGTACCTGTTGGATGATATTTCAAACCTTCATCCGGTGTCCATGTCCAATATGTAGTCCTAGTAAACCAAACCTGAGGAGGATTTGTCACCTTTGAACAGTAAGTGTCATTTTCACCCTGAATGATTGGATAAGCTTTCACTTGTACTGTAACTTGTGAGTTGAAAGTTTCTAATCCATCAAAGAATATACCCGCTCCATCACGTTGAACTGGAATAGTGCATAAGAATGAAGTTTGGTCTTTCCATGTTCTAGCTAATGGCGTACCATTATCATCATTCAGTGGTCTAGTTAATGAGTCCTCGTATTCTTCTGTGCATTCATTCACTCCATCTAAATCGAAGCTTGAAGCATACGTGTAAAGAATATGTCACCCACTGTGGTCATCGCTTGATCGGGGAAGTTTCTGGAATCTATAGTGACCTGGAGACCTCGAAGCATTGGATTTTCTAAAACCGTTCTTTGCATTGCATTCTTCGGAAATGTTAACACAACATCTGTAACATTATGAAGAGCGTATGAGAAATCAGAACTGATACCTTCAGGAGTGATGCAACCTCCATTTAGTGAACGAACGTCAATATGTTGAGCTGGAATCATGAATGGATCTTCCTTACTGAATAAACGTGGTATTGCTTTAACTGATTCTTCAATTAAACCGTATCCTGGTGTAATGCATTTATCCTCTAAAACTTCCATCTTTGTGCATGAAATAATAACGTCTTCAACTGTTGCGTCAGCAGATGTAGCGGCTAAGCTTGTAATTAATTTTGCAGGAAGTCCGATTTGTTGGAATTTGCGATCATATTTATAAACATGATTCATAATCTTTTCATAATTTTCATCAGTTATCTTTTCATAAACGTAATTTTGTAAATCAGCAACTCTTAACGGGTCAACCTGACAAAATACTAAAGTATCCCTGAAAACATAATATTTAAGAATGATTTCACCAAATGATTTAGGATAATCATCGAACGCCTGAAATGCTAACAAATCATTTACCGGAATAATCATATCAAAAGTGACATCAACTTCTTCATTTGCTTCTTGAAAACTTCTGAAGGGTCAATATATTTACCACATACTGAGTTATCATATTTTTGAACATTATTATATAATGAATGAACAAACTTTTTAACTTTCCTTTCTGATTTTGGTTTATATGTTGCAAATGCGAAAGATTCACGGGCGCAATCCATCTGAAGATAACCGGCATCACCTCTTTCGGTTTCTACTTCTAATTGTTTAAAGTTTGATTTGATGATTTGTAACCAACGAATAAACGCATGCATTTAAAAGCGGCATCACATGTGAAAGCTTTATTTGAAACTAGAGTTGCTTTAACTTTGCGTTTAATATATGTGTCACCTAATTGGTTCACATCATGAGCCGGATTTGTAATTCTTAAATGAGTTTGTTTATCATCAAAATATGGAGCATCAGAGTCATAGCATGAACTTTCAAGTTCTCTATAATATCTTCTACCGTCATTCTTTGCGAATATTTCATTTATCTTTTCGAATGAATGAAATACATTTCCATTAATCGGTTTAGTGTTTGGCACCAAATAGTTAGTCGTCATTTATGATGAAATAAAAAAATCAAAATTAAAAGATGAAAATGAATTTTTAATTTTAATGAAATAATCAACTATGGCTGCAGGATTTTAAAATTATGGGATAAAGTAAAAAGAGGAGCGCATAAAGTTTGGGAAACAATGAAGAAGGAGCAAATTGGATATTTAAGAATAAAGAAGCAATTAGTGACGTTGCAGAACAAATAGCACCTAATGTTCCGGTAAGGGAAGTATTAAATAAAGGAGATAAAGTTTATCGTCGACTACAACCGATATTGAGATAAAAATAATATTTATTTTTCCACTACTTTCCTCCTATTTTATTAAGTATTCCTTCAGCAATTCCACCAACTGCGTTACCTGCTTGTGCTCCCATCGCTGGATTACCTGCTTTAGCACCTAATACTCCACCTAATTATAGTTCCTGCCGTTTTCGCTACTGGTGCCAAAAAGTTTGCAATGGGTTTTATTATTTTCTGATGAACCCAACTTGCAGCTTTCTTAATTCCTTCCCATAACTTTTTAAAGAATCCTGCAGCCATTTCTGATTTAATATTAATTAAAAAATATATTTCATCACTTATATTCTAATTTTTATTTAATGATAAATGAAACCGATTTTAAAAATAAATGAAACAGAGGAGGAAGAAATAAATGAAAGTGAAATGTTCAAAAAAAATAAACATTGTTAAACCATTACTGAAACAAAAATTTTTTCATCTGTTGAAGAATTTAATGACTATTATGCTAATAATAAAAAATTATTTGAAGAATTGACAACATGTAAATTGAATAAAATGTTTAAAGTTGATGGATTCAAAATTTCAAAAATAAAAGGTGTTGTTAGTTTAAATCTATTCCTCAATCAAGAATCACCTCATTAATGAAAATTGATGATTTAACAAAAAGAATAGAAATTATTGAAGAAAGAATGAATCAAATAATTGATTTCATAAATCATGACTCGTTGAGCCCGGGTCCTTAAAGTCCAAGGCACAAAGTGCCCAGACTTAAAGTCCATCACTGAGTTCAAGGTTATATTCATCAAATATTTCATTATTAAATGCAACTTCTGCTAGTTTATTTATTTTTTCAATACGATCATTTGAAAGTCTATCGTTTAATTTTTTCTGAAGTTTTTCATTTTCTAGTTCTGAAACTTTATTTGGATGATATGTAAATTCATGAAATTCTTTTTCCTCAGTTTTGATCATTAATTTACAAAGAACTTTTGTGGTTGGAATTCGTTTGAACCATTTATCCTTAATATTTGTTATAAATTCAATATCTGGAATTAATTCCCAAATTTTTGCATTTTCAATTAATTTATTATCAAATGCAAAAGCAATGGGTTTAATATTATGTTTACCTTTATAATATAAACTTTCTACATAATCATCGAAATAAACATCTACTTGTTTAACATTTTCAAGAATTGGTGAAAGAGCATCCATTAATTGATTGACGGTTACGAATCTTGATCCACTCATTTTCTTACGAATTAAAAAAATAAATTATTCATAAATGTCAGAAGAAAATATTTAAATAAATTATTTAAATTTTTTACTCTATTCAAGAATTTTATTTTTGATATAACTCATTGAATTCAAAATTTTTTAAAAAATTGACACCATATTTGGAATCTATGCAAAAAATATATTCTTTTTATTAATGGTAATATAGGAATTGTAGGAATAAAAACTTTTTATAAATTATTCATAAATTTTTAAAATCTGCTATTCAGAAGTATGTTCAAAAATCATTCAATTATGTGAGAATTCTTACGATTACAAAAAAAGTCACACAACCCGCATACATATACTACTTTCGAACTAAGCCGATCGCTTCGCTCGCGGCTTTCTTTATTATTTTAAATTTGCATATTTCCATCAAAAGTTCATAAGGTAAAAAATTTCGTTTATTTTTACTAAGAAAAAAAAGGTTTTTGATAATAAATTTATTTTATTTCGAAAAAGTAGCAATAATCGTAAAAGGGTATTGATAGGCTTGCTAAAGTAACTAATTTTAGCTGTCAAATACTTTTGTATTTTGAAGTAAATTAGTATAAATTTGTTTTTACTTTTATTTCGAAAAAGTAGCAATAATCGTAAAAGGGTATTGATAGGCTTGCTAAAGTAACTAATTTTAGCTGTCAAATACTTTTGTATTTTGAAGTAAATTAGTATAAATTTGTTTTTACTTTTATTTCGAAAAAGTAACAATAATCGTAAAAGGGTATTGATAGGCTTGCTAAAGTAACTAATTTTAGCTGTCAAATACTTTTGTATTTTGAAGTAAATTAGTATAAATTTGATATTATTTTAACTCCCTTTGAAAACCTCAATTTTCCATACAGAGGGAACGGGAATAGCATCCAATATTCCCTGAGAATGGTTGCGCATTCTCAGTTCCCTCTATATTTCGAACGAAGCTCTCATCGGTCTTTTTTTTAATACTAAACGTTTTTCCCCCTGTCACTTTTAGCTAAAATTTGGGTTTGCCTTGGCAAAATTTCGTCATTTTCATGTCGGAATATTTCAAAATGAAGATTTTCTTCATTTTAAGAAGTTCGAATTCTTTGTCCGATGATTGTCAATCAAAGTTCAATAAATTGTAAAATTGTAAATTTTTCCTCAAGAATAATCGTTATTCTATAATTTTCAAATGATGAAGAATTTTTTACGTGAAATATCCGAAGAATCTAATGAATACAGACAACAAGCAATGAGAATAGAAAATATGTCTCGAGAACTAACAAATAAATATCGGGAATTAGAATATTCGGCCCATAATAGAATTTCTCAATCAGAAAGACCAGTTTCTGCAACAAAACGTACATCAAATGTTGTAATATCACGTGTTGTACAAAAACAGCCTCAAAGACTTACATCAAGATCACTTTCCATGGATTATATGAATACAAAACGCACTCCAAGTACCGCTAGAAGACCTAATTTTATGATCACTCAAAGAACTGTTGTTCATAAAAAAGAAAATCCAGTACCTAAAACCTCAAGATCTCAAGGAAAAGCAATTTTTGATTTAGATGCAATTCCGGATCCAAAAGCTAACCAAAGAGTTAGAACAGCTCTTAATCAACCAGATAGATTTAGAGATATTTAATTCATTTTTATATGATATTTTTTTGTTTTGTTTTTGTTAAATTATATAATTTTCGTATTGTTATTAAACTGTAGCACAATTGAAAAACTGCATAGGAATTAATATTTGCAAATATAAAATGTTGGATAATAATTTAAAACTCGAATTGTGGCAACATGAATGATATTTCCAGGATTTACTGCAAGATCAAATCAAATTATTTCTAATTTTAGCTTGAAATCCGATCAAAAATATGATTTGAAATTGAAAATCTTGCAGAAATTATATAATTTATAGATATATACTACACGAAACAAGCACTATAACCTTTACTTGTAGTTTTGCGATGATATACAGTTTGCTTATTTCAAAAATTTGCATTTGTCACATCGGTAAAAATTTGAGTCTATTTCAATTACAAACTTTTAAATTCTTGTCAGCTGTAATGTACGCACAAGTATCACAATAATATTTCTGAAATCGGTAGATGGAAACATTGAAAATATTTTTTTTCTGAAGAATACTGTTTACATGGAAAACTGTTTGAACACATAATTTCTGAACTAATATCGTTTTTTTAGTATTGCAAATGACACGTGGACCACAATGTGATCGCGAGCGGGCTCGTGCTGAAGCTAGAAATGCCAAGCATGAAAAGAAGGGCGCTACAGGCGATCTTGCCACAAGAAAGGAACGTGATGCTGCAGCAATGCGCGCTAAACAAGAAGCTGCCGCCGCAAAGAAGGCTGCTGGTGAACAGTAGGCAACTAGGAATAAATTGTTTTAACTTTTGATAATTGTTTATTCATTTTTATATACAAATTTCTTTTTCTTATTCCATTATCCAACGCTATTACTTGACATTGTAATAGTAATATATAACTATATTATCCAAATGGCAAAATTGAGTAATATCTACACCTAATCATTTTTCGATATAATATTAACTTGTGAAGAGGATAAATTATTCACAATGGGTATTATACAGATATGGTGCATCTGTATCAAGCACTTTCCCCTTAAATGAATAATGATAATTTTCCATTTTCGAAATATCATCGAAACTAAGATGAATTACACAACAAAGTTAATGAATAACCCACCGTAAATACCTTAGATCTATATTATCTCTCTGATATATCTGTTATATGAAATTTTTAAGGCTCGAAATCAAACTCTCAATTTTGAGAGAACTCTCAAATTATGAGATTGTCGAAGCGCTTTTATCTCATCATCTAAAAGGATTCAAATGAAATTTCCTAGAACAATATGTACCCATAATGATCCATGTATATAGTTTATATATTACACTGAATAGAAGAAGTTCAATCTCCACGAACAGAGGAAATTTAGAGACTAAAAATTTATGCACATCAAGAACTTAAGTTCGTATGAATTAGGTCTCATATTTAAAATATAATATGTTGTATCGGATTTATGTGTTAAACTTAGAATATTTGTACCAATTTATTCCTGTCTTATAACTGAGTGCAATTTTCTTATCGATTTTCACTTCATTCAAGAGGATGGATGAACTAGATCATTTTAAGAGCACCATAACTGTAACAGGGTCTAAAGAAGATGTGGAAAGATTTATTAATGAATTCAAAGCATCAGCTATCAGAATTAAAGGAAAAGATAATTTGTGTATATGCCAGTTCGTAGATCCACTCCCAACATTCGTATACTACAGTGATGGCTACTATCATAAAGTAGAAAATAGACCTCTTACTCAAAAAGAAAGATTAATTTATGCAAACTCAAAGAATTATATGGAAAATTTTTGGGGAATCGTACACGGCTGTGTCGATGGTAGGTTAATACGTGTAAACGAAAATAAGGTGAAGTTTAAGTATTGGACTCCTCTTACTATGATTTCACCAAGAATCTTAATTTTGCTTCATAACAAGTATCCAAATGTTACTATTGACTTTAAGGGAAAGGATGATATTGAATTTATTCCAGGAAACGAACTTAAACCTGTTGAATATAGCATTCCGGGAGGCTCTCCTTTAGCTGATGTTGCGGAACTTGATAGAGTTCAATTAGAAGTTTACCGGCGAGAGAAGGAACGACTCCAAAACTCCTTTTTTAACTCATTCAGAAATTAATGATCGAATAAAACAACAAAACTTTAAATTCTAACATATACCACTGATTATAAAGTCGCAAATCTTATTGGAATTGAATAATAACAAATACTAATAGATTTTTTCTGAGAAAGTCCAATCACAGGGATTCTAAAACATATTTTGTTTCAAATTGCAATTTTTTGAAAAACAATCAAGGAAATTCATATAATGGAAAGATCAGTTGCTCTGGATATATAACGATTGAAAACTGTTCTATACTTGGAAATGAAGGTCCTACTGGATTTAATCTTATTTACAAAGAAGATGGCTCTGTTACAGTTAAAAACTGCTATGTTCAGAGTTCTCCAACTATCCAAGAAGGAATTGACACTGATAACATCAAATATGGAGAAACTTATCTAAATTTATCTCATTTATCGACATTCAACTGCGAAGCCCCAATTCCTATAATTTATAATCACGAAAATAAAATCAATAAAGAAGATGACACATTATTTGATTTGAAGATTGATTGTTGTATTTATATATTTGAATAGTTTACAAAATTTTTGCCAAAATCATTAGATATCAAGTGTCTCATTTGATGCGTGGAGTCACTTTTATAAAGAAAACAATCGATCAAATCCTCTTTCATGCATCAATTGCAAACCAAATGTTACCAACCAAGAGTGCTATGTCTTACTCAGTCAGTTCTTTGACTTAAATGATGGTGCCATCCAATATTCTACTAACAACATCAAAGTATTACACTCAGAATGCAACTTTAATAACAATTCACGAACAGAGAATGGCGGCAGCGTTTATTTTAGCTGCAAAAGTTCACTTGTTCAATACAAAATTTGTTCTTCATCTTCAGAGACAACTACATCTGATTGGCAAGGCGGCCATCACTCATATTCAGATTGTAATTCCCCAGACAAATTAAATTTCATTTACGATTCAACAATTTTTCATTGTGGTAATTTAAACTCACAGAAAACAATTTATTTATACAATGGAAACATTTCCATTCGCTCAACAAATATCAGTAAATGCACAGCATTATATCATTCAGGATATTATCTTAAACCATCAACAGAAGCCTCAGTTTCATTTTGTACTATTGAAAACACAACAACAAAAGAATATCAAGTATTATCTCATTATAATGATGATTATAAAACATATTTTGTTTCAAATTGCAACGTTTTGAAAAACAGACAAGGTAGTTCATCAAATGGAATAATTAGGTGCTATGGATATATAACAATTGAAAACTGTTCTATATTTGGAAATGATGGCCCTTCTGGATTTAAACTTTTTTACAATGATGGAGGATCATTTACAGTTAAAGATTGTTATATTCAGAGTTTTCCATCTATTCCAGGTGATATTGTTACTGATAACATCAAATATGAAGAAAATTATTTAATTTTATCTCATTTATCGACATTCATCTGCGAAATTCCTATACTTAATAATAACAAAAATAAAATCAATAAAGAAGATGACACAAATTTAAAAGATTGTTCTGAATTTCTCAAATTTTTAGTTGCTCCTTTATCATATTCGAATAAAAATTCATCTGAAATACAGATATAATAAAATTCATAAAATATTTAATTGCGTCTTTTTTTTATAAACTCATTTTTTCTATTTGGAGGTACTTTTTATTCAATTTCTATTGTAACCATATGGAGAGCTCAAGCTTATATGTTAAAACATTAAGTTTGGACATGCTAAGACGTGTGAGTATTACTTTCCTTGTATAGGGGCATTAAATACTGTTTGATGCTAATATCTTAATTCAAATTCATTTTCATATTTTAAAATAGAGAGATATAATTTATTACGCAATTTGGTACTTATGCTTTATCAATAGAAAAACCAAAAAAGTTAATGAAGTTTCATTTGAGAAAAAAAGAATAAAATAAGGAATGAAGTTTTTTTTAGAAGTGAAATAAATAAAAAATTAGAAAAATTAAACTTGAATTTGGTTTGTCAGTTCATTTCGTTCTTCTGCATTAATATCATTCTTCTTGTTCTTGTAGTACTTCCAGCCAAAGAATGAACCAACACAGACAACAGCAACTAAAGCTAATACACCAATTACGCCGCCAACAATCTTTCCAACTTTGCTCTTGTTGATTACTGAAATTTCTTCATCCTCCAAAATACTTCCATCTGCTAATTCGACTGATTTCAATGAAACCATAAGTGCAACTTTAGTCTCTTCATCACTCTCAGAGAATGCGTTTGGATCTTGATCTTCATCACAAATTGCATCGAATGTGACATTCTTTACACCTGGTGTCATTGATCCGAATTCTAATCTATCTTTCCACTTGTTGCATTCATCGACGGAGAACTTAGCATAAACAATTGTCTGTGGTGTATCAATCCACTCATTGACAAGAAGATCTTTGAACTCTTCTTCTGTTTCATCGTAAACAAGCAAAATTCTATCTGGAGTTTCACTTATATTGTTTGCATCAATGACAGGGAATCCGCCTTCTTTGAACTTGTATCTGATCTCAAGAACTTGTTCTGTGGCTTCGGAAAGAGGTCCTCTTCTGAATGACATAGGAATGTTGTGACTGAACTTCAATGTATCAATAGTTATTCCACTTCCTGGTAACAATGTAACATTTCCTGAAACAGCTGCTTCTTTCAAGACTGGTTTGCAATTTGCGTCAACATTGAATTCAACAATGTTTAGTTCCATTTCTTGGTTTAATGGATTTGTTACAGAAATCTTTCCATTGACACTTCCTCCTGCATTCAAAACTGTCAAATTCTTGATATTGACATCAACTTGTGAATTAACATTCAAAACAATCTTCTTGCCAGCACCTGTTATCTCTGTGGATCCTTCCAAGTTCAATTGCGTCATTCCTGTCTCTGGATTGATTGTGACGTCACCACTTCCTTGCAACGAAATATTTATTCCGTTTGGCAAATTGTTCAAATTCAATGCACCTGTAGAATTAATTACAACACCGTTTCCCCAGTCATAACCAACACCAACTTCGTACTGGAAACTGATGTTTCCAACTGTCTTTGACTGTGCAATGTTCAAGCCGATTCCTTTAGTTCCATTACCAGAGAATTTGAGTGTTAATCCGGTGGAAGGAATTTCGATTTCAGCGTTGAATGCGGATTGAATTAACTCTGTCTTGATGTTTTGAGCAACTTGGTTTCCTTTGATTTCGAACTCTTTTGGTGTGACTTCGATGGCACTGACAATGTCATTGACTGCTAAATTCAATGTGCCAAAAATGGAGTTTACAAAACCGCCGAATGATTTGACATCCATGTTTACGATGTTTTTAGAGAAATCTACGGCTGTTTTATCGAACGCTTTGGCAAGAGATGTGTTCTTGAAGTCCAATATCGGTGCGAAAAGCCTGAGGGCATCGAAGTTTCCGCTGTCTGAATCTAATTCGACTCCATTAAACGAAACAGAGCCATTGTAAACGTTTCCGAACTTGAGAGATCCTTTAACGTTTACTTTTGGCCTTTGTTGTGAACCGGAACCATCGAAAATCAAGTCTTTTCCGATGAAATTAGCGAAATCTAAAGCGGAAGCGGCATCTCCCATTCCGAATGTTACCAATACCTTCTTAGTAAGGTCGTGGACATGGTTAATGACTTCTCCAGCGTTATCTGGTGAAACAGGGAATGTTCCTGCTGGACATTGTTCCTTTGACTTTGCGAAACAGTATTTTTCTGGCATCCATTCAGGTAATTTCGGTAATGTTACATTGACACATTGTTGCTTTTTGCTGTTCTTGAAACAAGTGAAATTTGGTTTTGGCATTGGGAGATTTTCGACTCCTGGTATCATATTGAGGTCGAATTTGTCACACTCGAACTCTGTGGCTGAGCAGAAAACAGTGATTGGATTGGAAATGAGTTTCTTGACATCTTGGAAATTGGATATTTCCGAAATATCACTGATGATGTTGAATTTCGTGTCTCTGATCTTCGACATCTTGAATTGTTTCGTTACATCAATCCTGCCAACTTTAATTTCCCCATTTGTTGTTAATCTTGTGTCAATTTTGCCTCCTGTAGCGATACTGAGTACTTCCATGACCTTTCCTTCGATTGTGGCTGCGATTCCTTTGAAGATTTTAGTGAAAATTCCAGAAATTCCTTCAAAGAATTCTGAATCCATGGAGATACCAACGTTATCACTGAGATCAAGTTTGTTATTTGTTACCAACTTGCCAATAACAAACTCAATTGGTGACTTTGAGATGTTTTTGAGGATTTCAATTGCATCATCTTTGTTTGGAAGGTCCAATTTGCCTTGGATACCAGCATAAACCTGATCTACAATGACCTTGAGTGCATCTGTACCTTTGTTTATGATGGAAACTGGAATTTCACGGCCGGCGATATGAATTTTGGTACTTTTGAGGTGGTTGAGCTCCATAAGTCTGTTACCAAAAATTAATTCGTTGAAATTGATACCGTTCGTGATTCTTCTCCAAGTTTGATCGGCAAAATTGATTGAACCACCTTGAGCATTGAAGATAAGCTTGAGCATTCTATCAAGTTCTGGACTGCCGTATCTTTTGACGTCAAGCTTTCCGCTCAATTGGTTAAATGTGATATCTAACATTTTAGGGATTGCTGATTTGATGGAAAGCTTGTTGAGATTGTTAGCAGATCCAACAATGATCTTGTTATTTGCAACTTGCAAGATACGATCAATTCCATCACTATCAATATAAGCGTTTGCTTTTGTGTATCCCTTTGCTGGAAGTGCTGCACTCCACATCATGTAGACTGAGATGTTATGTGTAAGCTTAGAAATTGTCTCGCCAACGCGAAGAAGAGCAGTTTTGAATCTAAAGTCTTTGAAATTGACGTCTCCGTTAAGGATTGTCTCTAAGGCAAACATTGATTTGGCGTTTGTTGCAATTTCGATGTTCTCAAGTGTCAACTTTGTTGTCCATTGTGGAATTGAGACATTGATTGAGAGGCCATTTGAATTACCAGCAATCTTAACAGGGCCAATCTTTGAGTTAATAGAAATGTGGTTCTTTGGTGAGTCAATAATAAGAATATCGGCTGATGTAACAGCCCAATTAGCAAGTGTAGTTGTAGTTTCAGAGTTGTAGAAATCCCTTTCACGAGGGCATTTACTTGAATCAGTAGCTAAACAATATGATTTTGCAAAGATTTCAATGTTGATAGAAAATGAGAGAATGCAAAGGAAAGATAACATAAAAAATGATAACAATTTAATATCTTATTATTCAAACATTTGAATTATTTTTGTCAAAATGGACTTGATGAATAAAAAAATATTTTGATATTGTTGGTTTGCATCAAAATTTATCTATTTAAGTTTCATGTAAATTATATAAAATTATTTCAGTGAGCATTGAACATGGCTATATCTCCAAAATATTATATCAAATATTAATATATTAAAATTGAATCAATAAGATCCCATTGAAAATTCAAAATATTTCAACTGATATCATATATACTATAAGCAAATCATTATTTTTCTAAAATCACTGATAGTAATTTTGAGATGATTGAATTTATAATTTTTACAGGTGTTAATATTTTACTCTTTTAATTCATCTTTATCTTTTTTAATATGCGAATAACATTCAATTATATAAATTATTGAGAGAATTGCAAACTCTTCTCAATTCATAATCAATCAATATCATTTTGTTATAGTTTATGCATCAAATTATTATCAATTTTTTTTGTCGCAAAACTCTTTTCTCTTAAACCATCTCGGCGTATCATATAGTATAGGGTTGTTAAAAATATCAAAAATTAGTGTTTTGAAGACACCATGGTGTCTTATAATTTTCCCTTCCTTATTGGCGTGTAGAAATAAATGCGCCAATAGATTGAAGAAGAAGAATTGTTTTTCTCTTAATGAACTTTAATCCTTTTGATATAAGAATATTAAAAACATTAATATAATTTCGATTTCGGAAATTAAATTTCCAAATTTTTTGTCGATTTCGGAAATAACAGGATCCCGCATCCAACACGCAACAACAAAGCACAAAACACACTTTTTGGTTCTTTCATTCTTTTAATCGTAATTTATGTAATACATGATTTGGATAAATTTTACAAAAATAGAACCTATATTATATTCTTTTCAAAGACTCTTGCAAATCATCAAAAATAATTGTATTTTAAAAAACGATCAAATTATCCTTTCATTATTTTAAACTTAAATTAGTTTTTATGATTGACTAAAGCAATCATATTTATTCATCATTAAATAAACAAAAAAATAATATTTGAGAGTTATTTCAAAAAAAAACACATTGAATTTATTAATTTGTCTCAATTTCAGTATTATAAATTTTTATAATTTCAATATTTTGAAATACACTTTTTAATATTTCAATATTTATGATATTTCAATGTATTAAGTCGTCTCAAATTGAGCTTCTCAAATATAAGTTGGCCTATTCAAATAATAAAATTAAATAATATTTAAAATAATAAATAAAAGTGATTTAGGTCATAGCAAAACGGCTGTTTTAGTCATTAATTCTTAAAAATAAAAAGGGTAAAAACTAAATAAAATGGGTAAAATTCAATAGTGTCTGTGCTATCGTTCAATTTGAAGGTGTCTTTTGAAACCGCAAGACACATTGAATTTTGGAATAGTGTATTATGGTTTGACAGACACCAATGAAAAAAATAAAATGATATTTATTTTAAATATATAAGATCCTTATATAAAATATAAATATTTTATCGTTTTATTTTCTTGTTTTAGAAATGTTTTTTATTGAAAAATCAATAAAACTAACTCCAAAATAAAATTTTTGATTTAAAGACACTATGATGACACCAGGCAAATCTTCCAAGACACCTATCGTCGGGAATCTAACAACCCTATATAGTATCTATCTCATCAAAACAACCATAATTTCGAAATTAATTTGATTTATCCATGATCTTTTTCCAATAATTTCATAATTTGCTTCTTAATTATATGGATAATCATATATTCTTCATCGGCACAATGCTGTAATATTTACAATTGAGCTTGTGTAGCTAGAAATTTGCAGAGATTAACTATTTATTGTTTGAATTTTCTTATATAGCTGAATGCCAAATGATTGAATGATAACAATTAGACAAAAAGCTAACACATAGTTGTGAGCAATGGTTGTTTTTTTTTTAAATTTATTTAAATAGATCTCATTAACCTGATAACCTTGTGTATCACTATTATATTCATAAAAATCAACTATTAAAACGCGCATTTAAGTAATTTAGGTAACATGTCTGATTTAGACTGATAAGAGCAACATTTCTTAAAAAATCATAAAAAAATATCCAACAAAAACAAATATTATTAAAAAATACATAAGTTAAACACCATCCTCAGCAACAAAATAATGATTGCTAATATAGGTGAGAAGAACAGTACTCCACAAAAAAATTTAGAAAAATATTCGACATTAACATTTATTTTTAACAAATATACATACAACATGTCATTTCCCTACAATAACATGATGGATGCTATTATGAGTTATAATAATTGCAATTTTTTTATAAAAAAATTAGAAAAAATTATTCAACACAAACATTTATTTTTAACAAACATACAAACAAATAGTCGTTTTTCGAAGATATTTTGAAAATTATAGGATCCGTTTGAAATTAAAAAATTATTAAACAGATTCTTTCTTTTCAGCGTCATTAGACTGTTCATTATTATTACAGTCCATTCTTGTAAGAGAGTACACTACTCCGCCAACTATAAGAAGCGAGGCTCCAACGATTTGTTGAGTTGTCCAACGAGTTTCACTATAAAGGAAATGGGAGATTGCGAGGGTTGGCAAGAACTTCATTTGAGCAACAATTGTCAAAGTGACCAAAGCTGTCCATTTATGAAGAACGTTGTTCAAAATTTGATAAACTCCGGAAAGAAGGACTCCGATGATTGTCCATATGATGAATTCCTTATCTGTAACAAGAAGAAAATTACTAACGGTGTTTGGCTCGATAACAACGCTTGCAAAGAGAACTGGGAAGCATCCAAGAACATATCTCCAAAATAGAAGAGTCATCTGATCAGTTTTGTAACCAAGTTCGTCTATTGTCTTCATAGTAAGCTTCAGCATAACCGAAGTAAACGAAGAAGTAAAAACTGCGATGATTTGTACGATTAATTGATTTATTGATGGCATTTTAGCTGTAGACCATTGGAAATTCGATGTAAGACAAACTAGACCTGCTAATACTAATATAATACATAATGTACTCGCAAATGATAAACTTTCTCCCAAAAAAATCAAACCGCAAAGGCTACTAGAGATAATAACAGAGAGTCTGAATAGTACTGCAAAATCTAAATCTGAAACGTAGAACCCATAGTTGCCACTTAACATGTAGCCACCGTATAAAATAGCGGAAAGAACAAGTCTCGGCATTGCTTTGTACGGAGGTATTATCCATTTGAGGGAAAAGTCGAAATTATTTGATGCAAGTGCCATTAGGAATGAAGGTATTATTGACATAGCCATTTGAATAAAAGTTGAATAGAGAGGATAGGGGTGTAGAATGAAAATTTCTTTATTGTAGATTGGTAATAACGATGCTAATGTAAAATGAAAGCATACTAAAACTGTGTGAATGCAAATTTTCCAAAACCCCATTTGAAAAGAAGGGGGAGTAACCTAATCATTTTATTTTAGGCAATAAGTTAGAATTTAGAATCTACATCCATTGTCAATTCTTTTCTTTACAAAATCTCACATTTCGCAAAAAAATTGTTCGAATCTTGAATTTTATTATATGAATTCATCAATGCAATAGATATCAAATTTGATGATTCTCTCATATTTTGAGAACTTAAAATACGTTTTATCATTACTTTTATTAAAATTCAATCATAATTATTCAAATTAATGTGATGCTCTGGTCCATTGCTATTGAATTTACTAATCATACCTTATGGGAAAGATTTGAACAATAAATAATAAAATCATAAAAAAATTCATAAAATTTACTTAGAAACATCAGAAATATTAAGTGCAATAGAACCTTCAAAGTCGTTCTTTGCAGGTAAACTAACAAAATATGTCAACTGGTTGCCTTTACCTTTAAGATAAATTTCACCTCTTTCTTCGATTTCAAATTCTAAGTTCTCAATCATACCTTTCGTTGCTTGAGAAATCTGGACATTTCCAGGGATATCTGTTGATTGCAAACGTGCAGCAACATTGATAGGATCTCCAATAATATCGAATGTTGGCTTATCTGTACCTAAAACACCGCCAATTAATGGACCACCACTATTAACTCCAATTCTAACTTCTAGTGATGCGTTCAATTTCATATTAATTTCATCAAGAGATTTGGAAATCTCAATGCAGCATCTGACTGAATCTTCTGCGTGTTTGACACTTTCATCATTTGGATCTTGGAATAAACCAGCTGCTGCCATGTATACATCACCAATTAATTTGATTTTAGTGATGCTTTCGTATTGACTAACAATTCTATCAAATGTAGCAAAAACTAAACTCAAGTTTGCCATGATTTCTGTTGGAGTTAAAGAAGATGCATAGGCAGAGAACTTAACAATATCAACAAAGAATATTGTTGCGCTTGGAATATTGAATGAAATATCTGTTTCTCCTCTGTTCAATCTGATAACGATATCCTTTGGTAATATTTGATATAATAACTTCTCTGATTTGGCCTTTGCTTCTTCAGCAGCTTCTCTCTTTTTAATTTCTTCGGTTTCGTTTGCCAAAATGAAAACAATTGAAGTTATCTCGTCTGAATCTTCTCTATCTTTCATTCCAATCATTGTGACAGTGAATGGAACAGAGTTTGAATTTTCATCTGTTAAATCTAAATGATCTTCCCAGAATGATGAACCTTGGCCACTCATCATCAAATTTATTTGGGTTTCTAACTTTTCTTTGTCATTGTCAGAAACAATACTCAAAATTGTTTGTCCAAGCATTTGATCAGGAGTTAATTCAAGATTGTCTGTAACTGCTTGATTGACAATTTCAATAATGGAATTTGCGTTTGTTACAATGATGCATTCGCTTGATTCCAAAACAATTGATTTGGAAAGTGACATCTTTTCTGTTTCTTTCTTCTTTGTTCTTCTGAAGAAATTCATTATTTCTTCTGATTCAACAATCTTTTGGGGAGAAATATGCTGGAACATCATCAATAATAACTTATAGTTTTCATTGACAAACATTCTAAATATCCATGGTAAACCAAACATAATAATTGCTAAAATCAAGCCAACAATGAAAGGAATGCTGATAATCTTCATTTCTTTATCAAATGTTTGCTCCATTAAATTTCTCATTCTTGTTGTTCCTGTAATAACTTTTCCGTAGAAATGTTCTTGTAAAATGTGGATGATGTTTGCTGAAACTTCGTCTTTGATGATACCTTTGTATTTTTCATGATTGTTTAATACATCTTCGACCATGTTCTTAAATATGTTAATTATGGCGCTGATACTTGAGCATGCATACATATCATGAACAGAAACAGGATCTCTTCCTAATTGGCAAGAGCTCTTTAATTCAACATTATCTAATTCTTCATCAAATCCCAAAATAGATTTGGCATATGCTGTTCCATCGACTAATTTCTTTTCATATTGCAATAAATATTCGAGATCTTTAACAGCTTTGTCTCGAATTTCTTCTAAAGTGATGACCTTTGAAACAACATCATTTCCTGATAATAAAACAATATGGACAACATTGTTTCCAGTCTCTGTTGCAGCCAAAACTCTAACGCAGGAATAATAGAACCAATACATCATTGTTTTCATGTCTTTGTTCAATTGGACTGCTTGATATGTCATAAAGAAGTATAAAAGTAATGAAACGAAAACCAAAAAGAAATAAAACATTGCAGTATAATTCATAACCTTTGAAGTTTTTTCTTTGGCTTGAACTTGTGTACTTTCATTTTCATAATCAAGCATTAAAGGTTTCTTGCAATCATCTTTGACATTGTTTGGTAATTGCAACAAAACTTTTAATATTTTGTCAACCATATCATTATATGTTTTGACGCAATACAAAGCTGGAACACATAAGAAGAACAATAAACAAATTAATCCAGCAATCATCCATGTATAGAAAATTTTATTGTAACTCTCTCCCCTGTTTTGATTGAAGTTAACAATTCCTCTTAAAGCTTGATCAGCATTGTCAGACAATGTAAATGAGTTTGCCATTACTTGACAATAATCATTATCTACATAAATATGAGGAATATCAACATTAGTATTAAATTTTCCACTTAGTTGATTCTGATGGAAATTAATTAGTGTGATTTGGGCCTTTAAACTTGCAGGAACTTTATATAATGGAACACCACCATCACAAACAGTAATTGTAGAAGTAGTTTTGATTAAGTTTTCTCCTACTTTGTATACATTATTTGTCAATGCAATTTTTGACATATCATTTAATAATATTCCCAAATTTGTTTTTGAAAAGTTTGTAGCATATTGTAATTTATATGCATTTGATGTATATTTATCTGGTATGACAGGGTTTGCATACTTTTTATCAATTGTGATATCTCCAAGATATTTTCCTGAATCATCATACTTATTGTGTCTTCTTGCCCATTCTAAGACTGATATGGCATTCGTGTAGTAATTAAAGAACAAAACATAGCTTAATGTTCTGATATCATTATAAGAAGTCTTTCTCCAAGAAATGGCATCATTGACATAAAGGTAGAATCCCAAAAAGAAAACAAACATTGTAATAAGAACAATGAATGCAGAAATGGCAATTAATTTTGATTGTCTTGGTTTCATATCAACAATTGAATGGTGGAAAGCCAAGCGTACCTTTGAATCTCTTAATATTCGTTTTGAAATGAGTTCTTGATGTTCAATATCAACACTCAATGAGTTGAAGGTGTTCTTGGAGTTTCCTGTTCCTGATGAACTTGAATTTGTTTCACTTTGATTTACTGATCCAGAGCTTGGATGCTTCTTGATAACTCTCTTTCCTTTTGTATCCAGAATTCCAACCTTCAAGTACTTTGGGAATTTGTTTACAGCACTCTTGAATGAAATATCAACATTGAAATTAGTTCCATTGCTGATGTATTCAGCTTTGACTGACTGAACAATTGCTCGGTCGAAATCACATAAACATTCACAAAGGAAGTTTGCGTATTCATTAGCAATTCTGATGTTATTTGGATTATTAGATATTGCCCATCTGAAATAGGCATCTAAATCACTGACAACCATACTCAAGGAGCTGAAGAATTCATTTGTGCAAATTGGTTTATCCCAAAATCCTCTGATGATCGCTTTGCATTCGTCATTCTTCTGCTTGAGTTTATTGAACATCTCCAAAGTATCTTTTGTATCTGAGACTAATCTTCTTGTCTTGATTCCATAGACTTGATACAATAAAAATCTGTCAGGCAAACCCAACTTTTTCTTCTTTTGAGCAAGTTTTTTGAAAAGAATATCCATTTTTCTGGATTCTGATGGAAAGAATGTAACAACCTGCAAAAGAATAGATAGAGCTTCTTCAACCTGGCCATTATTGATGATATAATCTGTTAATGAGCCATCAACAAAGTAATTACCTAATCTTGCTAAGCCAACAACGATATACATCATTGCTCTGAGAGGGTTTCGGTCGATATTTAGTGTCCGAAGATATTCTTGTGCTGTTAGTTCTGTTTCTTGATATGCTAACTGCTCAGTAATTTTGTTGACACGAGATTTGTAAAAGATTGTTGTAATTATGATGGAAATAATGAGTACACCAATGAAAACGGCTAAAGTATAGTTGTACGTCAAAGATGGAATGCAATAGAGGACAAAGAAATTCAGATCCAACGCAATTGTTGTAATTCCAAAGGACAAACAAACCGAGTTACGCCAAACTTCATAGAATGGAACAAATGTTAATCGATAGCAAACATAAAGAGTCATCATTAAATGAACAACTCCAAGAACTACATAAAACCAAGTATCAAATAGTTTCATTATAGCTGATATTATGCAGCAAAATGATGTTCCAATAACCCATGTGTAAATTGATGTTGAGTCGAATAATGGAAATGTCAAGTTTGTTAAGACGACAGATCTTGATTTTAATAAAGTGCCAAGTAAGAAGACAATAACATAGAATCCGTATGTAATGGCTCCAATAATGATCTCGTCGATAAATGAGGTGTTTGATGTATATATTATTCCTGTGATTCCATGGCAAATTACATAAACTGCAGGGGTAATGCATATTGGATCGATCACATCGAGTATTATTGTGGATATATAAAGGCAAATGGTTGGAATAGTATATAAATACTTGTAATATACTATCATTCCAACAATCCATAAGATTGATACCAAAGCAATTACAAGAGTTATGATCATTTCGACTTCATGATGGTTAGAATAGTCATTGGGATCTTGAAATGTAAAGATTTTGATAATGGTATGATATATATTTTTTGGTTTTCCACTCAATCTTTCAAAAGGTGGAGCGTAAATCCAAAATCCAATGGATAAGACTTGGATAAGCATTATAATAGCTGCCATTGACAAGAACCAAGCTGGCAATTTCGTTTTCTGCATCATCTGATCATAAAGTGGAAAGATCATGTCGAGAAAGCCACCTTTCGCTTGAGTTATATCGCCAACATTAACCGTACTCATGCTCATGCTTGAGACTGATTTCGAAACGGAAGCTTCTGCGAGATTCATTCGTTATCTAAACAATAATCAATTCAATTTCAATTTGAATAAAACAAATGCAACATATTATTTTTTCAAGAGATTCTTATTTTGTATGTTATTGTAGGTATATTTAATAGAATCAAAAAATATGAAATGTATTCAAAATTTGAAAAGTGATTTCAATTGTTTGAAAAATATTCTAAAAGTGACGAGAATTTTTATGAATGAGTTCAGCTATTTTAAGGGTGCACCCGTATGTACGTTTATTTGAGAGGAGGAGGATTACCCTCTCAATTTTGAGGGATTCGTTAGTTTATTTTCTCGATGAATATGCAATAAAATTTGATTTTTACCTTATCAATATACTTCATATAATATACACATGTTCATGTAAAAACTTTTTTCCAAAATCCTCAGAAATTAAGGGATTTTTGAATTTTAAGAATTTTTTTCGAATTTTTTCGAAAAAAATATTTTCAGAACAGCCTTAACGGCTAAGATTGTTATAGACCGAAAATAGATTTTTTTGGTTTTCTCTTCAAATAATTGAAAGAATGATTCTATTATAGGTTTATTATATTATATAGCATATAATCATGCTATAGCCGAAAATTATAAGTTTTGAGAAGATTGAATAGAACACAAATAAATTTGAATGTAAGTTAAATTGCTTGTTGTTTTTAATAGCTATTTAATGAGAAATCCAATATTGCAAAATTCAAATTGAATGATTGAAAGAACAGAAAAAGTCATTCTTTTCAATTTCGAATATGTTTCATTGTATTTATAATTATATGGCAAATAAGATATTTAAACTTGATTTTTGAAGGAAAATTCACAAAATTGAATAAATTCAAATAATTTTTATTCAAAAATAAACTAGTTATTTGAGTTTAATACTAATTATCTATTCAAACTACAAAGTTTGTAATTTAAAATATTTTGTGAGATCAGATTGAATTAATTCAAGGTTCTTTTCAATTAATATTAATGACCATATTACGCATTTTCGAACATTCTAAACCAAATATATAAAAATCGGAGACGAATTTTAAATTTGCTAGACATGGGGGAGTTGTCTGCAAAGTTTTAGCTCTTATCTCTAACAAAAAATTAATTTTTAAAAAAATGGCCGAATACGTTTCACAGCGAGAAAAAAATAAAAGGCAAGATAGAATTTTCTAGACATAAAGAAGTTGTTTACCGAGTTTTAGCTCTTATCTCTAACAAAAAATTAATTTTTAAAAAAATGACCGAATACGTTTCACAGCGAGAAAAAAATAAAACTTTACACTGATTTTAATTTTCATTTCCAGTCACTTTACTTATTATTTTTTCTTTTTTTCATTTTAATTATAAATTATTTCATAATACATTTATTTACGTTACCATTTTCTTTATTCTTTTGAATTCCATACTAGACACTTATAGAATATTTTGATTGTTAACGTACTTCATTAGAATGAATCCTTACAAAGGGTATGTCGATCGAATTTACCTAATTGGTATTTCCAATCAGATTGAAGAAGGTAAAATGACATGGGAAGAAGCTTGCACCCATGTTCCCATCGCCCCAACCCTTCAATCAAATGATTTCAAATATTTAGATGTTTCAAAATCTTTTTTACAAAATCAATTTAGCTTACAGAATATCCCATTGCCTAAAGGCAAGAAAGGTCGTAGGGTCAATCCCTACGACCAAATCAAAGCTCTTGCTGTGATACATGACCACTGGGCCTTTCCCTGTGGTCAAACAAAACAATGGAAACGTTTGAAATTACAACAAATTGATGTATCTTATAGAGAAGTACGCAGATACTTCAAAGAAAATCATTTCACCAAGACGCGATTAGAGCATGCCGGGCCAGAAACAGCAGTAAGATATTGGGCGCTTTCACCCAATCTTATCTGGCACGCAGATGTTCATTATTTTAGGGGTGGTCGTGGCCAGTATATTTATGGCATAATCGACGATTTTAGCCGCAAAGTCCTAGCGTGTATACAAATACCAGATATGCTGGCAGCGACGACAGCGAACGTTGCGGCTTCCGCCTTCATTGAATTTGGCGCCCCTTATTGTTTCTGGACCGACAACGGTTCAGAAAATAGGGGCGCCTTTCAAGATCTACTTGATCTTTGGGGTGTCCAATGGCGGCATACAGACTCTCATTCTCCCTACCAAAATGGGAAGATTGAGAGATTCTGGCCGACATTGGAGCGCTGCCAAAGCATTCGGGCTATTCCTTCCTTTATTTGGGAGTACAATAATAACACACCGCATGAAGATCTCCCAATTAATCCATTAACTGGAACAAATTACACGCCAAATCAAATGTATCAGCTGAAACCGAAATACACAAATGCAGATACAGAAAGGTTGTGGCAAATATGGGATACAGATACAGGCATGACCGCTGTTGACACATTCACAGCGTAATAATAAACATAATTTTTTAATTTCATTTTTAACAAGTTTTTTTAAATGTATGTAATGAATAATTCATTAGAATATGATAATGCACATTGTAACAGAATAGAACAATCACCAAATTTTTTTTTTGAAATTAAAAAATAAAAGTAAAAAGTATAAAGTAATCTAACCAAAAAAGATATTTAAAAGAATTTTGGAAAAAACAGAATAAGGATAATGATATTATTTTAGATACACAATCGATGTACTGAAGAATAATCCGGTAAAATGATGATATAAAATTAGATTATTTTAAAAGTAGCTAAAAGAATAAAACTATAATATAAAATAAATGAAGTTTAATGAAACAATAAAGGTTAAATAAATAATAAAGATTTTTATTTTATATCAGTATTGAGAAGAAGTAACAGGTGACACTTGGTAGACAACTTCTTTATGTCTAGAAAATTCTATCTTGCCTTTTATTTTTTTCTCGCTGTGAAACGTATTCGGCCATTTTTTTAAAAATTAATTTTTTGTTAGAGATAAGAGCTAAAACTTTGCAGACAACTCCCCCATGTCTAGCAAATTTAAAATTCGTCTCCGATTTTTATATATTTGGTTTAGAATGTTCGAAAATGCGTAATATGGTCATTAATATTAATTGAAAAGAACCTTGAATTAATTCAATCTGATCTCACAAAATATTTTAAATTACAAACTTTGTAGTTTGAATAGATAATTAGTATTAAACTCAAATAACTAGTTTATTTTTGAATAAAAATTATTTGAATGTATTCAATTTTGTGAATTTTCCTTCAAAAATCAAGTTTAAATATCTTATTTGCCATATAATTATAAATACAATGAAACATATTCGAAATTGAAAAGAATGACTTTTTCTGTTCTTTCAATCATTCAATTTGAATTTTGCAATATTGGATTTCTCATTAAATAGCTATTAAAAACAACAAGCAATTTAACTTACATTCAAATTTATTTGTGTTCTATTCAATCTTCTCAAAACTTATAATTTTCGGCTATAGCATGATTATATGCTATATAATATAATAAACCTATAATAGAATCATTCTTTCAATTATTTGAAGAGAAAACCAAAAAACATTAACGGCTAAGATTTAGGAACAATGTTAAGTATCAAAAAGAAAGGAGGTCTGATATAGACAACATATATCGTTGAAGGTTGAAAAAATCTCTAATATTTGAGCCCAAAATTTCAAATTTTAATTTTTTGAAAAAAGAGGCCACCCGTATGTACGTTTATTTGAGAGGAGGAGGATTATATTTTTGAAAGGGCGAAACATTATGAATATGTTAATTATATAATAATATGTATTATTATAAAAAAGAAAAAATAAAGCACGTTAAAATTTTTCTTTCTTGATTTTTTACAAAATCTACTTAGAATTATGCAAAATATGACTAAATAATTATAAATTTCAAGTTAAATTTTAATTTTGATAAATAATTTAAATTTCAAAATATCAAGTTCAGTTCGACTATGTATGTAGTAATTCCTCAATAAAGTGCCAAAACCCTATTAAAATATATGAACATTTTCAACATTTTAATGTTTTTATTTAAAAATTTGATGGAATATGAGCTTCAAACAATTATTATGTAAATAAAAATAATTAAATATATGTATTTATTCGTATTACAACCGTAGTAAGTCGATTCTTCCTTTCTTCTACTGAGGTTTGAATTTGATTTCGAATTGTAAAGAGATTCAAAGGGGAAATACTAGCGGATAAAAACTACCTCCATGAAAGGGTCATAATGGAGTCAAGTTGTATTTTTTGATATTTTTTGCTTTTCGAGCCTAAATAGGTAGCCAAGATAATGCCTAAAAATAAGGTTCTAAATTCTGAAGTTTACATGATCCTCTCGTGTGCACCCTTAACCAAATTTTAATGTTGATTATCAGTCAGAAATATAATACTAATTTTGTTTTTGTCAATGTTTTAACTTCTCAAAAATTCATTCAAAAAATAATTATGCAATTATTGCTGAAATCTTTAGAGAATAAGTCATCAAATAAGAAAACATGTGAATAGTGCCAAGGTCTATTTGTCCAACGTAAGCGCAAAATTGAATATAAGAAATTTTTGATTATGAAAATTTATTATCTAAAACACACTGCACGAATGCTCTTTAACAATTTTAATAAATGCTCGTTATTTAAAATTGATTATTTATTGAATACTGTTTTTTATGAAATTTTTGAACGCTTCACTCTCAATCCGAATATTCCACACTCGAAAAAAGATATTTGCTTGACCACATATTGGTGTCAATATTAAACCGGCAATTAATTAATTTAGCAGTATTCAATTATCGTTTTGTGATGAGTAAGATATGAATTCATGACCTTGGAGAGGAGTTGTTGACATTGCCAAAAATAATTATTGGAAATTCAATAACGTTCTTTTCAAAACTTGTAAAAATACATTCATTTTGTAAAAATTTATAATTTTGCAAATAAGCAGCATAATAGGTACAGATGGATTTCAATTACATTCATATGCCCATTGACGACCTCGAATTTTTCGATTTTTCTTAAAATTCTCAGAATCTGATAAAATTGATGAAAAACTCGTCATATCTTCTCATTACTATCATCCTATTTCTGTAGAATCTGAAATATATTTTCATCAATATCGATGATAAGCTCTTAAATCGGAACGTTCTTTTATCACGAAGGAGTTCAAGATATTCTTCCATATTCCTATAAGTTTCCCATTGCATACTATATATTTATTAGTACATTGATAAATGATCAATGTCTAATAATTTTCTCAAAAATGTATGTTCGATTTACATAATTGTATCAAATTCCATATATAATTAATGAATTTTATATACAAATTGGAATTTTTTGTCATTTTATGGTTATTGAACTCATTGTTATTATATATCGTTATTATTTTCCTTTTTGATGGCACTTCTAATTTATATAATTATATGCGGTCAAAACAGGTATCATAAAAATGGCATAATTGGGCATCTTTATGTATTAATTACCACAACAATTCCAAATCGCCTTGACAAATTTTTCGAAAAACATCTTCCAAGCTGGTTACTTAATTTGTCTCCAAATTTTGCAAATAATATATTCAAATACATGACCATGCTCTTTTATTCATGCATTTATGGATTTTTTGCGTTGACTTTTTTAATAAAATCATATGGATCATTCCAAAACATATTTATACATCCGTATCTAAACATGTTTATTAGCATTACAATACTTCCTTGGCCTTGGATAATATTGATTCTTTTAAATAATATGAATCCAGGAATAATTACCAAAGAGAATTACAAAGATTACCTAAAAATATATCCTTATGATTCAGTATTATATAAAGAACGAGTTTCAGATACAGAAGGATTTCCAATAGTTCCTAGATCTCATTATTGCTCATTTTGGAATTGTCGAGTTGCCAAATATGACCATTATTGTGCTTGGGTGGCCGCACCTATAGGGGCTAGAAATCATAAATATTTTCTTGCATTTCTATTGACAAACATCAATTCATCTATATACTACATATATGGAACATTTAATCTTTTACGTTATAGAATGAAATTACACAAAATTTACTTAACATCTTTATTGAGTATATATAAGAGTATATTCTGGGTTTTATTCTGGGAACCATTAATATTGGCGTCACTTGCTTCATTAATAATAACATTCATTGCTTTAACATTGTTTGTAATTCAACAATCAGTTGGCATTTCAAGAAATATTACCCTTGTCGAAGGTGAAAAGATATCGGATTTAAATAAAATTAGAAAAAGAGAAGGATTACCGGCTTATATTCATGTATATAATAAAGGATTTTTAGCAAACTGGAAAGAGTTTTTCTCTGGAGTTTAACTCATAAATATGCTATGCTCATTGTTTGTAAATGTTATATTTATTATAGTTTATATATTAAATTCTGTTTATCTCTATCAATATTTTTATTGAACCGCATAAATTGAAAACAATCATAATCATTATACTCTGATGGAGAATCGCATTATATATCTTAAGCCTGCTCGAATATCTCGATTGGAATATCCAAATTTTCGAAATCATTAAACCATGATTCAATAGATGGCAATATATCATTCTTATCATCCTTTTCGATTGGTTTGGGTGCTTCCTTCTCGGATTCAGAACTTGATGAATCATTTGATATTATTAATGATTTTTTTAATATACACCATCTATTCTTTAATGCGGCATCGGTTCTCCTATCAAAGAGCTTCGAGATTTTGACCCATTTAGGACCAAGTTGACATAATTTTTCTTTTAATAATTCATCTTCTTCTGGAGTCCAAGGATTTCGATTGATATCAGGTGAGAGGTACTTGGTGTATCTCTCTTTACATTGTCGTGCATTTCTATTTTTCATCATCTTCGCAATAAATTCCCAATTTTTATCTCCGTATCTCATTACAAGGGTTAGTAATTGGCTGTCTTCTTTTGGACTAAATTGGGCTTTGGGGTGCGGCTTTCCGATAGAACATAGTGACCGTAATGACATGCCTTGCCTGAACGTTCTGATTATAAACTGAATTGAGTATTTTCTTTTTAAACAGTTATCAATTTTTTACCCAAACTTTTCTGATGGAAATTCAAATTTGTGATTCAATGACCATTATCAAACCGTCAATTGTATGGGATTTTTATTATATAACCGATATTTTGTCTCAATTTGGTGAACTTTTAGGTCTATCTAATTATACAGGTGAAGCGAAAATTCCAGGAAAAAAATAATAGCATTAGCCAATGCTTCAAGATTATAACAACTGAAAAATGTTTTTTTGAGAGAGCTTTGAATCTTCCTTATTTTGAAGCAATTGGATTATTTGAACCTTTTGCAAATTTTTAATTTATTAGCGCTTGTATGCCAGCATAGCTGACAGTAAATTTCATCTATCGGAATGCAAAAATTGAATCTTTCAAAACGATGAAATATGATTTTACTCTGAATCTATTAAATCAGCTATAGAATTTATCATGATGCAATAGGATACCTCTAGACATAATTATGGTAGCGATAAATTGAATTAAATAAGTTTTTTAAAATTATTTTAATAAAATGTCAACTTAATAACAAATAACTTGAAACATTTCGGACCAAATACATGCCTTTAATCATGATGCAGAGCTCCAATTCTCCCGTTTTATGTCAAAAACACTAATTATCCGTTTCTCCATCATTAAGGGTATAGTCCACTAAAAATTTTTAAGTTTTGACAATGAAAATAAGCTCTGTGACCATGTAAATATATATCTATGCAAAACGAGAGGTTATGCCATAATTTTTTTTAGTTATCAAATTTTCCTTTTTTTGAGAGAAGTCTCTCAATAATTTGAGAAGAATCTTTGATATAAAGAGATACACATTTGTAGAACGAAGTAAGTGTTTTCCAAACATTTTATATGTTCATCCTGTATAACAATATAAAGCTGCATAGTGCCATCTTGTGCGTTTGCTATTTTATGTACTTTTCATTGAGATAATCCCTCTTCTCGGGTGATTTTAACAGTCAACTCAATTTTAAAATAAAGATTTCATCAAAATGATTTCGAAATTCGGATATTGATTATATAAATAGCACTGTTAACATATTTTGGATGAGTAAAAAATACCTTGTTTTGTATGCATTTAGTACACCTTTATTTTTGATTAAAACTATAAAATTTTTATTCCTTATATAATAAATAGTATATGTTACATAAACATGAAATTCAATAGCATTCAATTTTGGATTTTTTAGATTTGGTAAATTTTAGAAGAAATAAAATCAGCAATCAAAATAAAGAAACTTTTTTTGTATCTTCTATGATTACCTTTTGGTACTAAATTTTGCATTAATAAGTAAATTATCTGTATTATTCTGTGAGCACAAGCCCTCAGTTATGCTGGTAGTGAATGATGAATCGTCATTTTGCGAAGAGAACGCGATTATTAAGGTAATTTTGAGAATTGTCTTGAATTATTTAAAATTAAAGTTAATTGAATAGGTAGGATAACTAGCCTTTGCTAAATTTGTATAATTTGACCTTATTCTAGTTGGATCTGAGAATATTTTGCTGAAATAATAAATTATATCGCCGATTTATGAAAATTTCTCTGATGGGACCGACTCGCTGAAACGTATTAGTGTTAATGGTAACTTGTCTGAATTTTCAAATTTTTTTCGAAATCCAAAAAATCACAAACAAAAGCATCAAAATTAGATTTGCATTTAAGGTTTTCATTTTTTTTGGAAAATAAAAATATTTTTTCCCCAATAAAGTTTATTTTTACTTTTGAGAGGAATAGAAACGTTATTTTGGAATTTTGAAACGACAGAAATGTTCCATTTTTAATGTAGATTCTAAAATGGGGTCAAATTTTTGATTGAACCGTTATCCATTGAAAAACCTCGATTTTAAAATGTTATTCCAAAATATTCATCTAATGATATAGTATATATTTATTAATTATTACTTTTTATTCAATTTTCACTTTTGGCGGGATTTCATTTTTTTGTTGTTGTATGGGCCATATTGTTCACCCAAAACGGAAAACAAAGGCAATGCATAACATTTTACTCCACGAACGTCGTCGACTCTCAGCGCGACAGATGCTTGGTGCTTGCATAATGACCGGAATGCCATATACAAAAGGTGCTCGCTTTCTTTCTCTTTGTGGAACTAAGCCCCCTGTGAAGAGTGGTGTCATGAGACAACAGAGATTTTGTGACGATAAGATTAGAAGACTTAAAAGTATTTCCCTAATGCTGTCGAGAAAGTCCTTCAGTGGTTACTTATCCATTGATGCAAGATGGACGCACAGGCGAAACTCGCCAAGTTGTACAGTAACTGCGCTCGATGCTGTCACAAAAAGAGTTCTTGCATGCGTGAACATCAACCATATTGGTGGAAACAGACAGCATGCTCAGTATTCCGGAGCTTCCAACAATATGGAAAGTGCTGGAACTCGAATCATCTTGAAGCAATTAAAGAAATACAATATCTTGAAAGATGTTAAAGAGATTATTAAAGACCGAGATAACAAAAGTGTCTCTGTCTTTAAAGAATTTGGCGTCTCTCATCTTGAAAGATTCGATCCAGGTCATGTATCAAAAAATATCTCAAAAGATTTTACAAAGTTCTCAGCTTCTCATAAGACAGTTGAAGTTTTCAACGACAAGACTCAGAAGATTGAAAAAATAGAGAGACCTTTCTGGGGTCTGAATGCAAGCCTAAGTATGTGGCTTTGGTCATGTTTTGCCGAAGAAAATATTGACAAACGTACGAAAATGTGGGAGAATTGTGTCTACCATTACGTAGGCAATCATTCTTTTTGCGAACCGCACAATTACAAATGCTTTGAATGGCAAAAAGGTGTCAATTCGATCCAACTTCAATTCATGCTCTATGACTGGGTTCACAAATGGACACCCATAGTTTCCAAAGTTTCTTCCATTGGATCTACCTGCATGAATGAAGCGTTTAACTCCAAAATTGCATGCTATTTGGACAAATCAAGAGCCTGGAAGAACATTAACATTAGAGTTAACGTTGCAATCTTAGAATGGAATGATCCAGAGCATTTTCTCGGAGATATACAAAAAGCATTACATCTTCCCCCACTTCCAGAAGATTGTGTCAAATCATTTGAAGAGAATTGTTACTCCAAAATGATATTGAAACAAAAAACTGTTACAAAAGGTTCTAAAAAACAGAACAAATACAAAAAATCCATTCAGAGTGTACCAGGAGGAGATTATCAAGTTTTCAAGTCCGAATGGGAATCAGAAGACGAAGACATTGATGACTTTGATTAACGAAAATTACATTTTATTTATTGTTTTTGTTTTTAATTAAATTATTATTATGCTCATTTTCTTATTTTGATTTTTTCTCATTATGATATAAATAATTTATTAATGCATTTATCCAATAATTATGCTATGATATTTTTATGCCTTATTTCATTTCTCTTATATTTGATAATCTGGTAAAATATAGTTCAGACTATAATCATTTTAGATTATTGATATATTTATATAGGTTAGAATAAAATTAGTTTCATTTTCTACTTTTATTTTGAATTAATAATTTATAATATCAAATATTATGGCGTAACCTCTCCTTTAAAATATAGATATATATAGGCCTATAGAGTTTATTGGCACTCTCAAAACTCTAGAATTTTGAGTTTACTATACCCTTAATATTATATTTTATTTAATGATACAATAACAATGCATTATCAGCTCGAATTACCTACTTTATATCATGATTTCAAATTTGTCACATTTTTGACAATAATTTCAAATGGGAATTCAATTATCCCAGAAATGCTATGAAGAAGGAACTTTAATTGAATGCTATAACTACCCACTATTGTGGATAGCATTTTTGATTATTGCAATAATTACTTTATTCTATTATTATCGATTTATAACCGCGATTATTCAAATCAGAAAATTATCATTCAAAGAAACATGGCCATCAATTCTTTTTTGGTTTTCTGTTAGCAGTGCGCCGACAATTACACTTCTGCGCTATCTTTCATTTAATCTTTGGAATAGCAACTTTGAAATCTTTCTTTTTATGATCATGAGACCATCATCTATTGCATTACCATATGTAGCTATTTCAGCTGTTATATTAAAATTAGGAACACAGATTCACCTTTCAAAAACTGGAGATAGCCATTACAGGCGAAATACTACGATTCTTCTATTACAGTTTATCTTTGTCCTTCTCACAAATATAATTTATTTCTCTATCAGATTACAAAAGATAAGTTTTCGCTTTCTTAACATTACAAACCTCTTAACATACCTTCTGAACATATTTATATTTATCACAATTTCTCTTAGATTTATTACCCAAATTCAAGAAATTGCAATTTCTACTTTACCAACTAATTTCATATCTAATATCAATATCGGATTGAATATAATCATCATATTAAATATCCTACATTTAGGAATTCATACTTCTTTTAATGCTTGGACTGATTTATGCGGAATCCCATTCAAAAACCTCCGAGTTGTTCAATTCCATACATATGTAGGTCTTCAATTCATCCAAGATATTATCGCTACCATCATACCAGGCTTTGTATTGTCTCTTGGCATTGTTTATTTCAATAATCTTCCATCATCATACGGCTATCAGTCACCATGATTATATTGTTGTAAACAGAAATTCATCAAAAGTGACACCTCAGAAAAGCTAAAATATTGAATTTTTGGAACTTTTGATAGAGCACGTTTTTAAATATTAATTAAAGTAAATGTATATTTTGTAAAGATTCTTTTTAATAAAAAAATAAAATTTTGAAGAAGAACACAAAATCTTCTGAAAAATAATATCACATAAACTCATATTATTTTCTAATATATAACTATTTTATATAAAAATCAAATTCAATGATCTTAAAAGCGAAGGATAAACCTCAAAATTTACGAATATAATGAGTGGGAATATAATGCTTATCTATCATAAAACCATATGAAATATCAATTTTTGCTTTACGCCTAATTTTTGACGACAATTAGCAAAAAATGTTAAATGTTAACACTCAGTCCATTTGAATATGAAAATAAAATTGACTTTGATTAAATGTTTTTATTTATCATGCAATTCTTCTTGCGACCAAAGATTTGAATAAAAGTTCAAAAAATAAGATAGCTTAAAAAAATATACGGTAGTGTTTACTAATAGATGAATAGTATATAAATTCTATTAAAATGGATTTGATCCAAAAAAATATAAAACCAAAAATAATTGTTATAATTTAAATGAAGAAGTAATTTAAAACGATTTTATTTATGATCAAATTTTATATATTTTTTTGGATCAAATCCATTTTAATAGAATTTATATACTATTCATCTATTAGTAAACACTACCGTATATTATTTTTTAAGCTATCTTTTTTTTTGAACTTTTATTCAAATCTTTGGTCGCAAGAAGAATTGCATGATAAATAAAAACATTTAATCAAAGTCAATTTTATTTTTCATATTCAAATGGACTGAGTGTTAACATTTAACATTTTTTGCTAATTGTCGTCAAAAATTAGGCGTAAAGCAAAAATTGATATTTCATATGGTTTTATGATAGATAAGCAATTATATCCCACTCATTATATTCGTAAATTTTGAGGTTTATCCTTCGCTTTTAAGATCATTGAATTTGATTTTTATATAAAATAGTTATATATTAGAAAATAATATGAGTTTATGTGATATTATTTTTCAGAAGATTTCATTCTATATGCCTATGAAAAGTACTCTCAAAACTAACTTTTTCCTAATTATAATTAAATCTAGAATATTGTATTATGCTTAGTATTATTTCATTTTTCTCATTCAATTTAGAATTTACAAATGTCAAAAAATTGAGAGCTGTCACTTTTGATGAATTTCTGTTTATTACAATATATTGTAATTTTGTTGTTAAATTTTATGTCATTTTTTAATTTACATAAAATGTTTGTATTTAGGCTTTTAGCGTATTAAAATTTCATTTACTCTTTTGATGTAATCGTGAGTGCATAGTTCTGATCAGCTTTACAAAACAAATTTGATTGAAAATTTTTCCAAAAACCATGAATAATCATATTTTTTGAATAAATTGAAATGTATGGTCTTTGTATATGTATATTCCGGTAGTATCGAAAAATTGCATCATTTTGAATTCAATTTTTTGAAAGGAAAATTGAATAAGATAGCGGTTAGCGGGAGTAAACGGAATAATGTTGATAGCACAACTAGTGAAAGACTAGTGACATTGAATGTAATTAAGTTGCAATAGATGTACAGGCCTTATGAGGTCTCTATTCACAAGAGATCTTTGGAATTTAGGCTTGATATGATATCCTCTGATATCCCGTGTGCTTCTGTATAATGTCACTTTTTTACATAAAATGATGCGATTTCTTCCTTTTCCACTTGATCTACAAGTTTAGTTCCCGTATGGAATAGTATTAAACTCAACATCATTACATATAATATAGTTTGAATTTGGATATCTTAATCACATGGACTTATTAATGGAACTCCGTATAAAATTCAATGTGAAAATCATTATGGATTTTGAGCTTCTACCTCAAACGTTCCTCACTATGACCAAAAACACTGTCATTCTCTCAATACCTCCTAGTATGGCAGGAAAGAACAAGGACAAAGATGGAAATAAATCAAATAAGATGCCAAAATTACCAAATCCATACTTTATGTTCTGCAAAGAAAGGAGACAGATACTCCAAGCCGAAAACTCTCAAATATCCAGCCGCGAAATTACCAAGAAACTTGCTGAAGAATGGAAGAATTTACCTGAAATCGAGAAATCCCGCTATAATGAGAGATATAGAGAAGAATTGGCTAAGTTTTATAAAGAAAAAGAGAAATTAGAGCATCCTCAGCCAATGCAGAATACTCTCTTTCTCAAATTATTATCTGTTGATGGAAGGATAATCAATATCCCAGCGCAACTGTCTGCTGGTCCCTTTATGCAATTCTAGAGTAAATATATGTATGATTATTGCCCAGTTTATAACACTTTTATCAAATTTTTATATATCAAACATAAAATTCTCAGTTAGACTGCAATATCTAGTTTCATTTGTAATACATACCAAATAATAGTTGATGTTCTCTCTGAATTTCGGATTAATTATGAAAATATTTCATAAATCCAATTGATATTTACTGCTTTATATGAGTTTCAACCTAAAAACGAACGATATTTTTATTTAATATCATAGTGGTATACATAAATAATTCATTTGTTCAAATAATAAGTTTTAATTTTTTAAATTTTTTTTACCAGTAAGAACAAGTAAATTCAAATAAGTTATATGAGATTATCCCTTAATGACACCCATTGGAACAAGTCTAGCGACCTTCTTTGAGATTCCTACGACCTGGCAAGCGTCAACAACTTGTTTGATGTCTTTGTAAGCATCAGGAGCTTCATCCATGATACTTTCTTTATCAGCAGCTCTCAAGTAAACGCCATGGTCCTTCAATTGCTTGCTGACGTAAGCCTGAGTGATTGTTCTCATGGCTTTAGAGCGAGAAAGCTGTCTGCCTGCTCCGTGACATGTAGAACCCCATGCGTGCATCATGGATTCATCAGTTCCGATAAGTACATATGAAGCTGTGCCCATTGAACCGCCAATAAGAATTGGCTGACCAACATCTCTGTATCTGTCAGGGATTTCGGATCTTCCTGGTCCGAAAGCTCTTGTAGCTCCTTTTCTGTGTACGACAAATGTCTTTTCGACGCCGTCAATGACGTGTTTTTCAACTTTCGCGATATTATGAGCGACATCGTAGACTAAATGAGTTTCGTAGAGTTTATCCCTGAAGACATCCCTGAAAGCGCGTCTTACATCGTTCATAATGATCTGGCGGTTGCACCATGCGAAATTAGCAGCGGCGTACATGCAGGCAAGGTACTTTTGACCTACATCACTTGTATACGGTGGTGCGGCGAGTTGTTTGTCAGGTAATGTTGATGGACAATATGATTGCGAACAAAGATTAATCATTTCATCGGCAATTTGGTGACCTAATCCACGGCTTCCTGTATGAATCATGACACATACTTGGCCCTCGAATAATCCCATGGCTTTGGCAGCCTTTTCATCGAGGATTTTGTCAACACGTTGTAATTCAACGTAATGATTGCCACAACCGACAGTTCCGAGCTGGAAAACGCCACGAGAGATGACACGCTCTGAGAGGAGATCAGGTCTTGCTCCTTCAAGACATCCGTTCTCTTCGCAATTTTCGATATCTTCTGGAATGGCGTATCCGTGCTCTAGAGCCCATTTGGCACCTTTAACAAGAACTTCCATCAATCCAGCGCGGTTACAGATATCTGGGCGCTTGCCACCAATGCCGACAGGAATATAGCTGTAGAATTTGTCGATTAATTCTTTCTTGCGTGGTTCGACGTCTTCAAATGTAAGAGATGTTGCTAAAAGTCTAACACCGCAGTTGATATCGTAGCCGACACCACCTGGGGAAATAATTGATGTTGGATCTGTAAGATCGAAAGCTGCGACGCCGCCAATTGAAAAGCCATAGCCAGAGTGCATATCAGGCATACCGAAAGAGTTTCTGTAAATGCCTGGAAGTGTGGCGACAAATGCGATTTGCATAATTGATGGTAAAGCACGTTCACGATGCTGCATCCAGCTCTCGAGCTCTTCGAATTGGAACTTAACCATTTCTGGAGTTGCATAGAAAATTCCGGGAACTCTCATATTTGGAACAAAGCCAATTGGAATCTCCCAGGTGCATGGTTTTATCTCATGAATGAGTTTCGGATTGATAACAAGTTTCTCAACAGCGACTGCCATCTGAAATAAAAAATTTAACTTTTACAAAACGATTATTTTTTTATTTATTTTTTTGAGAAAATTTCATATCATTTCATATCATCGAAATCACATTCTTTATCTTATCATTCCATAGTTGAATGAATGGATAGAGAAATGCCAGGCATATGCAAGTTCAATGATTAGTTAATTACGACATTTTCACTGAATTTCAAATGTTCAATTTTATTGAGTATGAAATGACAATATTGATTTCTCTAAACTGAATAATTGGATCAAGTTGTGGTAATATAGTGTTTTCATTTATATTTTAAGAATTATTATGCTATTGATAACCCCAACGAATTATTATTTGATGACAATCATTTTTTTATGCTCATTCAAATTTGTTTGTCTATAGTATGCTGAGGTATAATTAATTTGATCGACATTTGATGAATTTGTTGTAATTATTTGATAATTGGTTTATTTTAGTAGATGGAAGCGCATTATTAATATGAAATTGACAAACTTGCTTGATATGAAATTGCACCATTTAGTAGAGTGGAAAATTTTAAATTCATTTGAAATTTACTTTCAAAAATCGAAAATATATGGAAGAATTAGAAGGTTCTGTTGTCTACATCTTTAATTTCTTGCAATCGGCTTTCAAATTAGCAATGCGATATAAAAAAAAATGAAAGTAAAAGAATTTCTTTATCGTTAATTTTATAAATTCTAAATAATATGAACCTATACAATAATACAAATAAAAGTATATCGATGGTAACGTTTTTTGAAAAGTACGATGACCGATATAAAACAGAAAAAAATTGACTTTGATATGAACGATGGAAAACCGCAAATTTTCTAAAATCACAATATACACCATGGAATAAGCGTTTGATAAATTTTGAAAAATTTGTGAATTTGTATGACCATTTATCGTTTAATTAGATGAGTGGTAACTACAAGTTCATTGTTATTGGTTCCAGTGGTGTTGGTAAGACAGCAATCCTCAAGCGTCTCGTAGATGATGTTTTCACTGGTGAATCACAATCTACAATCGGTGTTGAATTTATCGCTACAACAATTGATGTTGATGGACAGAGTGTTAAATTACAGGTTTGGGATACAGCCGGTCAAGAAAGATTCAGATCCATCGCTAAAGCATACTTCAGAAGTGCCATCGGTGTTATCTTGGTCTTCGATTTAACAGATCGTAAATCATTCGAAGATCTTAACCAGTGGCTTAATGATGTTCACTCTCTTTGCGATCCAAACGCTGTTGTTACGCTTATTGGTAACAAGTCAGATCTTGTCGGACAACGTGCAATCACACAGAGTGAAGCAGAGGCTTTCGCTGCCATGCATTCACTTACATATCTCGAAACATCTGCTCTTGGCGGTGATAATGTTCAAGAAGCTTTCCAGAGAACAGCTGCAGAAGTATATCGTCGTTCTTTGATGAAGGGTGACAATAAATCAGCCCAACCAGATGTTAAGAAGCTTGATAACAAGCAAGGCGGTGAAAAGAAGTGCTGTTAATTTATCTTTTCGTTGTCTTTTGATTTTTTTTATTTTATAAAACTTTTTTCTATATCTTTTCAACTCAAAAACTGTATATAATAATATACTTCAAATTTTACAAACAAGAATTAAAATAAAATTTAGAATTTTGGCCGAAATGGCGAACTTGTAACAATCCTTCTGGACTGCGACTGGAAACTTGACATACTCTTCGGTGGCCTGAACTTTCCAGCTGGATTTTGGTGTAATATTGGAGATGAATACTTAGAAGCGCGCATTGGAATGATTTTAGCGGCGGATATTTGTGGCATGGCCGAACTCTGTTGATGTAGACTACCTAATGATATATTAATTGACTCATTTGGTGTCCAATCGTATTGGAAGTCGTAAGTAAAGCCTTCGCGTATGAAAAGTTCTCTAAATAGGTTCCTGTACTTCGAGTAATCTGGTTGTTCAGTAAATTCGAGTTGTTTCACTGACGTTAAGAAAATCGAGAATTCGCAAGGAAGTCCGAAGCAAAGTTCATCAACTGAGGTTGATATTTTTGTTTGCATGATGTGGCGTATTTTTTCTTTCTTATCTTTCGTTTTGTAATTTTGCCAGGGTAATGAGCCTTTTAAGAAGTAAACAACCATGTAACCTATGCTTTCTAAGTCATCTCTTCGAGATTGCTCGAAACCTATATGAGAATTTATTGATGTATATCGAGCAGTTCCAATTAAAGATTTATGATCACGTAAAGGTATATGTTCATGAGTAATGGGGTCGCAATATCGCTTAGACAATCCCATATCAATCATATAAACCTGGTTATGATTCTTTCCTGTGCCTATGACGAAATTTTCGGGTTTTATATCGCGATGTATCAGATTTTTATTATGTAAATATTCTAATCTGAGTAGTAATTGATCCATGATCATGAGTGTAGTCTTCAAACTGAATCTTTTTCCGCATGTATTAAAAAGATCATTCAAAGATTTTCCGAGTAACTCCATAACCATAACGTTTTTTCCTTCTTGAACACCGTAATACTTGATTGATGGTATTCCTATGCCACCTGAAAGCAGCTTGTATATACAGTATTCGTTATGTAATTGTGGAGTTTTCGCTTTCTCAAGTTCAATTTTAATCGCAACTTTCTCATTTGTAACAATGTTCTCACCTAAATGAATATCGCCAAAGCTACCGCCTCCGAGTTTCTCCCGGAGGCGGTATTTTGATCCTATCATATCCATATTTGTAAAAAAAAAATATTGAACTAAATTTTGAATGATTTACAGCGTATTAATTTTCAGTTCCGGTATAAAGATTGCGTTCTTGCGATTTTGATTTAAATCTTTTGAGTCCAAAAGTTCATTCAAAAATAATCGTTTTGAGAGATTTATCAAAAATTCAAATGCAAAGTAACATTGTTATCAATATTCTTACATGGAACTGCGCATCTAATATGCCAAATCAAGAGGTAAACCATGTCTATGAAACAATTACGTATAATAATCCAGATTTGATATCTTTCTCTTTAGAAGAAATAGCTCCAACACCTCAAACAACTGAAGAAGGTAATACTGTCTATTTTAATGCCTGGAGTACTAAAATTTCGGAATTATTTGGTGATATGAATTATAATTTGATAAAATCAAAGAATGTTGGTGGCGTAGCACTGTTTTTGATCCAAAACAGAAACTCTTATGTTAATTTGAACGCAATAGAGGAATCTCACATATTCTTTGGCGGCCAAAAAACATTAAATAATGATATCATGCCAGCGAATAAAGCTTCGATCAAATTTACTTCTACAGTAGTTGTAAACAACCAGCAGAGAAAGATATCATTCTTAGCTAACCATTTACAAGCTTATGACGAAGAATATTTGCAAAGAAACAAAATGTGGAAAGAAATTGATGAAACAACATTAAGTGATGACTACACTATTTTCTCAGGTGATCTAAACTACAGAATTAACAATAAATACGAAAATGTCGTTGAATTAACAAAATCAAATTCATTTGGAGAATTAATTGCAAAGGATCAGTTAAAACAAGCTCAAAGAGAGAACATAGAGTTAAACAAGTATGATGAAGCAGATATTTCCTTCCTTCCAACATACAAATACGATGAAAACACAAATATTTATGATACATCATCAAAACACCGTGTTCCTTCTTACTGCGACAGAATTCTCATCAAAACTCAGAACAAAAGAGTTAAACCAATATTCTTAAAGTATAATAGAATCGAATCAATGTTTTCTGACCACAGACCTGTTTATCTCTCTGTTGATATTTCATTTGATGAATAAATATATATATGTAATTTAATTAACGTTGTTTTTTCTTTCTTTATACAAAGTATATATACACTTTGAATATGCAGCTCAAGGAAAGGATTAGTAAAGATGCTGATATAATTGATAGTGCATTATATAGAACATTTTATTCTCAAAACAGGAAAATTTGCTCATATTTGTTAAGCTTATCTGATTTCTCATTAGATATTTACTGGCATTGGCATCGAATGGTCAACTTTTGATGCATATGCATTGACTTGTAAATAGCATAGATATTCTAATCCATAAAGAGTTGTATGTATATGATTGATATTCTGGATAAATTGATGAAATCAAGATTCTAATTACAAATGATAAGTCAATTGAGATAAAGATGCCAGTAATATGGGAGAGAAGGCTATGATTCATCAATGTATGGCTAATTTGACTATTTGTTACTGTCATCGCGCAATATCATTTTGATTTAATTAGATTTGAATAAATTGATGATTATTTTTCAAATTTAGATCATAAAATATCTCAAATCATGCTTTATTCACCAATTGCACTGTGTTTATGCAAATTAGACACTTCAATCGTGAGAAAATAAAGGACACAACAAAAATTTCTATGTAAAGTACTGAAAAATTTTTGGTCATTTTTTTGAAATGAGCAAAAAAGAAGAGAGTGATTCTTCTTACGAATACACGGAAGAAGAAGATGCTAATGAACCACCAGCACCAAAAAACGAAAAGAAGCAATTTGATTTTGGCAATCTTGAAGAATTAGTCAAACAAAACAAGATTGAAGAAGCCATAGATAAGTGCCTTAATGTTATTGGTACAAGTCCAACATATTTTGAAGCTGCATTAGGAAAAATCATCACAATTATCCTCAAAACTTCATATAAATCTCGTTGTGCTTACTATGTTATCTTTAAAGAAGTAATTCGTAGATTCCAAGGCAAAATACGTGCCTACGATATCTATAAAGCTATATTAAAACGTTGCCAACATTCACAAAACGTCGAAATTAAGATTGCACGTAATTCATGCCTTGTTACATGCATTTCCTGCATCTCTAGAGCAGGCTTATTCAAAGACAACAAGGAAGAATGCTTGAAACAGATGAAACAAGTTTATAGAATCACATCTCAAGCTCCACCGATCAGATTGCTTGGTTTTGAGATCCTTATTGACATGATCCAGTCAAATGGCTTCACACAAGAGGAATTCAACGAAAAAATCTACCCAATTTTCCATGGAAAGTTCGATCCAGAGGAACCAAACAATATCGACCTTCTCTACTTGCACACACAGTTCTACAAGATGTTCCCTGAAGGACAGTTCATCGATGATATCAAGAATATAAGTAAATTAGAAACTCTCAAGAAATACACTCCAATTCTCCAAGCATCCGCAAGAATACGTAACCTTCATCCTATCTGGCCTCTTATCTGCTCATTCGACGCTCAATCTCTTTACAATGCGGCTTCAGAATTATGGATCGAAGGTGGAGACGATTTGACCTCTCCAAAACACATTCTTGCACATGCTCTTGCTGCTTGGGTACCACACGCGTCAAATCAGGACATTGTTTCCTTGATTCAGAACCAATCTTTGTTCTTAGCCGCTGCAAACGCTGGCCGTGGTCAGGAATTCAGAGACGTCCTCTCAAAAAAGATCAGAACGATAGAATCCGAAAAAATCGAAGTTGCAGTCGGATTACTTAATATCGCTGAAGAATCGAACTATGTGATGAAGGAAGTGCATCAGATCCTCACGTACATGGACGATGAACAGACTAGAACTGTTTTCGAGCGCGTAAAGGACACAATTAAATTTGATTCTTTCTCATACTTGTTGAATGCGCAGAAGAACAGAAAGACTGGGTCCGATGATAAGCTTATAGCAGAGATATTCGAGGTAGCTTGCTCAAAGTGCGATTCTGACTTCAATCGTAAGACATTATCGAAATTCTTGACTTCTGTCTCGAATTACAAGACACCAGCTGGTTCAGACTTCCTTTCTGTCCTAACAGGAAAGAACTTTACCCAGCCAATTGTCTGTTCTGACGTAAATTCGCTTGTTAATTCTACAAACGCGATGCTCGACAATCTCGACCAGATCCACAAGAAGATGAAGTTCTCCAGTGAGACTAAGATTGGAAGATGCCATAATTTGGACGAATTTGTCCAATTAATGAGAAATCTTCACGATACTGAGTTCCCACACCTCAAGAAGATCGCCTGTGCAAAGATTGAGGATGCCATTCCATTCTTGCGTAAGGAAGATTCAGATTTGGTCAAATTATATCCAATAATTATTCCAAAAGCCCTTGAAAAACGCGAATTATGCGAAGCAGCATTAGATGCAGCTCTTTCCAACTTCAAGGAGCTCCCAGATAGAACGAAAGAAGCTTTAATTAACATGCAAGAAATCAATTTACCATTAGAATCATCAGAAGCATCCGCTCTTCTTCCAAACCTTCTTAGAAAGAACGAAATTGGTGCTTTCTCAGAAAAGGCAATTAAAAAAGTTATTGACATGTCCGACCATGATCAAAAAGTGACAACTGCTGCCGAACGAGCTTCTGAAATTATTAACCAGAACGGCTCAACCTTTGGTGCTGGCGGCATCAACCGTATTATAGAGACAACAGAGGGAGCAGCCAGTGCTGTTTTAAAGGCAATTGAAGAGAATATTTCGAAAGCTCAAATGGGAAACAACAATATCGTAAAAATAGTTCATGAATGGGTCTACAATTCGATTGGAAAGGCTACAGATGATGAAGTTAGACATGTTGCCATTGATTTTGCTAAGAGAAACTACCAATCAAATCCAGATGGCAACAAACGCCTTGAAATCAACATGAGTTGGGTATACAAGGTTGTTAAACATCTCACAGAACAGGGTGCTCCTGAGTTATTTGCTCCTCTTTACGAAATAGTTAAAGATAGAAAGTCAAAGAGGGCAAAAAGACTCATTTTCCACCTCTCTGGCAAATCTAATGAACCTCCGAAAGAGGAAGACGTGAAATCTGAGGAAGAAAACCAGTAATTAGTAGAATTTTAGTTTATTTTATGTTTTAGAGATTGAAGAAATAGAATATTTTAGATTATAAAGAGTCATTTATTTATAAAACCTGTTTTTAAAAAATCAAATTATATTTTTCAATAATTTAATAAAAGCAAGCTGTTGTTTTACTCAAAAGCATAATACGTTGTGTGGTAATTTGTTTTGATTGTGTTTCGATATCCTATTTTCTATACTGAAGTTGATCAAATAATATTATCATAAGATCCTGAAATAAATGTAGAAATTCTTGAACAAATCAATACCTGTATGGATAAATAATAATACTTAATAATATTAGAATAATGATGCATATGATTATATTCAGAATTCTATGTATCTTAATTTTTTTCCAGCCTCATCTGGATCACAATTCTTTGCTTTGCTATTTAATATTCAAGATATTCTACAACTTCAAATTTGCATTCTTATGGTACAATGATAAGTGATGTATTTCCATTAGTATTCTATTCATCTTATTTGCTCAATATGCAGAAATGTATTTAACAACTTCAGATTGACAATGGTAAATGATTTCTTTCTCACTCAAAGAAAAGATTGATCCTTTATTTCCGTATTCAACCAGTTGAAATAAGCATTTTAAAACTTCGAGATGATCTCTAATTGATGTGTCAATGAATATTATATAAAATAAGCAATGCAAATGAATTTAACAACATCAAAATGTCCAAATGAGTAAAGTATTTCCAATATTGTTCATCCATTAATGATTAATTCTTAGATTGCAAAGATAATCAACAATTTGAAGATTTCCTTCAGAGATATTCAAAACCTGATGCAACTGTAAGAGGAGTTTTTCCTTTATTATCTAAAGGCCATACTGCCTAATCAACAAAAAAATACAAATTCTCAAAGATCTCATGAAAAAAATGTTGTTTCTTAAAATACTAAAATGAATAATTTTTACTAAACAAACAAATATTTTTATTCAACCTAATTTGCCTTGATTCTCAAAACGATCTCCTCAATAGAGAACATCTTAACCAAGTCATCTCCATTCACAGGACTGATTTGAGGGACACAAATTCCAGCCAATCCAACACTTTTTATGTTTATTGTTGGAATTTCTCTCTGTTCATCATTTTGTGCATTTGATTCCCTCTGTTTCTTCGAAGTAGCAGCAGAACTCTTCCTCTTTTTCTTTGTTTTGACTTCTGGAGAGTGTTCCACATTCAGTTTCTCAAGAGTTTCCTGTGGAATTACGATGTTTGGGTCTCCTCTCGAAATCAGAGCCAAATTCTTCTTCATTTCTATGATTTCTTCCTCTGTAACAGCACCTTGTTGCAGCAACTGCACCATTTCTCGCTCTGGCCATGTCAATTTCAGTGATTTTCCTCTTCCAAGTAAAGTATTGAAGAAATCTGACCAATTTTTAGCGGAAAGAACACCGTTTCTGTCGTAATATATGCTCTCTATCACTCTGTTGTTCATTAATGTCTTGGAAAGTATCTTCAATCCATCATTTTTCAGAGATGTCCTCGAAATATCGAAAATTTTGATGGATCTGTTCTCTCCAAGAGCATTTATGATATCGTATGCGGCTGTTGGTGTCAAGAAGCACTCGGAATCACCGGAAATGTTAAGAGCAGTGACAGTATTTGTATTAGATATGAAATTTGCAATGTGAGGAACGACATTTTCGCTAATTGGGCATCCTCTGATGGATACAATGGAAATATTGGTGTTGTTTGAGAGGAAATTAATGAAATTCGGTAAAATTACGTTTCCATCCCAATTAATTTCATTAATTTTCAAATCTTTCATCTCTTTGAGCCTCATAAATATTCCGTTCCAGTCTCCCGTATCGATTGTAGCGAAAGCCAGTGAAACAGAACGGTCATTTTGAGATGATCCAGCAGCGTAGATCATAGAAGTCATGCTACCTACTGTAAACACAACATTCTCCAATATTATGGAGTTTGCACCTCCGAAATTGGTGTTTTTGAAGATCCTTTTCCGACAATTATTATTTGACAGGTCAAGTTTCTCCAAATGAAGGTTTGTAGCTTCCTGGATGGCTGTAAGGATGTCGCTGATGTCAACGCCTATATGCTCAAGCGTTAAATTCTGTATTGAAGAGCAATATTTTAATAATTCGGTTACAACAACCTTTTTTTGGTTCGCTATCGTAAGTGAAGTGATATTTGAGAAATTTTTGGTCCTAGAAATCGGATTTATGAATGCAGGAACAGAAATATGGTTAATAGCCTTAACAAACGAAAGATTTTTGACTTTTGAGTTGTTTATCATGCGTGCAAGTGAATCTGCTGCATCTATGGGGAAAGAAGTATTAACAAACTCCATTTTTTGGAGTGATGAATGTCCATTTCTTTGTAAAGCGTCTGCAAGAAGAGAGAATGATGAATCGTACTTCTCGGCAATGGAGAAGCCTTGTACAAAACTGTTTTTGGCAAGACAACGAGCTAATGGACCCCAATTTGAATCAGAATCTTTTGATTTCGGTAAATAAAGGTATCTTACACGTGGATCAATTACTAATGAGAATAAGAAGTCATCAATTGCCTCCGAACTTAGCTTTGCATCTGACAAATCGATTTTATTTGAACCTGTTGTTGGATATTTTGACAAAATAGAAAGAATTTGGTGTGATAACTGAGATCCTCGTCCGAACACTCTAGCGCGATATCTTAGAAGCGCACAAATATTTCCTGGAACGAATTCTTCTACAAAAAATCCGTCAATTTGTATTTCTGGGTATTCCTCTGGTATTAATATATTGAGAATATGGTTGATAAGTAATTTTGCTATTTTTAGTGCGTGTTCATTTTGGAAAATTATAACTCCATCGTTATTAAAATACATTTCTAAGCGATTTTCTTCGATACAGACGATTTTTTGTAAGTTAAACCATTTGAATGAACGTGATGACTCAAGTTCTTTTGTGAAACCGTTCTCTCTGTATAATTCTCCAAAAGCTTCATTGCATTTTAAAAGTCTTCGATCAATTTTCCCTTTTGTATTGATTTTGTCAACCCAAAGGTTGCAGAATTCGATTGTCCGATCGGATGTTTCGAAATTCCAAGGCTTCGGATCCCCTCCAAGCGACATTTTTTTAGGTAAAAAATAAAAAAAAATTGAGAATTTATATTGTCACGTTTTTATCTATCAGATATGAAAAACCTTCAAAAAACACACATAATAATTAAATATTAATAAAAATTGTTTATATAATATAACTCTACATCGGAGTTAGTATGTTAATAATCAATTTTGGAAGAATAAATCAGATAGTTCATTGAATTTAGAACGATATAGCATAGATTATGAAAATCGTGTGATAAATAATCTTCTGATGTGGAGTGTTATTTCTTCTTTAAGTGCAAAAACCTTTCCTCAAGCAAAGCGATGTGAAATGATGAAAGGTCTCTGACAATCAAAATAAATGGTTCTGGTTCGAGTCTCGATGGTCACGTTTTTTAGAGTGGTTTTTGTGGTTCGGAATAGAAGTTCGAAAATAGCAATGATTCGTGTGTTAGATGTGTTGTTTAGTAGCAATTTGGCTAAGGAAATGTATTCGGTAATAAAATCACGAGTAAATACGTTCAATGGCAGCCTGCCATTTTACGATTTGACACATATTGTCGTCATTTTTGGCAAAGGTAAGATTCAATTCAATTTTGTCACTTTTGGATCTATAAATGTCACTTTTAAATTGACCTAGTTTATCTGAAAATATTTGACCTAAAGTGTCAAAATCGGTAATTCAATTTGAATAACGTTCTGCCTCCATCAATAAAAGTGAGCTTAAAAGATCTTTTGGAGCGAAAAAAATATGATAAATAAGCAATAAACGACTAGTTTAAGTACTCTAAATAAAAATTAATAATAAACATGATCTGAATTGAAATATTAAATGCCTCTAAAAGAGTCTGATTCGCATATGAGCTGGTAATTCTATCATTTCAAAGCAAATCTCTGGAGCTGGGCTTTCTTGTGTTTCTTGCTGTTCTAATGGATCATAGCCAAATGTACGAATTCTTCTGGCAGAATGTCTCTTAAGGAACTTAAACCTATTCTTTACAGAAATAGATGAACGTCCTTTCATATGGCTTGAGATTGTAGCCCATTTATTGCCATACATTTTATGGAATTTGAGAAGACGAGAGTCCTCCTCGGCTGACCAATCTTGGCGATTAATATTTGGATCAAGGACTGTAATCCATCTCTCTTTGCACTGCTTACCAGATCTGCCAGGAATGTGTCTGGCAATTTGATCCCACATCAAAGGCCCTGTTTCTTTGATCTGTTTCATAAGGATTCTGTCTTCTTCGGGGGACCATTTCCTCTTCACTATAGGGTGGTTGCATGTGTGACTCATGTGGAGCTAATAAAAATGAAAAATTATAAGAATTGAATTTTGAATGGTTGAAGAAATAGAGATCAGATTTGATTCAATTAAATTAATGAAATATTAGTTAGATATGCTCGTGACAATATGTAGACTATAGATATTATAAACCGATCAAAAATAAAAAAAAGATTGCGAAAAAAATTGACAAAATAGTAAGTATATGATGTTAATCAATAATAGTCTATAAAATTCAATTCAAATTGCACGCATTATTTATATTGAAATAAGAAGTTGTTCCTCACCGAAAATAAACAATATGTTATGATATGCTCAAATGTATAGTGAAAAGCAACTTAAGACGATAGTGACGTATTATTCGATATAAATTCAGAATAATATCAAATTGAATGATAATTCAATTTATTCAGATTCATCTGAATGAAATCAGTAGATTTTATGAAAATATAAATATACGTATATCATATAGCAAATATAGTTCAAACTAAGAAAACTATTCAATTAGTAAAAAATTAAAGAAAACCACCACATATAGTCTCTTTATTTGAGAATTCATATTTTGAAGGGCGGTTTAATAAACATCTCAAAAAGTTTTTGATAAGAAATTGTTTCGGGAAATTTTCGAAAATGTAATATTTATAGTTTCCCTGCAATTTATTTCAGATCACCCTTTCAATTTTGTTATTTTCTCAAAATCAAAATATTCATATTTTAAAAGATATCGTTGAATGTATCATTTTATGATCATAACCACAACCGTCGGTTTTTAAATGGGAAATAATAAAAAAATTAAGCTATTTGAATAAGAAAATCTTGCATATATGCAATATCTTATTAAAATAACATATATTTTTCATTCTCAAAAACAAAATTTCAATCAAATAATACACTCTATAATTACCAATAAAAAATAGAAAGAAATTAAGTTTAAATCAGATCCGAATTGTGTCAATAATGGCTTTCAAATTTTGAGAGGTTTTAGCTCCAATAAAAACACGGTATTGTCAGCCTGACAATTCTGCTACTCTATGTTAATTAGCCACTAACAGTTTAATGAAGACTGATATACGCCTTATTAGCCTTTCATACCCGAACAGATTTTTCATTTTTGATGCTTCAATTCTTCTATTTTATAATAAAATTTAAATTAATCCGAATTGAATCGGGAAAAGGAAGTATTCATTATTCGCCATTTGTATAACTTGCTTGTTTTTTAATATCAATTTCGCTAAATAATCACATTTTAAGTTTGATATCATTTAATTTTTAGTGAAAATGTTTGGGAGCATGAATTCGTCAAATAATTATAACATTTCTCACCTAGAATTATAATGAAATCTATATGACATTCAAAATATTTTGATCGATATCAAAAATCAAAAATTGAGTCAAGATCAAACAGATAAATTACTTATTATTGGCATTAACATTCTAAAAGAAATGATAAAAAAATTGGAATTTCCGTAACAAACAAAAAAATTTTTATTTAAAAGATGAACTCAACTTTCGCTGTTTCTTTGGCTTAACAATAAGAGGTGGCAAATTTAATGGATTTGAGTTAATTTTATCCGCTTGATTATATTTGAACATATTCTTTTTATTTATATTAGTTCCTGTCCTCTGAAGCATGGGGATTGTATTATTAAGTGGCATAATGCGTGGAGTTTTGTCTAATTTCTTCTTTGCTTCTCTGAATGCGAATTGTTCTTCTTTAAGTAGTTTATTTAAGTAAATGTTCTTTTCTCTGGCTCTTTCTAGCTCTATTCTGTTGTTTTCTTCAACAATTGCTATCTCATTTTGTAATTGTTGTCGATTATTTTTGAATTCTTGGTCTAAAGCAATATCTAAGGACTTTCTGGCCTTTTCGAATTCATCTGTCATCATTCTGTACCTTTCTGCTGTTTCTTCTTTCTCTAATCTGGCGTTTTTGTGTTTCATTTCTTCGGCAACAGCCAAATCTCCAACAAGAGCTGTAAGTTTCTCAAGATACTTGTATTGTAAAAGTTCTGGACTTTGTTTGTTGAATTGACGAAGTTTTGCAGGTGATTGCCAGTCGCTAATTAAAGCATCTCTTTGTTGCTCTTGACGTTCAAACAATCTGTCCATTTGTTGTTGCGCTTCTGCTTTCTTGTTTTCAAGGCGTTCTTTTGAAGTCTTTTGGAGCTCCTTTATGTAATCATGTTGTTGCGAACATCGATTTTTGAGATTTTCGATATAAGATTCTCTATATTTTATAAAGTCTTGCTTCTTAAACAAGTTTCTGATTTCGTTTATCTTATCGATAACTTCCTGAGCCTTTTTATAGTATCCATTTGAAATTAGATCGATTCTACGTGATGTAAGCTCCTCGAGAACCTCGGCAACAAAGTAAGGATCATCCATATTTGGGTTTTTACCTTTCAATGCATTGTCTGCCGCTTTTTGAATTTCCTCAATTTCGTATTTCGTTGTTTTCTTGGAGAATGAGTATACAGGTATTACTGGTCCATTATTTGCCTCTAGTGAGGGTATTAGAATAGTCTCTGGTGGTCTAGATTTCGATTGAGTTGGTACTTTAAAATTGTTGTCAGCTCCGATCGTGGAAAAGAATTCGGAAGCAGGCATTGGATTCCATTGCGTTGAGCTTTCCTCTACCTGCATTCCTGGTTCATCGATAACTTCCAGTTCAGCAGGGGCTTCTCCCATTTTAAAATTTTTCAATAAAAATACGTTGAATTTGAAAATTCGAAGAATTTCGATGTCATGTTTCTTACAGAATTTATTATCAGGCTGCAAGTTATTTGATTGTTTAGATTGTACTGTAATTTCTAACGCTGTTTTTCTCAGGAAAATGTATTTATCATCGTACAATCTGATGTCGAATTTTGAAATTCGCCTTTCAGATCAATATCGAGCAGCCAATATACTAAACTGTATATTTCAAAATGAATTGTACTGTTGAAACATTCTATCTTAAATTTTATTCCAATTGCTCAGATTTACCTTGAACTAGTGAAATACTTATTGTTGAACTGCTAAATCCCATCTTTTACATATTTGCATACTTGTATGTATGCTTGCCGGAAGAGAAAGATATCGGAGCGATATGATTAATATACTTGGCGTTCAATTGATTTAATTTACGCGTAGGACATACTATCCCTGTTATTGCAGTTTTGAATAAAGTAGAACATTATATCATTGACATAATTGTTTTATTCATAATTGATTAGCATTTGCTTTGATTATTAAGTTCTTTGTTCGTCCTCAATTAGTACACTATTATCCTAGCAGCATTTATTATATGATATATAAATGCTGAGAATCCAATCTTTGTATATCAAAAGATGTTGGATTTTGGTTTATCCATTGAATTTCCTATGAGTCATCAGAATGTATGAATGCCAATATTTAGTACAACAGTATAAATTTTGGCCAAAAAAAAGTTGTAAAATGTCAAAAATTTTTCAAAATCATCCAGCATGATATAATATGTATATGTGAAATGAAATCAAATCAAATTTTGTATACGCTGGGGGTTATTCTTGTCAAAAAATAAAATCTTGATATTTTCATAATAAAAGTTGAAATTTATATACTACAAGGAAAATAAAAATTAAGTGAATAGATAACTAACCTTTTTTCTATCGTTCCAAATCTATACTTGTAAACTCTAAAAATTTTTAAAATGGGAAATGAAGAGAGTCTTTCTATGCAAACATCTTATAAAATGACTGATAGCTATGCATATGCTCCAGTTGCTATCGATCACAGACCTGCCAATCAGCGTCCACAGTCAAAAGGATTGTTTATTGAACAACCTGGATCATTACATAAGACAGCGTACCATGGAGTATGGTCCATGCAGTACTCTACGACCTTAGGACCAGTAACGCGTATTGGACAGTGCTCTGTTTTCGATGCATCAACAAAAAGATTAATTATAGCTTACGGTGTTGATACAAATGGACAATGTTTGAACGATGTTTGGGCATTAGATGTAAATAAACTCTCATGGACTTGCTTAAATCGCAATGCAACTTCACCTCGTCAATTTGCTTCCGCTGTATTGATTGGTCGCAATATGATGGTTTTTGGTGGTGTGTGCAATCATAAATTCTTCGCAGAACTACACGCAATCAACATAGATACAGGCGCAGTTACGATGATTAATTTAAACAACCCAGGGCCAGGTCCGAGAAGTTCACCTGTCATGTTCGCTACTCCAGATGGTTCTCTCTATCTCTGGGGTGGTTACGATGGCGCTGCAAAGAGCGGAGTTCACGTTTTGAAGGCCGGATCAAATGAGTGGCATCGATACGAAAAAGCTCATACAGGAAGAGCTGCTGCTGCTTTCTGCGAGCACAAAGGTCGTTACTTCGTGTTCGGTTCTTCAAAAGGACACGGATTACTCGAATTCCATCCAGAAACAGGCGAATTTGATACAATTGACTGCACAGGAACAGAGCCTCCCCACCAACTTAACAGAGCTTCGTTAGTTTCCGTTGACGAATATTTATTCTTAATCGGAGGCGAAGCAGACTCTCAATTCATGCATATCTACGCGCTCGATGTCAACCGCTACTGGTGGTTTGCATTCCACGTCCGTCCAGACATGGAATCCATCAGTTTGGCGGATGGCAACGTAAACAAGAACGGATTGTTCCTGCTACCGAGAGAATATGGTGCATCAATAATATACAACGAAAGTAAGAAAGAAATTGTTTCTATAATGGGCTCAAAAATGTTAAATCTTGTTCCTATATTTAAGCTTTCCATTGGAGTGGCTTTATCATCGCTACACATAAGAAGCGATATGTACGAAGTTTTCAAGACAGGTTTCTATTGAAAAATTAATTTATATAAAATTGCGATTTATTTACTATTATTACATACATCATTTATTTACTCTTCATTTTTCTATAGTAAACACTTTGTCTTTTTAATGTTTTTTTGAGATTGAAATCGTAATAGAAAATTATCTCAAAATCTCAAGCATTTTTATGTCAAAAATCCTATTTAAACTTGATAAGAAGTAAATCGAAAGTCAATTGCAAGTAACTGATTTTTATAATTCAATTGAAACTGATTCAAAAATGGTATTAACTAGTTTAGATCTGGAATTCCGAATTTCTTGGATGACGATATAGCATTACGCATTATGAGTACTTTCAAGGTTCTAATTGAGAAATTAGATGAAGTCTCTGTAGTGAATATTTGCATTTAAAACGTCGAAATGAATAAAAATGTGAATAATGAGCAAATTGTTTTTATTGTTGATGAAAATGTTGATGAGATTTTGGCAGAATTTTAGAGGATTGAATGATAGATGAGAATATTAGGAGACTTGAGAGTGGCGAATCTTTTTCTCAACTAGATAAGGATGTAATTGAGATTATTAAGAAGACTATAGATGCAATCTCTCCAAAAAAAGTTATTGTTAGAATTGCAGGTGGCTGGGTTCGTGATAAAATAATGGGAAGAGAGAATGATGATATTGATATTGCGATATCTGGTGCCACGTGTAATGAATTCTCTGATGCCATGGTTTCTGTTCTAGGTCCAAACACGAAAAGGGTTTTGTTAGAAGCCAATCATGAGCAATTAAAACATATTGACACAGCAAGAGTATGCTTATTCCATGATTTTTGGCTTGATATTTGTTCATTAAGATCAGCATTGTATTCAGAAGGAGAGAAGTTAGAAGGAACTGCTGTTTCAGCTGCATTGCATAGAGACTTTTCAATGAACGCAATATTTTTCAATGTGCAAACAATGAAAATTGAAGATTATGTAAATGGAGTTCAAAGTATAAAGGATAAGATTATTAGAACGCCTATTCCTGCTATGCAAGACTTCACTGATGATCCAAATCGAATTATTAGATGTTTTCGCTTTGTTGCAAAGTATGATTTCAAAATTGATCCACAAATATATGAAGCAATACCTAAAATCATTCCATTGTTCATGAGAAACATCGCTAAAGATAGAGTAGCAACAGAACTGATCAAATTGATGCATTCAGACTCTTCATTTTTAGCTTTAGAAAATTTAATCAATTCTGGAATGTTGAATCCTGTTTTTGATCCAGAATCATTATGGTCTTTAGACAAAGAAGAAACTCTGAAGAGAATTCGTCGAGCACATCAAATAGAACCGAACTTAGAAGGAGAAAACAAAATGATTTTGTATTTCGCAGCAATTTTTCTTCCTTTAGTTGATAAAGATACAATTCCTGATCCAGCAAAGAAGAATAAGTTTACATCAGCTGTTCATTATGCAATTGTTCGTGCAATGAAGTTACAAAATGTTTTGGCTGATAACGTCAAAAAGATTCATCTCGGATTTTCTTTGGTTGAAGCTATTTACAAAGGAGAATTGAATAGAGTCACAGGAGGAAGGTTTGTTATGAGTGTTGGACCTCTTTATAAATTAGTAAGACCTTTGCTGATGGATGATGAATTATTAAAGTTTTATGATGAAAAATTAAATCCATTTATTGTTGCTGAAAAATTAGAAAAATCATATGAAATGAAACAACTAATGGATGGAGTTTCTCTTGCCAATATATATGGAGTAAAGCCTGGCCCAGTTTTGAAGGATTTAATTGAGGAGATGATAAATTGGCAACTATCAAATCCAAATAGATCAAGCGATGATTACAAAAAATATATTTTAGAGAACAAAAAACAAAAATAAAATGTTAAAAATTATTGTCTGTTTGTTTCTTAAACTGGAGCAATTTTATTGATCGAACGACATGTTCGCTATGTAGCATATCTGATACGGCAAACGCATAATGCTATTATCCTAATCTAGAAATGAATTTCACGGATAATTGCTCAAGATAATTCAAAATCAAATTGTAATAAGCAAGTAAATCATTATGTTTTGATTGATACTTATTTTTAGACTTTATGAAGACTTCATTAGTGGAAACATGATTGTAAAGTTTCTACTAAGAGTTATAACAAAAGAATATTATGTTAATTGGATGAAAAAAAATTTGATTAAAATGTTGAGGCTATTTGTATATTAATTCAAGGTTTAATATGGAAAAATCTGAATAAATAGTTCATAGAAAATACAATAAATGTATTAAAAAGATAAAATTTTGGATTATTGTTGAAGATTAAAATATTGGAAATTATTTCTGAGAAAGTAGCATATTTTTATCTATCCAAGAAGTTAATGTAATAAATTAAGGATGTCAATTTGGAAGAAAAGTGAGAAAATTCCTAAAATGCTAAAAATGAATTTTCCAAACATATTTTTTTATCTCATTTTTTTGATTTTGAAAAAAATTTGGAGAGAAGAACTCTTCGTTTTTGAATTTTATCACGATGGTTTTAAAGTATATTAGACACATGTATTGGTATTACTATTTTTGTATATTTTGAGAGAAAATCCCTAAAAAGTGAGAAAATCTAAGACGGTTTGAGAAAATATATAAACTATTGAAAATTTGAATTAAACTTCTAATTTGGAAAAAAGAAATTTGGAAAGAAGAAAATTCAAAAATCGAGATTTAGACTCAGCATCAAATGGAGAACAAAATGTTTCTTCATATGAAGGAAAAAAATTTTCTTGTGAAGAAATAGAGTTTTTAAAATTTTATTGTATGTAATGAAATAAACAAATATTAAAATTATTTTTTGATAACAAGAAAATTCCCAATAGAAAATATTTGAGAGAAAGAAAAAAAGAAAATTGAAAAATATTACTCTCCTTTATATTTCATGAGATTTTAAATTTATTCTCATAAAATTGACAATTTTATACGTTTAGATGAAAATAAGTGATTTTGGTTGAAATAGAAATTATTATTTGCTTACAGCTATCAAATAGATTTTTGCTATTTTGATTAAAATTTGTTAATCAAATTAATAAATTTTTTCTAAATATCTTAAATATCTGGATCACTTACATATACAATGAATTGAACGATAAAAATAATACAAACTCAACTAAGTTTCCTGTCTTTCAACTAAAAAAAATTATGCAAATTAAGGATGTCAATTCGGAAAATTGTTTTCATTTTAGGAGAATATAATTTTCCTTTTGGAAAAATTAAAAAGTGAGACGCGCAGGATTCGAACTTTTTTAAAAGTTGATTTAAATATATTCTAGTGTGGATTCTAAGGATAATATCATATTTAAAATAAGAATATACTAGTTTAGGTGGTATAATTTTTTTCGATAAATTTGAGAGCATGAACGTTTAGGGCATCAAAAGTGTCAATTCGCTCAGCGAAAGCTGAGCTAGCTTCGTTCTCGAAAGAATAGGGAAGGAGTGAAAGAGAGTGATACAGATGTTGACACATTCATATCATTTCAACAAATTTTGATCAAATTGAAATGCAATGAAATTCAATTCACTTCATATCCTTCAGTCAGTACATTGACATCCTTCTACATCACAATGATAACTCGTGCATCAATAGTTCTACAACTAACTCAGAAAAAACAAGATTTTTCCTTCCAGCTTACAGCTTTTAAAAAGTTTCGATGATAAAAATCACTCTACTCTTGTTTATCGATATGTTGTGATAGTAGGTAAACGTATTCTTATCGATATTAATAAAAATATTTTTACGAAAATCTGAACCAATTACAGAGTTATTCATAAAGTTTATGATAACTGTAATTACTTCATCTTTGTTTTATATTTGAATAAACAATTTAATTTAATTTGCATAATTTTTTTTAGTTGAAAGACAGGAAACTTAGTTGAGTTTGTATTATTTTTATCGTTCAATTCATTGTATATGTAAGTGATCCAGATATTTAAGATATTTAGAAAAAATTTATTAATTTGATTAACAAATTTTAATCAAAATAGCAAAAATCTACTTGATAGCTGTAAGCAAATAATAATTTCTATTTCAACCAAAATCACTTATTTTCATCTAAACGTATAAAATTGTCAATTTTATGAGAATAAATTTAAAATCTCATGAAATATAAAGGAGAGTAATATTTTTCAATTTTCTTTTTTTCTTTCTCTCAAATATTTTCTATTGGGAATTTTCTTGTTATCAAAAAATAATTTTAATATTTGTTTATTTCATTACATACAATAAAATTTTAAAAACTCTATTTCTTCACAAGAAAATTTTTTTCCTTCATATGAAGAAACATTTTGTTCTCCATTTGATGCTGAGTCTAAATCTCGATTTTTGAATTTTCTTCTTTCCAAATTTCTTTTTTCCAAATTAGAAGTTTAATTCAAATTTTCAATAGTTTATATATTTTCTCAAACCGTCTTAGATTTTCTCACTTTTTAGGGATTTTCTCTCAAAATATACAAAAATAGTAATACCAATACATGTGTCTAATATACTTTAAAACCATCGTGATAAAATTCAAAAACGAAGAGTTCTTCTCTCCAAATTTTTTTCAAAATCAAAAAAATGAGATAAAAAAATATGTTTGGAAAATTCATTTTTAGCATTTTAGGAATTTTCTCACTTTTTTTTCCAAATTGATATCCTTATGCAAATTAAATTAAATTGTTTATTCAAATATAAAACAAAGATGAAGTAATTACAGTTATCATAAACTTTATGAATAACTCTGTAATTGGTTCAGATTTTCGTAAAAATATTTTTATTAATATCGATAAGAATACGTTTACCTACTATCACAACATATCGATAAACAAGAGTAGAGTGATTTTTATCATCGAAACTTTTTAAAAGCTGTAAGCTGGAAGGAAAAATCTTGTTTTTTCTGAGTTAGTTGTAGAACTATTGATGCACGAGTTATCATTGTGATGTAGAAGGATGTCAATGTACTGACTGAAGGATATGAAGTGAATTGAATTTCATTGCATTTCAATTTGATCAAAATTTGTTGAAATGATATGAATGTGTCAACATCTGTATCACTCTCTTTCACTCCTTCCCTATTCTTTCGAGAACGAAGCTAGCTCAGCTTTCGCTGAGCGAATTGACACTTTTGATGCCCTAAACGTTCATGCTCTCAAATTTATCGAAAAAAATTATACCACCTAAACTAGTATATTCTTATTTTAAATATGATATTATCCTTAGAATCCACACTAGAATATATTTAAATCAACTTTTAAAAAAGTTCGAATCCTGCGCGTCTCACTTTTTAATTTTTCCAAAAGGAAAATTATATTCTCCTAAAATGAAAACAATTTTCCGAATTGACATCTTTAAGATTTCCCTAATTTAATCCTCCTGATGTAAAGACGAAATTTTGAATGACAGATAAAAATTTTATGAAAAATTTTAATTATCCAAAAAAATCAAGAGGTGGTATGATGTGCAGCAGAAAGAAATAAAAGAAATCATCATAAGCTGTGTAAAAAATAAACGGTTCTGCTAAGTCAAATTTTGTCATAATTACTAATAGGATGAAAGTACTATTTATAATATAATTACAAGCCAAAATGATGAAGGAATGCATCTAAACTATATGCAGTGGCCAACATTTTTTCGTTCAAATAATTCGGTGGTTCTAATGGTAAAAGCATGGTGAACGGTTTCATTGGAGGTAGAGCGCGCTTAATAACACCTTCTACCATCGGGACATGAGACTGTACAGGAATTTCGTGTGATGTCAATGGGGAAACCTTAACTGCAGAGATGGGCTTTTCTTCACGGGAACGGTATTTTGATGAGTTATGCTGAGATCTCATATGATTTGATGGTTTTCTCATCATCTTCTTGAGTTGTTGATAATGATAACGGCATTGAACGTCTGATCTATTACCCATTGAGTTTGCAATCTTGGCCCAAGCGGTTTCGCCGTATTCTTCAACAAAATCAAGGAGTTTCTTATCTTCTTCGGCTGACCATCTCTTTTTAGAGATTCTAGGATCTAAACCTCTAAACCACCTTTGGGAGCACTGTGCTCTTGTTCGGGTTTCTCCAACAATTTCTGCAACTAAAGACCAATTATCAGTGCCATTATGAAGAATTCCAGCGAGAAGTCTTCTATCTTCTTCTGTATTCCATGGTCTTGCCCTCTTCCTTCCACTATTCGATACAGATCCGATCGAATCTGAAGATGAATCAGAACTAGAAGAATCTATTTCTTCACGTGCATTAACATCTGTTTCGAGAACAGCTTTGAGCATTTCAAGTGGTGTGGTAGTACCAAGTTTATCCATAAAGATTGACAGGCAGTCTTCGTAAGAGATCGAATCACGAATGTAAGAAAGAAGAATTTCTTTTAAGTTTTCAAAAACTGAATCATCGATCTCTGGATTAAGGTCTTGGAACTGTGAGCTGAAATATTCTAATATGCAATGCTGACCAAGAAATGAGTTACTCATTATTTTGAACTAAAATATTTTTGAATACAATTTTGAGTAGGAGATTTACAATCTCTCAATTTTTACGTAGTGACCTTCCCTGTTGCTTGGAATTGAAATGCGATTTGTTTATGTATCAAGTGCAAAAAAAAAAAAAAAAAAAAAAAAAAAAAGGTAGTGGGGCTTCCAGGCACTTCGTGCCTTCTAGCCCTGAAGATGTTTAGTATAAATGAAGTCTTAGAGGACAAACATGACTATGAGTTTTGATATGACAAGATAGAATATGAGAGAGGTCCTATAAACCGGAGAAAGTGTTATATAAACATCTGTCATATTACTCAGAATATTATACAGAATTCAATAAAAATATATTTTAGGTGAAGAGGTGAGATTTCACCTGTTTTTTCACCTCTTTTTTCACCTCTTGAATTTTCATGAATTTCATCGTAAAGACTTTGTCAAGATTTCATCGTAAAGACTTTGTCAAGATTTCATCGTAAAGACTTTGTCAAGATTTCATCGTAAAGACTTTGTCAAGATTTCTTCGTAAAGACTTTGTTGAGATTTCATCGTAAAGACTTTGTCAAGATTTCTTCGTAAAGACTTTGTTGAGATTTCATCGTAAAGACTTTGTCAAGATTTCTTCGTAAAGACTTTGTTGAGATTTCATCGTAAAGACTTTGTTGAGATTTCATCGTAAAGACTTTGTCAAGATTTCTTCGTAAATGTTTTGTCAAGACTTCTTCGTAAATGTTTTGTCAAACATGAACGTAAATGTTTTGTCAAGACTTCTTCGTAAAATCAGACAAAAATATATTTTAGGTGAAGAGGTGAGATTTCACCTCTTTTTTCACCTCTTTTTTCACCCTCTTGAATTTTCATGAATTTTACACCAAAAATATTTTAGGTGAAGAGGTGAGATTTCACTCTTTTTTCACCTCTTTTTTCACCTCTTGAAATTTTCATGAAATTTACACCAAAAATATACTACTAGGGTCATTTACGAAGAAATCTCAACAAAGTCTTTACGAAGAAATCTCAACAAAACATAGACAAGAAAGTTCATGAGAAATTAGATGAAGAAGTCTTAACAAAGTCTTTACGAAGAAATTCATGAAAATTCAAGAGGGTGAAAAAAGAGGTGAAAAAGAGGTGAAATCTCACCTCTTCACCTAAAATATATTTTTGGTCATTTACACTCATTTACGAAGAAAGCTCAAACACAAAGTCTTTACGAAGAAGTCTTAACAAGTCTTTACGAAGAAGTCACAATAAAACATCTGTCACTTCTTCAGGAAAAAACATTTTTATTATATATATAAAATGAATTTTACAAAACCACCGTTACCCTTCTTTGGAAATAAGAGTAGATGTAAAGATATTCTATTGAGAGAACTTAAGAAACTACCGAATGGTCTAACATTTGTAGACTTGTTCGGTGGAAGTTTCTATATATCTCATTTGTGCCATACAATATTTCCTGACTCAAAGATTATATGCAATGACTTCGACAACTATATGAACCGTCTCAAACATATTCCAGACACAAACAATATATTGAAAGCGTTAAAAGAAAAGATACCTATAGGTAAGATGGAACGTATACCATTAGATAAGAAAAATACTGTCAGAGAGGTTTTGAAAAAGGCAGAGTATATTGACTGGGATAGTATATCTGCTAGACTATTATATAGTGGTGCTATAAGAGTTCATGACATTGAAACACTTATGTCAAAAGTTTTATATCTTAACTATACAAATGTTTTCAAAGAGAACATAGAAAAATATATTGAGGGTATAGAGTTTGTGAGATGTCATTGGACAGAGTTGTATGAAAAATATAAAGACAAGGAAAATGTTTTCTTTATAGTGGACCCGCCGTTCTATAACACATGGGATTTTCAATACCAAGTAGACTGGACTTTGAGAGACTCTTTAGAAACTTTAGACGTTTTACATAACCATCCATGCTTTTACTTTACATCCGATAAAAGTGGTTTGGAAAGTGTCATGAGATGGTTAGAGGACATACATGACTATGAGTTTAGATATGACAAGATAGAATATGAGAGAGGTCCTATAAACTGGAGAAAGTGTCATAACAAAGAAATTTTACTAGTAAGTAAATGTGGTTTGAAATAGGACTACTTGTTTTAGGTTTTTTCCATTGTGTCATTTACTTATTTGACGTGGCAGAAAGAATAGAGAGAATGAAGATGAACCAATGCCTGCAAATGTTCAGTATATGTACTCGTAAGAGATATTTTTATCTAATATTAAATGGACGCACAGAACTTAGCGAATGCACAGCAACCTGGACAACCAAACCCAGAGAATATTCCAAATGAAGTTAGAATACAAACTGCAATGGCAAACTATGGTCAAGTGCCAACAGATGTACAAATGCAAACTGCCATGTCAAATGACGCTGCGTTAGGCTTACCACCATGGTATGCAAATATGAGATGGAAAGAGTTTATACAAACCCTGAAGTGGGATATAAACAACTTTATGCAGATGACGCGAACACAGGAGTTGACCCAGAATATGTTTTCTACCAGAGGAGAAATAGAATGTATGAGCTCCAGTTAAAGAATGCTATGGAACTCAACAGGAAACGTAAGAGACTAGGCGGACATTAGATTTTTACATATAGTAAAATGGGTTTCTTCAGTAGTATTGGAAACTTCTTTCGAAATGTTGGAAGAGGTATATGGAATGGAATAAAAACCGTAGGAAGAGGAATTTGGAACGGAGTCAAAAATATTGGTAAAAGAGTAGGTCAGTTCGTTGGTATTATACCTAAAGACCCTGAACCAGAAGAACAAGCTCCTGTTATACAACAGCCTGAACCTGCACCACAGTCAAGTTGGCAACCAAATCCAACACCTCAACCGTATTAAAAAATTATATTTTTACCGTTCGATAGTAGTTGTATATGAAACTAAGTTCTAAGTAAAACGCATGGTATAATGGAATTATTCTTTTTCTTCCATCTGTAGTAAACCATACTTGAAAGTCTGAAATACTTCCACTTGGTGGTTCGTATAACTTTGTAGGTTTTTCGTAAAAGTCATTTGCCAAGCATAAGAAAGAGTTTTGGGCGCCAGAAAATGAAGCATGAACAATAATAGCAGCTGGGTCGAAAACATCTTTAAATAAATATCATTATCTCTTGCATATCGACTGTAAATATTTGCTAAAGGAAGTTCGACTTTCTGATTTAACATTCTTTGCAAATAATACCATGACATTGCAGTGAATTCTGTATATATTTGTTCGTCTTTCTTTGGATTGTCTTCGTAGATTTGAAATGACACTTGTGAATTTTGTTTGTCATATACAATTCTCACATAAAGTGTGCTCTCGGTATTTGCATATTCATCAGCATATTTTGCATAACATGAATTTATTTTATCTTCTATATTTTTTAACGCAGTCTGTAGAGAAGATGATGAAAGGTCAACTTGTATTAGCTCAATTTCTTCCCACATTTTTTCGTTTCCCTTCAGATATATAATCTATATGAAACCTTACAATAAATGGAAAACTTTTATCTTCTACAGACACAAACTTCATTCTACGAAAGCCAATAGCTTTTGTGACAGATGGGTCTCTTAACCATCTTAACGGGTAGTCAAAACGATAGCCTTCATGCTTTACGGTCTCTGTCTCAAACTTTTGACCGACATTCGTAAAAAGTTCATCTAATGGTTTAGTTGTAGCAACTCTTGAATTTTCTTTTTCTATTGAAAGCATATTTTATCTAGAATAAAAATGTCGAAAGAAACAGCGTCTATGAGAGAAATACAACACAACCGACAACTCATTTTGCAAGCTCTAAATAAGAACACAACAAACTTTTCAAACTATTCTAAGATATCTGAGTCATTGAAAAAGGAAACTTAAAACTGACGATAAACCCAATGACAGACGAGTTTCTGTTTCAAGACAGTAAGAACCATACTGTTTGTATAAATCCAACAAAAAGAACTTTAAACGAGAAACCTATAGATGAACTTCTTTTGAAGGCAGATATTGACAACAAAGCTGACAAAGAGTATGCAACAAGAGACTATATTCTCGCATGGACAGATAGAACATACCCACAAAAACACCATACACATAACATCTATGACGTAGATGAACTACCAGCAATGTTAGATGACAAAGCGGATAAAACATATGTTGACAATAAAATGTCAAGTGAAGTGACAAGAGCTGACAAAGAATATTCTAAAAAGACTCATACACATACCATTGCAAATATTACAAACTTACAAGAAACCTTAAACAGGAAAAGTGACGTTGGACATACACATACCTTCTTCTCAACTGTTGGTATAGAAAGTATTTTAGGAACGATTGAAGAAACTGGTGGGGGTGATTATATTTTAAACCTCCTAACTTTCCAGAAGGTTTAACATCGGATAAAGACATTAGATGTAGAAATGTCTATGTCATGGAGGATGAAAAAAAAGTTAAAATTCACTGCTCAAGATTTATATGATAAAAAAGCTGACAAAACAGAGCTTCAAACGTTAAAGACAGAAATACTTCAAACAGTATATCCTATAGGTTCTATTTACACGTCAATGAACTCTACCAGACCAGAAGTAGTACTTGGTTTTGGAACTTGGACTCAAATAGTCGACAGGTTTTTGTATTGTGCAAACTCTTCAAAGGAAACAGGTGGAAGTAAAACGATTTCAGGTGCAAATTTACCTGCGCACAGTCACTACATAAATTTAAGTACATCTGAAGCAGGTTTGCATAGTCATAGATTTTGGGATTGGTCAGGAATGACAAAAGGTAAAGGATATGATGTTAAAGAGGACGTTAAGTTTGCTATAAATTGTTACTGGGATAACACTGATGTAGGAGGAAGCCATACACATCGCGTTTCAGGGTATACGCAAACAACGGGACAAAGTAAAGACTACATGCCACCTTACATGACAGTTTACGCATGGTATAGAAATGCTTAGTCGTCATTTTCAACTTCTTTAGCATATTCGTCAGGAGTTGTCTTATATTTGTTAGGAACTGTCTTTGAAAGTATACCACCTTGAACTTTGACAAGTTTGAAACGAGGTCTGACAATAGTAGTTTTATCTTCTGCTTGCAGTCTGTACATTTTGCCATGTTTGCCTAAAACTTCATAATATTCTCTTGTATACTTTCTTCTATTTTTACGAACACGAATGTGAGTACCTGTCGAGTTCCCATTGTTGTCATAGTCAATAGTATTTTCATATGGGTCGCGTTTAGGTATTTCTATTTTTACTTTGTCACCTTTTTAAGTTTGAAGCCTGGCATTCTTTCTTGTTTGTCTCTTTTGACTAAACTATTAAATATATAGTCTTTCTCTAAGTCAGGGTTGTTTTTCATTTCTTCGGGGGAGTGGTTTCCCAAACCTTTTTTTTACGGCTATTGTAAATATTTAAAACTTGTCTCATCTTTGCCATGGAGAAGTGTCTGTACTTGTCGTCATATGACATTTCATCTACCTCACCACCTTGTGGTTGGTTTAAATCTCTTAAGATTTTTATACAACTGTCAATGACACCAAGAGCAGAATGGTTTTGGTCGACAATGAAATATTGGTTTACATTTTTTGAACGCAGATAGTTTTTAATATCGTCTGATTTGAAAGAACGTTCACAGTCAGATGTCAGTTTTGTTGGATGGTATTTGTCAACGAAGATTGTCAAAGCAGTTTTCACATCTAAAATATTTTTGGACTGTAATGGTATGGCTTCACAGTATCTTGTGTTTTGACCGACAAATATTAGCCAGTATGGTGGTCCATCTTCTCTATACCTCGGAACCAAGATATCCATAAACCAAGCATTTGGTGTTGAACTAAAGATTTTTACCATGAGTGCTTTCTTTGTTGCTTTAGAAACATACGGGTCCTTGTTTGAATTCGTCATTTTTATCCTATAAGAAATGGGTTTATTTGGCGCATTAGCAGGAGTTGCATCCAGATTTTTGCCCGCAGTGGGAACAATAGCCAGAGGTGTATTTGGAGTTGGAAGGAAGATTTTGAGTACATTAGGTATACTGAAAGAGAAAGCACAACCTATTATACAAACTGTACAGAAAGGTTGGGAGGTAGCACGAGATGCAGCAAATCTTATTCCAAATCCTGAAACAAGAGGAAAAGTTCAAGGATGGATGGACAATGTAGGAAGAGAAGCAGGAAACTATTATAACAAAGCAAATGACTACTATAACCAAGCAGGGCACTATATGGACCAAGGTGAAAGATTCTTTAACAGAGGATATAACCATGCACAACAGTGGGTAAACAACAACCAACCGCAACCGCCTCAAACGTGGGGAATGTAAATTTTTTTACTGAGATGAAATGAACAATACAGCATTGAGACAAATGGGCTCAAGATGGATTTGTCGACTTCCAGCAGTTACACAACCACGTGTTTGTCAAGTTCTTCCTATACCTCAGGAAGTTTTAGACCGACTTAAAAAACCTAAACAACCAGTTGAAAACAAAACAAACTAAAATTTTTTACTGAGATGAAATGACCGAAGAAGTTGAAACGGTAGATTTGACACCACAAACAAAAAGTTCAGAACCATTGTCAAAACCTGTCAAAGAACTTACAGATGAAGAAAAAAATTCAATAATAGAAAGTGCCAGGTCTGGAAATACAAACCCTAACTACAAAGTCACTTTTCATAGAAATGGAACGGCTAGTATCTCAAAAAAGAAACAGACTCTCACAAATAAAATATTGAAGTCTGAAGGAGTTTATGAGACAACAGATGGAAAAGTTTACTTCACTGACGAACAGTTCATTATAGAACATCTCATTGACTTAGAGTCGAAATATTCTAAACTTTACAACAAACACAAAAAGTTGAAAGGAAAACAAAAACAGATGGCATATGATATTTATGAAGATGTTGACAACACAACCATACCTGCAAGTGAGGTAAAGTCAGAGGAACCAAAAAGTGACGAAAAACCGATAGAAGAAGGTGAGCCAAAAACTGAAGATAAACCAAAACCAAAGGTTAGTTTCCAAACTAAACCAAGTCAACCTTCATTAGCTGGTATGGGTTGGCGTCAAAGGCTTATGGTAGCTGGTGGTTATGTTAAGTAAAGGAAAAAACATTTTTTTATTTTTATAAAAATGCCCCTATATAGAATAGATAGAAAATCTGCTAGAATAAAAGCAGAGTTGCAAAGATATGGTTGGAGAGTTTCGAAGAATTTTAAATATAGGAAGGGAAGACCCATAAAAGTCTATGACAAATTGTCTGGTCTTCGCTACGAAATGGACTTGGAAACAGCGCGCGCAAACTATCCAAACAGATTAGAGAGGTTAGAAGAAGAACGTCTTATGGACATGCCTTTCGATGTTAACGAGCCGCAAGTTGAAGGACAAGACGGCTTTGCCAGATTCTACTGGAAACATAACGAACAATTGCATCCTTTGAGAAGGAAAAAAGGTAGTGCAGAGGATGGTCATGCTCCCATGGAAAGAACAAGATATGCATATGAAAAGTACCGTGAAGTTAGAAGTAAAATTACATCTGGTCGAACCTTTACAGTAAACTTTGACGAAGGAAAGAACAAAGAAGGCTTCATGGGTGTACTTGCTGCCATTCAAGACGGAAATAAGAAAGGACACAATCTCAGACTAACTATAACAGATTTGGACGGTCATATATACTACTCACATGGCAATGTCACAACAGCCGCACAACTTCTTGACGCTTTCAAGACTACAAAGAGAGAACAAATGTTTGACTCCGACTCAGACATTTTTGAATGCAATTGAAGGAATTGTAAGCGTGAAGTTCGAATGGTACCAACCTAACCCTCAAGCAGTCAGACAACATGTTTGTTAGATGAGAAATATGAAGTAAAAACGTTTTAAAACAGTATATTTTTACATATATTAAATGTTTCAGGTTGAAAAAACAAAGAACAAAAGTAGCAGATACAAAACCGTTAGACTATATCTTTACAAACGCTGGTAGGACTGTATCAGATGAAGAAATTTCATCCGGCTCCTACCGCTTTGACTTTCCAATTCGTTGGCTTCAAAGTCCTTCAGATGCAAAGGCAATAGGATTTAGAAGAGTTTTGTTTTCAAAAAGAACTAACGCGTTTATGTTTGCAGTATATTTTCATGGTCAGTATAGAGCTTCTGACGGTCTACTAGACAAATTTGACGAAATGAGAATCTTTACGGTTCGTTCAGACGAAAATCTTGAGAAGACTCTAAATGACTTTCAAACTCAAATAAACAAATACTACTGGGAATTTCAAGAAAAATACCACTCTTTACTAAATGGAACGTACTATCTGAAACTAGAATATGACAAGATGAACTCCACAGTTTCATTTCAAAGGATTGAAAATAACCCTCCAAGAGATACACAGTTTTTATTTTGGCAAGTAGACAAACGTTCTTGGGCACAATTTCTTCGGTTACTAAACCAGAACGAACCATTACCACCTGACGGTCCGTTCTGGTTTATACGCCCACCAACAGATTTGACAGTTTATAGAAACGTGTTTGACCCTCAAAATGTCATGTGTCATGCAAGTTTCAGTTCAAGCAACAATAGTTTTCTTTGTATTGGTAAGGACTTTTATGACTTTGCTTCTAAATTCTACGAACCACCTAGTAACAGTTTCTCTGACTTTCAAGTTTGGTTCACAACAAACGGTGTGCAGCATATTATTCCATTGTACTACGACTTTTATCTCGAATTGTCTTTCATATATAACTACGGAGAAGTGCTGAAAAAGTATTGAAAAATATATTTTAGGTGAAGAGGTGAGATTTCACCTCTTTTTCACCTGTTTTTTCACCCTCATGAATTTTCATGAATTTTGTGCTGAATTCGACAAAAATGAGTTTTTGGTTGAAAAAAGAGGTTAAGCCAAAAGTGGCTTAACCTCAAAACAAGCATTTTGTGAAGAATATAGCAACCGTCGGAAAAACAGCGGGTTGCTTTTTATACAAAATTCAACAGGTGAATTTTCATGAAATTCCTTAAGATAGAAAAAATAAAGTTAGTTTTTTTAAAAAAATATTTTTTATTTTGTATGTAAGAACAGATATGTTAAACATTGAGTTTGAAACAGTTAAAAAGATAGACAATGACACCAAAGTGGTTAGAATAGGTGATTTAAACGTAAGATACTCAAAGAAATACAACAAATATTCTTTGTCAGACATTATATCTCCATCTGGAAAGAAAACATGGCATTGGGTTGGAATTGCTTCAACTCAGAAAAATTTTGACAAGAAAATCCTGAGCTTATGATATCGGTAAGATTCTATGGAACTACAGCATATCTCATTGACAAAAGTCTTATACCGATAGTTTTGTTATGGATTGAACCCAGTTGTTGGATATAATTTCATAACATATGGTTCATTCGATACGGAACGTTGCAGTGAGGGCTTACTTTACATCGTTCAGAAACCGAAGACTTCAATACAAAGAGATATAAGATAGGAAGAACATATAATATAACTCAAAGATATGACAGTACAGTCAATAGAGTTAAGGTTGTGTTTGTTAACGATATGAGAGCTGCTGAAACAGAACTACTTGAAAAGTTTGAGAAGATGTAATGGTGCCCCACGAAAGGTAAAGAAACGTTTGAAGTAGATGAGATAGATAGTGCTATAAAATTATTTGACGAAGTTGCTGAAAAATACATGTAAAGCGTATATTTTTGGTCTTTTGTGAAAGTCAGAAAATAAAGTTAGTGTCATTTTTTTGTATTTTTTTTGTATTTGACGAGAATGTTTATGTTAGAATGTTAGATCTAACATGTTTTCTAACACGTTTTCTAACATGGTCTAAAACTCTTGAATTTTCATGAAATTTACACCAAAAATATATTTTAGGTGAAGAGGTGAAATCTCACCTCTTTTTTCACCTCTTTTTTCACCTCATGAATTTTCCCGAAATAAAAAATAAAGTTGGTTTTTTTAAAAAAATATTTTTTTATTTTTATTGTAAGAACATGTTAGCAACAACAGCACCAAACTCTTTAGTCATGAACCCAACTTCAATGTTAGTAGAGATGAAAAGCTTCATTCCTTCTTCATATACTTTCGAAACAGAAATCCAGAAGATAAAGCAAGAACTTCTCCAAGGAGATTTAGATTGCACTGCGAAAGATGAAACAAATGAACAGTATCTTATGAAATGCAGGACATTATTGACCATCTACCTAAACTTCCTGAAATCCAACAACAAAAGCTTACTATTCCAGAATTCGATGAAATAGAAGTCAAAGCAACTGACTCAGTAGAAATAAAGAAGTTCATACGAAAGGTTAACTATGAGTTTCTTGGATTTCATTGCAACCACAAAGTCATGGACAAAGATTGCGATATGGTATATAAGAACATCTCTGACATATACAAATCTGGGGAGTTTAAGACCTACGACAACTTTGTTTCATTAGTTGCAAAATGTGTTTGGGAAATAAGAGATAAAGATAGAAGAGGTAAGGTATGGAACGAACAAATAAGACCCGCTATGTTCGAGATGAAGAGAGCAATTGACGCCTTAGTTGTTTTAGCAGGTAAGGTTTCAGAATATAACGCAAAAATGAACCCGCAATGTTCAAAATGTAAAGCAGCAATTAGGAAATATAACTACTCAGTCAAAGAGATAGAAAGAATGCGAAACGACTATGCAGACTTAAAGAAAGAAGCAGAAAAGCCAGCAGAAGATAAAATGGATATGTTGACATTTCTTAATAAAAACTATCCAACAGCAGAAGATTTCCTTCTATCTGACGTCAAGAAGAAGTATAAAGAAACTTTCGGTATCGTTAAAACATTCGATGTACTGACAGAAGAAATAGAAGCTACGAAATTGTTTAGGATTTCAAATATACATCATACAATTCATGTAAAACGCTTATAAAATAACAGGTGAAAAAAGAGGTGAAAAAGAGGTGAAATCTCACCTCTTCACCTAAAATATATTTTTGGGTCATTTACGCTCATTACGAAGAAGTTTTGACAAAACATTTACGATGAAATCATGAAAATTCATGAGGTGAAAAAAGAGGTGAAAAAAGAGGTGAAATCTCACCTCTTCACCTAAAATATATTTTTGGGTCATTTACGCTCATTACGATGAAGAAGTCTTGACAAAACATGTACGATGAAATCATGACAAAACATTTACGTTCATGTTTGACAAAACATGTACGATGAAATCATGAAAATTCAAGAGGGTAGAAATGAGGGTAGAAAACGGGGTAGATATACCCTTCTACCCTAAAATATATTTTTGTCTGTTTTACACTCATTGACGATTAAAGTCTTGACAAAACATATACGATGAAGTCTTGACAAAACATATACGAAGAAGTCTTGACAAAACATATACGAAGAAGTCTTGACAAAACATATACGAAGAAGTCTTGACAAAACATTTACGATGAAATCATGAAAATTCATGAGGTGAAAAAAGAGGTGAAAAAACAGGTGAAATCTCACCTCTTCACCTAAAATATATTTTTGCTGAAAAAAATGACCAAATTTCGTGAATTTCCTTAAGACAGAAAAAATAACGCTAGTTTTTTATAAAATATTTTTTTTATTTTGTATGTAAAGACAGATATGTCAACAACAGAGAACACAACAACAGTTATAGTCCATGAAGCTATAAATGAAGAATATGAGTGGGTTCAGTTTAACAAACAACTCCGTCTCATTCGTTCGGTCAAAGATGACATGTACCAAATGCAAAGTATTTTGACAGCATGTTTTGCTCCAGATACTATGAAACCACAAGACTGGTTTGAATTAAATAGCACTCATGAACTCCTCAGTGAGTTTGAACATGAAGAACTTAAAAAGATGTACCAAGACAGACAAAACTTACCATCGCATCTAAAAGGTATATATGTTCATAAGTTCCTAGTTAGTTCAATAGCAATGTGGGCTTCGCCTCGCTATGCTTGGTATATTTACAGACTTCTTGACGAACTTTGTACAAAGCAGAGAGAAGATATGATGAAAGAAGACAAAAGTATACAGAAAAGAATACCGCGTTCAGTACCAAAAGGAAAGGAAAAGAACTATAAGTATATGATTTATACTGAAGAGTTGGAGAATGAAGAAGACAGAGATATGGTTATGTTGCATTTAGTCAGAAGAAACAACAAAAGCTTTTACGACCTTGCTAAGATTTACAAATCTGACAGAAATTGGTTCTATCGCGAAAACTTACCGATTTCAATGACTCCAAATGAAGATGTGAAACAAATAGTTCAAGATACGTTACCTCAAACACACTATGATATGAAAGGTTGTACAATTCTTACCTTCAAAGAAGATTTGCCATTGTTAAAGGAAAAAATAACAGAGTATTTTGACAACTTCAAAGAGGAAGAGTAAATGAACCATTTATTTTTCAAGCTTGACACCAAAGATGGCTCAGGTAGCTCTATCAGGTAAATTGTCTTGTCCGAGTCCTTCCGACATTCCAAGTTCTTCCTTCCGACATTCCAAGTTCTTCCATCCGACAGAAAAAGTTTTTCCATCCGACAAGAAAAAATTTTCCCGACAACTGGAAAAAATTTTCCTGTTGTCCGTCCGTAAACCATTCAAATTTTCGAAAATTGAGAACTTTTTTCCCGACAACTGGAAAAATTTTTCCCGACAACTGGAAAAAAATTTCCCGACAACTGGAAAAAAATTTCCCGACAACTGGAAAAAAATTTCCCGACAACTGGAAAAGTTCTTCCTTCCAACAGGAAAAGTTCTTCCTTCCAACAGGAAAAGTTCTTCCTTCCGACAGGACACAAACGAATGTCCCACGTACCACCAACCGAGTCCATTCCAAAGCCAGAAGAACCGAAAGCTGCAGAACCACAACAGACTTACTAAGACTAAACACTTACATTTTTCAAGCTTGACTTCAGATGGCTCAGGTAGCTCTATAAGGTAAATTGCCTCATCTGCTGGGTCTATGTCGGTCATTGTTTCAAGACAAGTCTTGTACTTTTTCAAGACAATGTTGTATAAATTCTGTACAATATTGTACTTTTTCAAGACAATGTTGTATAAATTCAGTACAATATTGTACTTTTTCAGAACAATGTTGTATAAATTCAGTACAATGTCTCTCAAATTTGAGTACAGCTGTACTTTTTCAGAACAAGTCTTGAACTTTTTCAGAACAATGTTGTACTTTTTCAGAACAATGTTGTACTTTTTCAGAACAATGTTGTACTTTTTCAAGACAATGTTGTACTTTTTCAGAACAATGTTGTACTTTTTCAAGACAATGTTGTACTTTTTCAAGACAATATTGTACTTATTCAGTACAATATTATATTGTTTCAGAACAAAGACGGTTAAGACACAAACGAATGTCCGACGTCCCACCTACTGAACCCGTTCCACAGCCAGAAGAACCGAAAGCTGCAGAACCACAACAGACTAAGACTAAACTCTTTATTTTTCAAGCTTGACTTTTTACAATTTGAACTTTGTTCGCGTAGATGTGAATTCTGAAAGAAGTATGAGGGTCTTGTATGACTTTGTACTTCTCCCATAGTTCATGTCTGTCAAACTTACCTGCCATGGACTCTTTCATAAGTTCCATGAAATCGTCTTCGGACAATCCAGGGAAAAGTACAATGTCAGTAAGTATTCTCTTTACATCCTTACTTAAACTCTTTGCTGTCTGTACACAAATGACAACTGAAATGTTAAAGTGTCTGAGCTTCTTAAGAATTCGACACATATCTTGTTCTCTGTTCTTTAACAAAGGATGAGAAGCAAAGTCATCTAAGATAAGAAGACATCTATGAGGGTAAGTCTTCCAATCGTAAGATTGCAATTTCTTCGAAATGTATTCTATCTCTTTCTGTTTGTTTCTGAAGTGTTTCTTCTCTAATATTCTCTGCATTTCCTCATTTGGGTCTTTAAACTTCGAATTGACATACTCATTTATAGCATTGTACTTCAAAACTCTTCTTTGGTACTTCTTTATCCAATCTAACAACTCAGAGTCTTTTATACATACTAACTTAGACTTCTTTATAATATCTTTGAACGAATTGACGGTTTGGTCAAATTGACCAGAAGTACTACAAATGACAACTAACTCATAGAATGGGTTCTTCTCATCTAGTTCTTGTTGTTGTGCAGCCATTTTAAGATAAGTGAAAGTCTTACCCGACCCAGGTGGTGCAATTAGACCTGTTATACCATTCTGAGCAAATAAGAACTTGTCATGTATAGGCTTTATCTGAGCATTTTCTAACTTCCTCTTGTTCTTGTTTAAAACATTCTCAAATTTCTTGTCAATGTCAGCAAACTTTTTTTCTAACATATTTTTAGAAAAATTAAAATTTTTATCTTTTTGAAAATGTCTAGCGATTTCGCTATCTATATTCGAGACAAGCTTTTCGACAGCAAAACATCTGTAGACCATAAAATCTTACATAGTGTAAACAAGAAAGGTGAATTTGTTCTAAAGTTCTGTTTCTGGGAATATGACAAGAACCATAAAACATTAGGCAGAGAAGTCTTTAAGTTTGTCAATGACAGACTTGTTGACAGAGATGACGCCGATTGGAAAGATGAAGTCCAACAAAAGTTCTTAGAATGCAAAGAAGACACATGCGCTGTTCTTGAAGATGAAATAGAAAACAGAATAGAAGAGCTATTAAAGGACAAAGACCTTTTACAAAAATATGGTTGCGCCAAATTTGACATAACTCCACCAGAGAAGAAGAAGAAGAGAGAAAAGAAAGAAAAGAAAGTAGAAGAAAAGAAAGTAGAAGAAAAGAAAGTAGAAGAAGAGAAGAAAGAACCAGAGCCAGTTCCAGAGAAAAAGAAATTTGACATGTAAAAATAAAATTTTATTTTTAGAACATTTCTGGGTCAATGTCAATGTTCTCTTCCTCTTTAGGAGCAAACACTGGCTTAGACTCTAAAATCTTTTTACCCAATTTACCTTGAACTTCAACTATCTTAGACTCATAATATTCATAGTCGTCTGCTTTCTTTGGTTCATAAGGTATAACAAGTTTGTATGCTTTGCCTTCTTTAAGGTTTGAGAACCTTCTGTCAAAATTTTCTTTGACTGCTAACAAACCTTCTATGTCTAAGTCTTCAAATTTCGCACCATTTTTAGTCACAATAGCAAACTTAACTGGTTCGATGTTCCAAACTTTGTCAAATGTAGACTTTTCAAAATGGTAGAAGTAAACATTCAAATAAGCGAATGGGTCTAGTTCTTCTTTGACTTCTGTCATGTACTTGTTGACTGAAATATATTTCGTCATCTTTTCTATCGGATAAAAAAATATTTTTTTTTAAAAAAACGTTTTAAAATGGTATGCCATATAGCTTCTTGAATTTGTTAAGATATATATGAACGCATTTTCCATCTGTATCTCTAGCGTTTACATGAGCATAGCCTGCCTTAGTAAAACATACTTGTAATTTCCTATATTTTACGCCGGTATAAAAGTAGAAAGAGTCTTGTTCTTCGCTATAGTAGTAAAACTCAAACGTATGCTTACCATAGTCTGTAATTTCAATTGCTTCATCTTCTAGTTCGTCGACAAATTCGAATACTATATCTCCAAATTTGCCTTTGTTCTTATTGTTTTCAGAACAAGTGACCCAACGTAAATTTTCAAGTCTATTGTCATTTCTTATATGGTTTATATGGTCTACAAAAGGTAAATTGTTAGGGTTCGGTATAAAATGAGTTGCAATGACAATATGTTTAAAATATTTTTTTCCACTCATATCCACCATAGCATATCCGTCATTTCGCTCACATTCGCTTAAAACTCTTTTTGTCTTTTTGTTTCTGACTTCAAATGACTCACAACAGTGAATTTCATATTTCTCATCTAACAAACAAGTTTTCCAACGGTCTGTTCCAACAAACTCAGCGTACATTTCAAATAAAATAAAAAAAATATTTTTTTAAAATTTACTCAGAAAAATTTTTCTTTGTATATACGCCGTTCTGTATGTCTAAAAGATTTTTGACATTTGCCAAGAATGTTCGTTTAGAAGCTGCCATATAACCATACTCTTGACAATATTGTTTATACGAGTCGTACAAAGACCTTTCATCTAAACACTCAAAGTTAGTCTCATCTATAAACAGTTCATATACACTCTTGTTTGCTTCTAACAATGTTTGTCTTTCTTCGGTATATGGAATTTGTCTTGGATTGAACTTAGAAATATCTAATGTCATGAAATATGAGAACAAGTGGTTGTAAAAGTTAGGTGTCAAAGTTTCTGCTAAGTCGTCAAAATATTCTGTATCTTGCATATGAGAATCTGACGTTCTGACAACTACATATCTTCTGTCAGAACTTTCTAACTTCATCGGAACGGCATTGTTTGAAACCATGATGAAATTTGCAACATTTTCACAAACTCTTTGGTCTTTATATTTTCTTTCAACAACTCCAACTTTGTCTGTTATAAGACTCTTCAAAGCATCTGAGTTTAAAACCTTTGTTGTATCTATACTTTGAAGTTCGTTACATACTATAAGTTTCATATTCTCTATTGAAGAGTTAAATTTACCGCAGATGTTTTCTAAGTTTGTCATATTAGGGTTCGAATAGCCCTCTAACAGTTTGCATAAGATATCTGTAAAGAAAGTGTTCTTACCTGTTCCTTGTTTTCCAATTATAATGAGAGCAGTTTCATTTTTAGCACTTGGATATTGTAAGATGTTTGCAAACCAACATAAGATATACTCATAAACCTTTTCGTTTCCATTGCATATAATTTCTTTGACATGGTCTAACCAAGCTTCTATAACATTTTCTTTCCATTCTACTTGTTCGTATTTATATCCAGTGAAGATAGAATAGAAGTTTGGAGAAGGTGTATAGAACTTTATACCACGAACTGAAAAATCTTCTAACTTTGACAATAAGATATCCCAAGCATCTAACATCTTCATTCCAACTTGTACGACTTTTATTTTCTTAAGTTTCTGTCTACATTCTTGTTCTGAAACTATGGTTGCTCTTGGTTTGTTAAAGACAACATCCCATTCTTTCATGACATAACATTCTGGGGCAGAGTCAACATAAATGACTAAACGTTTCAAATTCTCGACTGCTTTGTTATAGTCTCTAAATGGACACATATTTCTGAATGCTTGGAAGTCATAAAAATCTGAAACATCTATTCTGTACATTTTTATAAAAATAAAAAAAAATATTTTTTTATTCTTGACTTTGTTGTTGCATTTGTTGTTCTTGAGCTATTTGTTGTTGAAGTTGTTCTTGTAGTACAATACTTTCACCAGTTGCATCTTCCAATTCGAAACTTTCTGCCGTCATTGACAAATACATAGGACATAAAAGTTTTACAGGAACAAAGTTTGCGTCGACTAAGGTTAAGTTTATGTTTGCTAAAGTGTTTGAGTTTACTAAAGCTGAAAACTCTGCATTCGAATGAACAATAGGCAAACCAGCAGAGAAAGTGTTGTTTATACGCATGAGTATCTTTTGGTCATAGTAGTTTCTGTCGACATTCGAATAACACTTTGAACCTAAGTTTGAAACAATATATAAGATTGGTGTACTTAAAGTCAATGGAACAGACAAACCTTGTATGACACCTTTTCCTGTTATAGGAAACTGTTGGTAGTAAAAACCAGATATAAGTTTTGTATTATAGCTCATATCGTTTATACTAAACTCGGTCGGACATCCAAACATAATGAAACCTGCTCTAGTTGCAGCACATGTTACATCCGTCCTTAAAGTATTAAATAAGTCAACAAAACCTGTTGGTGGTATATCTGAGTAAGTATCTTCAAAGAAGTATTTTTTACCATTCACAACAACAAAGTCTTCTGGTGTCAAAAGAGCAAAACAGGCTTTAGTCGTCATTGTGTTTAAAGTTAGTTTACAATACCGTCCTTGAGGACTTTGTAAGTTTGTTGTTATAGAATTATATGACTCAGGGTTTTTAGTCGTAATAGTATAAACCACTATGTCTTCTGCCATTTACTTAGCAAACAAACTTTAATGAAATGTTGTGGTCGTCAAATATTTTTATGACGTCTGGGAAACTATATTTTAAGTTCAACGTTTCACCTCCTTTCATAACGTATATCTTGTCAATGACATTATATGAAACACCACAGCAAGCAATGTCGGGTTCTATTTCTTTGATGTTTATATCGTCTGCCTCTGTCAAAAGTTTCAATAGTTCTTTCAAAATTTCATGAGGTGCGATGACATATGAGTTCACTTTTACAGGGTTGTGCTCAACCAAGTTTAACATTATACCCAAAGCTTGACAAATCTTCTCCTGAGTTTTAAGTTTGTCTTTAAGTTGTTGGTAGTCGTTTCGAATATCTGCAACAGAACTTAAGTCTCTGCTAACTTCAGGGTATGTTGGTTGTTCTTTTACAGGAACTATTGTTATACCATCTTCGTCTTCGTATGGTTTCCCCACTTCAACATCTCTTTCTTTGACATTGACAACAACACTTTGACTGTTTGTTTGAGTTGGTGAATTTAACTTTACGTCTGCCACCGCCATTAAACCTTTTGAAACACTTACGCTTCTATTTTTCGGAAATGACATTTTACTTAGAATAAAAAGATGGACGTATTTGAGTATCTCTTCGAATTGAAGCAGAACAAAGTTTACACACACAAACAATACAAGTTCATTGACAGAATAGTTCTTTACACAAACAATGGAAAATGTTATAGAATAGCAGTCTTTGCTGAACCAAAATATTTTCATAAAGCAAAGAAAGTTGGTATAACCGAGATGGTGAAAGTTCTTGACGTTGACAAAAATATAGCAACAAAACTGACCGATATTTCTAAAGGTAAGTTTATAATACAATTTTATGTCAAAACTGGCGTACTGTCAATATTTGACGGAGAGAAGTCAGTTCAAGAACAACTTACTGACCTGCTGCCAAAATCTGCTCGATGGAAGCTGTCGTTATACCAATCTGAGGAGCCCCAGCAGGTTTCATCGAACGAATTTTCAAAAGAGCATCTTCCGTGAAAAGTGCTATTGGTTTTGTAAACTTCTTTGCTTTCAATTCATTTGGACCGTCTCTGTCACCAGTATATTGTATTTGAACTGTACCAACAGTTGAAATACCACCCATAAAGTCTTCTGAGTCAGCAAATGGAATGCCAAGCCAAAAGTTTGAACGGTCTCCATTTGTATATTGAGTGTTTTGAGCTCCTGTATGGGTCCATACTTTCACATATGGCATAATAGAACTTTGCATTTCAGGGTTAATGGTTGTTGTGAAGTTGTTGTTAAAGTTCATAGCATCTAATGTCAAGTTGTATGACCTCATATCCTCAACTGTAGAATATTCTTCTCTTGGATAGTATTTGCCATCTATGTTTATATGGTATTTAATACCAGGGTTGTAGAAACAAGAATAGTCATTTATAGTTCGTCTGAACAGTACAAACATAGTATCTGCATGTTTCATTGCAGTTGTCAAAGCAATATCTGTTCTTGCACCTGGGTCAGCACTTTGGTTTCCAACTTCACCTGCAAAGTCTTTGACAGATATTTGGTGTATAGGGAACATAAGTGGAACTGCAATATATTTGGCAGCTAAAGCATTTGAAATATCTGGGTCCAACATATAGACTGCAAGTCTGCTTTCTATTCTCTTGCATTCAAACTTTTCGCATGTGAACTTAACTGGGTCCCAAGCAGTTCCAGCAGCATTGAAGTAGTAGTTTACTTCAGTGTTGAGGTTTGAGAAACCAAAGTCTAAGTCAACTTTGTCTTTGCAAAATTCGGCGAATGACGTTTGATTTGCTCCCTTTACGTCTGTAAGAGTGAATGGGTCTTGTGTTGGTGCAATGACTAAGTTATTTTTGCTTGGAGTAAGTTCGATAGAAATTTTTCCTGCCCAGTTTGGCAAGTATCTTAAAAACCTGAAGATGAGGAAAGATGACAAAGGAACTCTAAGTTTCAGTTTTACTTTGGTTACTGCTGCTGCAGTTTGTCCAGAAAGGTTAACATAAACTCCTGGAACGTTAGGGTCAAGTCTTCTTATTTTCTCAATAGTTGCATACTGGTCTGTTTGTTCTCTAGCTTGTGGTTGTACTGAGTTTCTCAAAGCGAACCATTCATAGTTTGCCCATGTTACTGTTTGAACTAAGTCAGAGTTAGAATATATCTTATATCCCATGAAAAACTTCTGGAGCATATTGGTATCCGACATAGAAAATTCCATTGCAACCTTTCTTGTCAGACAACTTGGCAGAAGGTTTTATTTCAATGTCTTGTTCCACGTATAAGAAAGAGTTGTCAATAGAAATTATATGAAACCTGTCGCAAGCAATATCTACTGTTGTTGAAGAACCTTCTCCAAACTCACCTACGTTTCCATAAGAAAAAAGCAGTTGTATATTCGTAAGTTCCAGGAACTATTTTGACCTTCTAATGGCATTGTCGCATTCGTTATACCATTCGGAAACATTTCCATTCATAGCATCCAAAACTGTTGGCGTTATATTCTGAGCGGCGTACATTTCATATGAGTAAAAATATAGAATAGTTGGATTTATATGTCATAATAGAACCCACGTGGACCAAGCTTTACTTTCTTCCTGACTGAGTTTTTAACTCTTCTTTTTCCTTCATTGCCCTCTGCTTGAAGTTGTTGCATCTTTGCATTATGTTCATCTAGTATGTTGCAAATTTCCCATGTCCTTTTTGCCTTTGGGCTCTGGTCGCCCATCTCAGGTAACTATATCCTAGAAAGAGTTTGTCATAGTTTGTATTTGAGTCTTTGCGTATTGTTTGCATGACTCTTTCCTGAGTTTCCGGTTCAAGCTCTTCAAACAGTGCCTGTCCATATGGAATAAGCTCGTTTCCAATATATGTTTTTGTAGCCATTCTGGTTTTCTTTCCATGTTACCAACTATATCTTTTGTGAATGGGAAAGCTTTTACCCAATCTTTTCAGTCTTGCGTCGTTTATTTCTGTAGTTGGTTTTATTTTGTCAAGGAACATGTTTTCAATACTAACATTTCATTTGGTACTGTCCATTTGAGTTTTCTTAAATATTCATCCTTCTCGATTCATCGCCTGCAAAGTAAGTTTTTATGACATTTTGTAAACTTCGTTTGCAAGGTCATGTACAATAGGTTCTCTTCCTTCTCCCTCCCTAACTTTCTTTCTAAACTCTTCACCAAATATACCATCTTTATGGTTCTGTGTAGTTCTTTGAGATAAATGTTTTAGAACGTCAGGTGTTATATTTCCATCAGCCATGTTCATTTATACTGGTCCAAAATATCTGCATCTTTCATATCTTTCAATGGCATTAAAGCCGCGCTGAAAATACCAGCTATATCTGGTTCACCATTGACTTCCAATTGCGTCTACAACTTCTTGGAATTGTGGTTGTAAGTTTATGACCACCTATCCGGGTTAGCTTTTATGACCCCATCTCATTGTAGTTCCATCGTCTGCAGAAACAAAAGTAGGTTTGTTTCCATCTTGGTTAGGTTCTGAATGAACTTTAAACAATGTTTCATTTCTATATGTTTTCTTGAAATTTAACCTTTTATTTTCACCGAGTTCATCCGAAGATTGAACGTTAAATGCTCGTAAGTAAAAAGGGTTGTTGTATTTGTGTACATTTTCTTTCAGTACTTCCATTCTATGCTGAATATTTTATCTGGTGTTGGAGTCTTTTGTATGTCGGCAAACATTTTTCGATATTCTTCTACTATGTCAGCCGAATCTTTCTTAGACTCTTGGAAATATTCCATATTCTCCGCATACTCTTGTTGAGGGTCAAGATTTTTCGGCTGTTCCAAATCTTCATCTAGTTTCTGTGAAGTTAGTTTTCCAAAGGAGGGGCTTGTTCGTTTCTTCAGGCTCTTCTAGCTGTTGTTGCTGAACTATTTCTTCCATGTCTGGTTGTATCTGAACTTCTTCCTGTGGAGTTTCTTGTACCTCATCTGCTGGCATTTCATATATTCCGAGACCGTTTTCAACAATTTCCCTATCTACGTCATCCGCATTCATAAGCTTTTGTTCTTTCGTTCCGTCTCTTTTTTTTACGCGTTTCATGACGAAAGTTGAATTGTCATTTAGCTCTGACATCAAATATCTCGGAGTAAATTCATCCATGTCATTTGATGATATGCTATTAAATCATATCCCTTAGCGAGCTTGTATTTTCCAGGTTTGAGATTATATCCGTTTTGGTGCTGAGCCATAAAGCTAAATAGGTTCGGGTCAGTATTTCCATCCTTGAACTTTCCAATAGCTTCTTTATATCTGTCACTAAAGTCAACAGTATCTGGGAAACCACACTCTTCTTTAAGCATTTTTAAGAATTCTTGGTTTCCTTGTTCTCTACTTCTTTTATGTCCTTGCTCTGTTTGTGGTTGTTGTTGTGCAGGGTTTTGAACTGTTGGTTGTTGTGCAGGGTTCTGAACTGTTGGTTGTTGTGTTGGTTGTGGAGGTGGTTGTTGTTGTGCAGGGTTTTGAACTGTTGGTTGTTGTGTTGGTTTTGGTGCATGCCTGTGTCTATGTCCATGTGACGATGTAAATGTTTTAGGTAGTCCTGGTGCAGGTGCTTCTCTTGGAGGGTTTGGTGGTATATAAATTCCACCAGCTGGCACATATGTTCCATCTGCAGCGTAATGTCCTACCTGACTTTTCGTTCTTAAGAAAGCATTTACTAGGTCTGTTTTGGTCTGTTGTAACTCTTTTTCTTGACTTTTCACAACAGTTGCTCTAACGGCGTCATAGGCACTTTGAACTGCCTGTCTCGTTGCTGCATCTGTTATTTTCGTCATATTTTGTGCTACTTCTCTTAACTCGTTGTCGAAACCTTCAGACTTCAGTTTCTTTCCAGATGAGAAGTCGTTCACTAGTTTCACCTTACTATGAAGAGCTTCGAAGGCGTTCTTAAAGTCAGCATTTGTTAAAGTTTCATTTGAACTATCTTCATCCGCTTGTATTTTTGTCCTTATTGACCCTATGAGTTGGGCTGCTTTAGCGTTGGCTTGGGCATCTAACCAGTCATTGTTAGCTTTTATATATTCTGCGCTTTTCATTGCCTTTTGCATAGCCGCGTCGTTATTTTTACTTTCTTGTGCTAAGTTTTCATACTGTACGGTTTGGTTTTGCAACTGTAAAAGTTTTTCTGCCTTTACATTTGCTTCAACTTCTTTTTTATACTCATCGCTATCCATATATGTCTTCAGGGCTTTTTGTTTTATCTCTTCATCTTTCAGTATTTTATATTGAGTAGTATGGTTTTTCAAATTTATAACATCTTGTTCCATTTTTGCTACTTCTGCTGCTTTTTCTGACACTTTTTTCGCATATTCCTCTGTACTTAGTTCTTTCAGTTGTTCTTCTTTCTTCTTTTTCTCTACGTTTAACTCATTGAGTTTCTTTGTGTGTCTGTCATATTCTAGTTTCTTTTCGTTTTCACTTATTTGCTTCTGTATGTCTATGTTTGACTTTTTGACATCTGTTATTTGATTTTTGAGTGAACTCAAATTCATTTGACTTTGAGGGTTATAGGCTGTTCCGTCTGCAGCTCCACCATAGCCTGCCATTTTCGCTAAAAGTGCCGCTCTTAAACCTCCACTCTGTGCACCAATGACTCGGTTTAAAAGCATAGGATTGCTTGACATTTGTTGCAACATAGTGGGGTCATTCAGCATTTGTTGTTGCAACTGTTGTTGTGGTGTCAGTTTTACTATTGGATGTTTCAATGCTCTCTTCCTCTTACGTATATTCTTACGTAGCTTACGTGGCATTTTAAGTGAAGTTAAAAAGCGGTTTTTGACAGATGTTTTATTGTGACTTCTTCGTAAAGACTTTGTTGAGATTTCTTCGTAAATGAGTGTAAATGACCCAAAAATATATTTTAGGTGAAGAGGTGAGATTTCACCTCTTTTTTCACCTCTTTTTTCACCCTCTTGAATTTTCATGAATTTCTTCGTAAAGACTTTGTTAAGACTTCTTCGTAAAGACTTTGTTGAGATTTCTTCGTAAATGAGTGTAAATGACCCAAAAATATATTTTAGGTGAAGAGGTGAGATTTCACCTCTTTTTTCACCTCTTTTTTCACCCTCTTGAATTTTCATGAATTTCTTCGTAAAGACTTTGTTAAGACTTCTTCATCTAATTTCTCATGAACTTTCTTGTCTATGTTTTGTTGAGATTTCTTCGTAAAGACTTTGTTGAGATTTCTTCGTAAATGACCCTAGTAGTATATTTTTGGTGTAAATTTCATGAAAATTCAAGAGGTGAAAAAAGAGGTGAAAAAAGAGGTGAAATCTCACCTCTTCACCTAAAATATATTTTTATTGAATTCTGTATAATATTCTGAGTAATATGACAGATGTTTATATAACACTTTCTCCGGTTTATAGGACCTCTCTCATATTCTATCTTGTCATATCAAAACTCATAGTCATGTTTGTCCTCTAAGACTTCATTTATACTAAACATCTTCAGGGCTAGAAGGCACGAAGTGCCTGGAAGCCCCACTACCTTTTTTTTTTTTTTTTTTTTTTTTTTTTTTTTTTTAGTGCATATTCGTAATATGTATAACTATTTTTTAAGAAAAGTTGTTGAAAGCAATAAAATTTTTTGTTCTTACACTAATATACTATGCATAACGTCTTCAGTAAGATTTCAAACTTTTGGTAGATATTTGATTACTATAGCTTTGAAAAGGTGAATTTGTGATATATTGAAAAATTTGAGGTACTCATTATCTCAATTGAAAAATTCTTAACGAATATCAGTGATTAGGAAGAGATATTTCGGTGTCTAATAATATTTAGAGAAATATCTCTGCGCAAGTATAAAAAATAAAAATTCGCTTAGAAACCAAATTTTGTTATTATTATGCATAAAATTAAGTAAATATGGCGCCGTTGGAGGACCAAAGTAAATTTTCCATGTTTTTCAATGAATATAAAGTTATCAAATTTTTTATCAAATTGAGAAAGAAATAAACCGAATATATTTATGAACATATAGTATTTTATGTCTACAAAAATATTATCTTCTTTTCCTCATTAAAACTTTTATTCAATTTTACAATTAAAGATCGCCAATTATTAATCTACTTAAATTATTCAAAATGAATATTTTATTGTCCAAAATAAACCGTCCAATTCAAATATATGCTATAAAAAATTGGATCCTTAAAAACCAAAATTGTTTGCCTTCATATGTAGAATAAAAATTTCGAAATAGCAATTCCAAATTGTCTTTTCTTACAAACGACCCACTGACACCAATTTGCCATGTTGTCCATCGAATTTTATTTGAAACAATTATGTTGGATTTCTGGAACCTTGTCAACTTCTAAGCATTATTCTTATCTAGCTCTCCGATTAACCTCACGAAACAATTCATTTTCCGAAATCAACTGATCCACTAATTTAAACTTGATTAATTATAATAGGGTAGAAATCTGATTTAGAATTTATGAAGACTCCAATCGAAATCAAATGTGATAATATTGAATTTCGCCTTACACTCTTGGAAATTGCCATCAATATCAAAACCAGATGTATTCATGCAAGTATGAAACAACAATCAGGAAATATCAAAATATGCGGTTGATTTTTTATATTTTCAGATTGTTTTGATATATTCAGTAATAGTTTTAAAAAAAATACAATTGCTTGTTTATATAAAAAATGAGTTTTGTCATTTCAAAGTTTAGTTCTCGAAATAATATCAAGAAATTGATCAAAAATACAAATGATATGTCTTTTAGTTAAAGATACTAGAAACTATGGCTTCCAAGCAGATGACAATCTAACAGTTACTATAGAATCAAAGTCTGTTAAAATATGAAATTGTCAGAATTAAATGTATCAAAGTTATTAGATTTTGTTACGTTTCTCTTAGTTCACCAATGTGAAATGAAAAGGATACATGCAAGAATCAGTATGGATTTTTTATATTCTATTGAACAATGTTCAATGAACTTAAATAAATTCTCTATGATCGCTAGTGTGGAGTTCTAGTATAGACACTCATTTTAATGATGTACTATTAGATCAGACAGAAATCTGAACTTTGAAAACTTTTCTCCAAATTAGAAATAATCTTGTCACTTTTCTTTTTGTAACAAATTTCATTTTATTAATAAGCAATAGAAACAATGATAAAACATACTGAATAATTTTCTCACAAAAATTGAAAGAGCTTCGGCTAAATACTACTGAAATAGCGAATGAGATCACTTCTTATGTACGAGCTTGCTAATGATGAACTCAAGGTTTCCATTGCCAAAAAGGGAGCCGAGTTATCAAGTATAATTGATAAGAAAACAGGCCGTGAATATGTTTGGACAGCAAATCCTCAATATTGGAACCGCCATGCCCCCATTCTTTTCCCATTAGTTGGAAGTGTATGGAATGGTGAATATCATGTAGATGGTGCTTTATACAAACTTGGCCAACACGGCTTTGCACGCGACCGCGAATTCGACTTCATCGGAATTGAAGGAAACAAGGCTTCATTCAAGCTCTCCAGCAATGATGAAACAAAGGCCTTATTCCCATTTGACTTCGTTTTGAAAGTTGTATACGAATTGAATGGAAAAGTCCTCAGAGTTCACTGGATTGTTGAAAACCCATCAGATAAGACACTCTACTTCCAAGTTGGTGGCCATCCAGGCTTCAATTATCCAGATTTCAAACCAGAAGATGAAATCCACGGCTATTTCAAGATGAACACTAACCATCTTAACTACAAACTCATCGGATCAAAGGGATGCCTTGATGTTGATCATTCCTACACATTCGACGCTGGCAATGACGGATACTACCCAATCAACCCACATTTATTTGATAAGGATGCCTTAGTTATTGAAAACAGCCAGGTTACATCAATCACCCTTTGCGATAAGGAGAAGAAACCATACATCACTATGAAATACGATGCTCCAGTCACAGGAATCTGGTCTCCAACAAACAAGAATGCTCCATTCGTCTGCATCGAGCCATGGTATGGTCGCTGCGATCGCGTTGAGTTCAAAGGTGATTACAGCCAAAAAGACTGGATCAACAAACTTGACGCACACAAGGTCTTTGAGACATCTTACACTATCGAAGTTGAATATTAAACTCTTTCATAAACATGCTATTTATATAAAAATAAAATTTAAAAAAAAAACTCAAATCAAAGCTTAAGAATCCGTATGATGACGTCATCTCGAAGTTGTTCGTTATCTTATCTCTTTTTATATCACTTTTTTTTTAAATAATTGAAATTTTTATTCGACAATTTATAGTGAAATATAAACAATTTAGTATTATTGTGGTGGTGGAGTTGGTCCAGCAAGATTTTCTTCAAATGGAGGCTGTTGTTGTGGTGGAGGAACACCGTAATAAGGACCTCCTTCTCCTGGAGGGTAGGGTTGTTGTGGAGGGTAAGCTTCTCCTGGAGGGTATGGTTGTTGAGGTGGCATCGCGTAGTTGAAGTCTGATCCTGGAGCATTTCGTTCTTCTTCTTCGATACGATGCAAGTAAGCGTCCAAAAACACAAATTTATCATGGTCGATGTGTTTAAGAGTGTCTGGAACTGGTTGATATGGAGTAAATTTGTAAGATTTAGAAATTGAAACTTTTCTTCTGGCGGTGACTTTCTGGTAGTGTGCAAGTATAAGGAAGATATATTCTGCGATCATAGCTAATCCTAAAACCCTAAGAATATTAAACAAAAATCTTCCAAATTTTGAACTCCAGAATTTAACATAAAGGCTTTTCTCTGCAAAGCAAATGTATTTGGGAACCTTGTGGATCATGGGCATCACTCTGTATTCGTTATTGTTGTACGCACGGGAGAAGCGACGTTTTAATTCTTCGATTTGACCGCCCATATATCCTTGGAATTCTTCATCGAATTCAATCTTTTGTTTGATTTTGAAAATAGAAATCTTGTGGCTTGTATCAATTTCAACTTGTTCTGGAATTTCCCATGAACCGTAATTTACGACCATATTTTGTTGAATTGGATTTGGAAAAACTAAAACATTCAATATTGGTGGATTATTTTCAATTTTGCTTAGCATCTTTGATATACGCTTTTCTTTAGTGAGACAATATCTGTACAAACTGCTGTAACAGCAACAACCATCTTTTTTAGTTCTGTACATTAACGCTCTTACTAAGCCTAAATGATAATATTCTCCAAAGATATCTGACACACCGATGCAAACATTTGAATTCAGTGTTACGATGATCGAAAAACCAAGTAAGGCAATTCCAGGAATTAAAATATTATGATCTCCAAAGGCTTCAGCAAAACCAAACGTCGCAAACGCCGAAAAACCCAATAAAGCAATACTAGTAATTAAAATTTCTATCCTGGAGCTTTTGTAGATGATATTGATTAAGCCAGTTGGAAATAATCCGATAATTATATTTTTGAATAAACTGAAAATCAAATACCAAACACGTGGATGAACTTTTCGAGACTTACATCTTGCAATAATGTAAAGAATAATGTTAACTACCCAAATACATCCCACGATACAAATAGGTCCGTAGGGAAAATCCCCAACAAAAGCATCCAGAGCACCATCAGTATTTCTGGGTTCTGGAGTATGGTAGTAATAAGACATTTTGAAAATTATAAACCTTTTATTTTTATTTGCAACGGTCTTGTTCTCAAAATTTGAGCCTATTTTTGATTGGATGTGATAAAATTCACGCCCGTAGTGACATGTTACTGTCATTTTGAAACAATCGTCAAATGCTGTAATATTAAATTGATTGAATCCACACACATATTAATAAAAATTATCTCCGAAATGATCTGTTCACTAAAGAAACTCAAAATTTATTTCACAAGTTCTGTTCACTAAAGAAACTCAAATTAATTAATAAAATAAGCAAGTCCTGACAAAAAGAGTAGACGATCAATTCTTCACTTAAAACCATATGATTTTATCAATTCAAATATTGATTCCGATTCATTAAGAATGAGCAATGAAATCACACCTGTGTAAGTGTTGATGTTACCTATGTGGTTCCAAGCCAAGCAACAAAAAAAAATATTAACATTCAAAAATCAATAAAAACTTTAGATTTTTGATAGAAAAAATTTAGAATACAAACAAAAAAGGATAAAGAAAGATGTAACAAAAAAAATCGAAAAAATAAAACAAATTTTGATCAAAATGCAAAGAGTTCTGATTATTATAAGCTGTATTTTCGTTCCCTATGTCGTTGAAAGTACATTATTGCAATTTAAACCTTTGATTCATTCGACATTTTGATCTGCAATTGTAGCAGCGACAACACCGCCTATAACATATTTAGGGCGTGGTAATTTTTGACGTTTTTGGAGTTGAGCTGGTGTACAATACGTTGGGTAAGGAGTATAAGGATTTGGTGGATATATGTCTGTATTTTCATATGGAATAAAGTTTTCTACGTTTGCTTTTAAAGGCTGGTTACTGTTTTCATTGGATGAATCCAAAATTTGATTTTTTGGAGATATATTTTCGTTAAAATTTGTGTTATTCTGTGAAGAATCGTTAATTTGGGCATTGTGAAATAAATTAAACTCAAAACCAATAATTCTGAAAAGGAGAAACCCTAGAAACATTCCTAAAATTTTCTCCGGTAGAAAATAATTTTTGTCACTTTTAGATCTTACAAAATATTGAAGCTGTTTTCCGACTTTTGGAATTAGGTATTTACACATAACCTACAGTTGAGCAAAGTTTATACGAAGAATTAAAAAGGTTATAGCTAGTAGTATTCAACCCTACCAAATATCGAATAGCATACTATCAAGATAATCAATGGTATTTTTTAGGAGATTTTGAAGTATAAGAATTTTACAAATCTCCATGGAGAAACTCCTCTTCGTTATGCAATGTTCTGTCATGATGATAATAGACCAGCACTTCTCATATTGCATAGTGTATCAGTCAATGAAATGAATAATAAAAGCTCTTTAACATGAAATGAGAAATGAAACTTAATGAAATAGTAGATATCCTCATATAAAATAGAGTAATAGTCATATACAGATCAAGATGTTTCTTTCTATATAGATATTTTTACCACATTATGAATGTTATATGAGAAATTTAATTTTTATGAAGTAAATTGTATATCATCAGAAAAAATGTTAAAAGATATGTACATAATTTGTGAAGGATAGTCTATTGGCTGAATCAATGAGCATATTTATTGTCAGAAATTAATAAAACAATTTGAAAATTCATGCAAAATGATTAATTTTTGATTAACTTATAAATTTTGTATAATTTGTAATCAAAGGCAGGTTACAAAAATTTCAAATAGGGTTGTACAAACTGGCACAATTTTGCGGGCCGCGTGCCAGGAGCTGGCACGCGGCCAAAATCAAAAAAGTGGCCAAAAATCGGGCCTCGTGGCGTGGAAAGGATGTCGCCCTTCGGGCTCCACCCTTTCCACGCCACGAGGCCTATGACCACAATTATATAATATGCTCATTATTATTTTTTCTTCTTTTCTCTTCTTTTTTTTTTTTTTTCTTTTCTTTCTTCTTTTTCCTTTTCCCTTCCTTTTTTTCTAGTTTTGGAAAGGAAAAAGTAAAAAATTTAATATTAATTTTATTACTATGAAAATATACTTTTTAGCTTATATTGTAAGCTGTGAGAGTTTTAAGTGATGGAAGATATAAATCAAATTTGAAATTCAACAAATCTTGTTATGATTAAGTTGAATATTGTACTCTAATTAAGAGTTTTCAGTTATGAACTCAGGTATTTATATATAAAAGTATAACTCAAGATAATAAAGAGGTTTCTAAAATGTAGATCTGAAAATCAAACTACCATGTTTGATATGATTAAGTTGAATAATGTTATTTTATTAAATGGTTCAAATCTGTGAAATCGGCAATTACAAATTAAAGGCGTAGTTCAAAAAATTAAAGAGATTTTTAAAATTTAATATCAGAATTAAACTAAAAAAAGGATTTTAGTTATTTCAGTAATTATCAGAAAAGGTTAAAAAGATAGGGTAAGTAATGAGACTTGAGTGAGATGTGAGAAATCAGATGTAAATAATTAGATATCTGATGAGTAAGGTCGGAGAGTTAAGATCTGATGAGTAAGGTAGTAATGAGAGTTAAGATCTGATGAGGTAGTAAGTAATGTAAGAGTTTAAGATCTGGTTAGTAAGGTAGTAATGAGAGTTAAGATTGGTTAGTAAGGTAGTAATGAGAGTTTAAGATCTGGTTAGTAGGATAGTAATGAGAGTTAAGATCTGGTTAGTAAGTAGTAATGAGAGTTAAGAGATCTGGTTAGTAAGGTAGTAATGAGAGTTAAGATCTGGTTAGTAAGGTAGTAATGAGAGTTAAGATCTGGTTAGTAAGGTAGTAATGAGAGTTAAGATCTGGTTAGTAAGGTAGTAATGAGAGTTAAGATCTGGTTAGTAAGGTAGTAATGAGAGTTAAGATCTGGTTAGTAAGGTAGTAATGAGAGTTAAGATCTGGTTAGTAAGGTAGTAATGAGAGTTAAGATCTGGTTAGTAAGGTAGTAATGAGAGTTAAGATCTGGTTAGTAAGGTAGTAATGAGAGTTAAGATCTGGTTAGTAAGGTAGTAATGAGAGATCTGCGGGCAGTAATGATACATCTATGAGTACATAACTAAAACCTGAGTTCTATGAGCGAAATCTGAGAGCTAAAAGCCGAGAGATCTAAGGTAAGTAATGAGAGAAGAGAATTTGAAATTTTACAAAATACGTTTACTCATACAAAATAATTCGCATTCTTTTATAACGAATCTCAATGCCAATTAATACATAAAACAGATTTTAGCAATCAATTGCAAGATTTAGAAAGATTTTATTTATAATCTCAGCCAAATTAACAAATATTTTATTGATTTCGTAAAAAATAGCAATAAAACATAAAAATATGACATTCTATTTTTCCAAAAAAATTTCAAAAATCATTTTTTAACATGAAATTTATATTTTTTAATTTTTTTTTAAATTTTGAATTTTTTTTTGGAATTTTCAACCATGTCAAAAGTCGGGATCTACAAATGTATTCTCTTTGACATAGGATAAAAACATCCTTTCTTATAATTTCATTGTAAAATAAAATTTTCTTAAATTTATTGAATCCAAACTCAACTTTGCAACATTTTATTATCATAAAAACTAAGAAACATCAGGTAAACTTCAATTTGGAGAGCTTAAAATCATATCTAAATTGAAAAATAAGGGGAAAAAAATTGTAAAAAAAAATCTCATTAGATGGGGCAAAAAGTGACTTTTTTAATGTGTTTTTTAAAAAAATCGTGCCAGCTGGCCAAAAAAGGTGTGCCAGCAGGCGTGCCAGTTTGTACAACCCTAATTTCAAAATATTTACTCAAATTCGGAAAATTAGGAATGAAATATAAATTTTTAAATCAATTTTCCATTAATAAAAAAATTTCGCAAATTTAATGTCACTTGATTTTAATCATTATTCATAAGCATTTCAAATTTTTCCAAACAATTTCAAAAATAATCAAGGACAAAAAAATCTGTATCAACTAAAAAAAAATTATGGAATTCGAAGAAGATTTTGATGATTTATATGAAGAAGATATGAATGAAGAAGAAGAAAAAGTAATACCATTCTCGATAGAACTCACTCCAATAATCGAAGATCTCGAAAAATCTTTAATGGGCGATAAATTTTCAAATTTTGATGATTTTTTAAAAGATTTAACTAGTCATGTACCGCATAGGTGCGACTTCTCTGTAAATTCAAAAAATGTCGTCGGATTTTGTTTGGATTGTCTTAAAAGAAGAGATTCATGTTTATGCTTAAAATGCTTTTTCAATGGTAACCACGAAGGCCACAGATGTGGTGTACAAATGCAATTGGGTGCATTTTGTGATTGCGGCAATTCAAAATTGTTTAATCCAGAATGTTTCTGTCCAGAGCACAAAGATGCCGATAACTTCGATCCAAATGTTCTGGATGAGAATGTTAGAACAAAGCTACAAGAAGGATTCGATCAACTACTTCAAAAATGCGATTTTGATTATCCGATGGATTTCGGCTTTTTATTCGAATGGATTAACAAGCTCTGCAAAGCTGGCAACCCAATTGTTCGACTTTTCAATCTCAGCTTCATCGCAAACGTAAAATTAACAGATTTCTTCAATATTTTGCTTAATTCGCCATCTTGGGCCGTATCTACTTACACGAACCTCTTTTCGATATTTATATACGACGACGTCTTTATTGATCACATTCTTCCAGTTTATCTCGAATTATTACCAAAATTTTTCATTAGTCAGTATTCCGAACCATGTCCAGGCTACCAGGAGATTATATCATCAAACTACATTATGGCTGACATTGATTCCTTCCGTTCTGTCATTTCCCATGGCGTATTTAACCCTAAAAACTTCGGAATCGAGTTTTACGATTTCATTTTCAAACTTTTCGGAAATTTAACTTACGATAAAGAAGCCGAACTTGGCCTCTTTTCATGGTTGTCCTTTTCTACCGATATTCCGAAATCTCTTTACGAAACAGAGAAATTAGCTGAAGATGCTGCAGATTTTACCTGTAAAGTTCTTGCTTCTTCGGTAAATATGCTACTTCATGGCCAAATTCATAAGGAATTCGGTGAAAAAGTTGATGATTTCGATTTATATCAAATTTGTAACAAAGATCTTTCAATTTTCTACGAAGAAATTGCAGAATCGATGAAGGGAGCCAGGAATCCCGTGGAAGCAATCACTGTTTTCTATAATGAACTTAAAAAATCCGAAATTTATTATCCGGAAGAGGTTTTATCGAAATCTCTGTTTGCGAATGACTTCACATTCACATCCGGAGTGTTCCCATTCGTTTTAATTGGTTTGTTCGTCAAAGAAAACGGAAGAAAAATTATTGATGAGTTCTGCTCTCAAAATAACGTCGAAAAACAGTTGTTTATCAAGAATATGACCTATCTACCGCTCAGATTGTTCACTGCGATCCGTGGTTACATAATGAAATTATTTGTCCGAAATGATAAAGGTGTTCATAACCTTTTGAAGCAATTAATATCTATGCCTGAACTCCTTATCATGAAATTCGGTGCTCTGCAAGCTTTATTTAGCTGTTCTGACGACAAAAACGATCTTGTCGAATTTATCGCGAAATCGTTTGGAATTTTCGATGAAGATAACGAAAATATCGGCTTAGCACGTTTCTACTTCCTTCAATTCATCATTAGCTTGACGACATGGAACGAATTTTACTCAAAAAACGTAATTGAGTGGCGAAACCTTTATCTTGGCGCGTATTTATCAGAGAATGATGTACCAACATCCGATCTCCGCTACATTTACCCAGATGAAGTCGATGTTGTCGCAGAAATTAAGAAATTGCAAGGAAAAGTAGAAATTGTTAGCAACAGAGGATTTGCAAGGTCCCATTTGGAAGACACACACATGGTCTCTCCGTACGCTCCTTACGAAAACTCTGGAACACTTTTCAGCTCAATTCAGTATTTTATCAACAAAAACAAGAACGAATTCATTCCATATCCACGCGTTAAGGATATGCCAGCGAGGGTATTGGATTTTGTAAATACGAAGTTCATCAACGCAGTCGTTTTCGATATTCTTTATTCAACTGTCCACAAACTGAATAACGTTCACCCGTCTTCGATCCATTTTGTTAATACGATCATTGGAGAGTATATCACTGAAAACGGAATTGATTTCCCTGAATCAGAAGGATTTTCTGCGGATAACCTCAAAGAACTTACTCAAAAAGCTCCGGAATCCCTTAAACAGATGATGAAGATGAATATCCAGTACAAGGGAACAACAGAGTCCATTATAAACCTATTGAAACAAGTAGAAACTCCATGTCAAAAAATTGTGAGTATGATTGGCGAAAATTCAAAGGCCTCTCAAAATTCTGACAACAAAGTTGATAAGGCGAAAGCAGCCGCAATGCGTGCAAAGATATTATCGCAGATGAAAACAGAACAAGCAAACTTTATCGATAACTTTTCGGACGACGATAGCGACGATAGCGACGGTTGTGAAGATGAAAAAGTCTGTGCTGTTTGCCAGCAATCGAATGACTTATGCTACATGTTATATGTGACACAATCATCTATCTTGAGATGGATCGGAGAAACAGAAGGAAAGATTTTTTACGGCTGCAGACACGCGATTCACAGAAAATGCGTTCCTGACGAACATAATGCGGTTTGCCCACTTGATAGGAAGATGTATAACAGACTACTACCAATATTGAAGATCCCTAATGACTGGTCATTCGAATATTCCCCAGTTTCCGAAGATGATACAAAAATTTCAGAAATTCTTCCATCATTAACGGCCAATAACATCAAGCAAGTAGAGATAAGACTCAGATCACCTGTAAAGATGTACGATTTGACTGATACAATCGAATTAAACAGAGCTGCTTTCTATTTCATGAGAGTTCATAAATTAACGGGTGGAAAGCCTGAAGACAAAGATGAATTCTTGGATTTCGTTAGCGCTTTGGCTAATTGCGATGAAAATCCGGCAGATAAAATTATTGATGTCGCCAAAATGATTAATAGTACCAATTTAACATTCTTCAGACGCGTGCTTGTATTTGACAACTTAATATTCGGTAGAAAGCACCAAATTTCCTTTGAAGAAGTCAATAAAATTTTTAATACTTCATTTACGAAAGAAGATGAGCCAAAACCATTCGAATTCAATTTACCAAACGAATACTTAAAGCTCTACGCACCGCCGAAGTTCAGTCCAGCTGATGTCTGCAAAGAAATGTGGTACAACGTTATTTCAGGCGAAGTTATTGAAAGAACTGATTTTCTGCGTTTCGGCCAGAGTATTTTCATTATTTTGACAGGTTCTGGTGCTTCTGCAACATTTTTGACGTTTTTCGGAGGATTTGGAAAAGTCGATCCTCCTCTTTACTACGCCGAGGACATGAAGACTGATAACATCGGTCTGGATTCAATGATCCCACTTTACTTGAACAAGGAAAAGGTTAACGCTTTGATTGATAATTTATTTACTGGTGTCTTTGAAACTACTTACGATTAAAAACTTATAGATTGTATTTTTAATTTTTATCATATTTAATCTTAAGATTAAACCTCCATGTGAACAAATTTTCAAAATTCTTTTTTATAAAGATATATCATTGATTTCATTTAATGAAAATATATTGGCAATGCACACCAGTCTATGTAGATGTATATTGGTATAGATTGTTTCCTCTTAAGCTCTTCGTATAGCAAGATAAAGATCCCTAAATCCGCTAAAAAATAACTTTGTTCGACGAGATGTGCAGTTATGGATATTTCTTCTTATATTAATTAAATAGGGAGATAGAAGTGCGTAAATAATGGAATTTTAATGAGGATAGAAATTTTTACTCCAAATGTTTAGTCTAAACCTTTATTAATTCGAATATTATAATGCTTAAATTCTATTCCATCAACAGCTTATATCTGCTGTTATTAGTTATATTACAATGAATACCAAATCATCCGGCAAAGCTAACTCAATAAATTTAATGTATTTCAATTTTCATCACTATAAATACTGCCATATGATCTTACACTATACGAAATAAGATTAACATTGCACAGTCATATGATCTTACACTATACGAAATAAGAATAACATTGCTATTTGGTATATAATTTCAAAATGTATCATAATTTTGAATAATTTCGTATAGTGTAAGATCGATTCTGTTGATTTTGAGAACATTTAGCTACAATAATCATCCTCAATATTATGAATTCTTTCATGAGAATTTAAAAAATTCTATATCCATCCATTTTAAAGTGCAAATAAAGTTTATTGTATAATGAGTAAATTTGATTTCCAATAAACTTTATATATAAAAAAGAATTCAAAAAAATATGCAATTTTTTAGGAACAATAAGAACATATGAGCATTATAACACGCCTATTTAATTTTGGATTGACTGCGAAATTTGAACCTTCTAGGCTCAAATTTCGCAGAAAAGTAGTATATGTGGAAGGGTTTAGTGACTTTTTTTGTTACATCTATATATAGACGATGCATTAAAATATATTTATTTATAAATCATTAAAAAATTAACATTAATTTTAAAATAATTTATTTTTTTATCTTTTATAAAAGAAGCTATATATAGATGATGTCAGATATTCCGCGATTAATTAAACATTGTTTAAATCCTGAATGGGTTAAACTTCAATTTAAAAATGAAGATTGTGAATTATTAAATGAATATGAAAGCCAAAATAAGCTAATGAGGTATAAATATAATGATAAAGAATATTTAATTTCATGGAATCAATGGAGTCATAATCAAAGACCTCATAAACGAGAAGAAGAAATTGAAAATAATGAAATGGAAATCATTGATGACATTAAAGAGGATGGAATTCCTAAATTTTGTAGAAAAACCTTTAGAACTAAGTTAGGAGCATATAAACGTAGAGTATTAAATCCTGAATACATAAAACATTTATTTAAAAAGGAAGACTGTGAATTATTAAACGTTAATGAATATGAAAATGCTAAATCAAAATTGAAATATAAATATATTGGAAGTGATGAAAGGTGTAAAGATAAAGATAAAGTTTATTCAGTTTCATATAATAACTGGCACACGTTAGGGATAAGAAAACATTTAGGAGATTATGGTAAAAGTTCTGAATTCTTTAAATCTAGTATGTACGAGAGAGTAAAAGAAATTAGAAATAATTATTTTCATGAATGAAAAATAAATTTTAAAAATTCATGTCTTACATTTTTTGAATAATTTATTTTTTTATTTAATGATAAATGAGTGTCACAACTAACAATGTTAAAAAAATGGGATTCACAAATGAGGAAATAAAGGATATATTAGAGGAGGCGGGTTATGAAGTTGATAAATATTATTTAAGAAATTGTAAAAAATTCGCAGAGTTTTTAAATGAGTTTGATTATGATGGAAAAATGAATAAAGATGATGTTATAAATTTCTTATATCCCACATCTGAAGAAGAAAAACCTAAAGAACCTGATGTTTTCCCTGAATATTATGAAGAACGGATTAAAGATGATGAATATGATGAAATTGAAAGACTGGAAAAAATAAGAGATGAAATAGATGAAAAAATTAAGGAATTAAGAGAAGTTGAAAAATATAATGAGAATGAAGTAGAGGGTTTAATGAATATCCCAGCTTCAGAATCAGAAGTTCAGAAATCTCATGAAGAAAGATATAAAAATTACTTTTTGGAATCTACTAAAAATTTATTAGATGGTGATATTGACGAAACACTTTCAGAAGAAGGCACAAAATTTATTCATAAACATAAGCTTCAGTTTATTGACGATGAAGAATACCCTGTATATTACTTTCACCTCCTCTTGATTCTGAAAAATTCAAAAAAGCATTGAAAAATGTAACATATGCAACAAATACGATTAAGAAAGAAGACCATGATATTTACACAAATTATTATTTAAATAAATGCACGGGTGTTGATAAAGTTTTTGATTGTTAGATAAAATATCAAAAGAAACAATTGGTACATATAAAATTTTATGTGATTGTGGTTTCATTATTGAAGATACCAATAATGTTTCATATGAAAGAACAGCACCGAAGGAAGACGAAGTGGAAAGGTCTATACCATTCGTTATTAAGAACATAAAAGATATGAAAACTTATAAGCATTATATTTATTCATTTATTTCAGAAAAAATGGAAGCAACCCATAAAACATCATCTCATCATTTTATAGCTATTCATACATTCCTTTTCAAAGTTGTGAAATTAAATAAGACAGGAATTAGATTTAATGTATCAGGGTACGCATTCTTGAGTAAATTAAAATGTATTCGTCACGTCGCAGATGATAAAAATTTATGTGTTCTTAATTCATTTTATGGACTTTAGCCCTGGACTTTAAAAAAAATAAACTTTATTTTTATTTATTTTTTAATTTTTATTCTTACATAAATGAACAAAAATGGAACAGCTAAAATGAATGATAATCAAATAAGAGCCGAAGGTAGAAGGTTATTTAAACGCTTCTATAACATTCCTGATGGTGTTAATCCTAAAACTCGTAGAAGTTATTTAAACGAAGCAATAGATGCATATGAAGGGTTTGACATTTCATCAGAAAGTGAGAGGTTAGCAAGAATGTTAAACGTTAATATTGATTTTTATTATTGTGACCCTCAACCAGAAGACGTAGACATTAACAAGGTAGACTTTCCATTAGTGGATTCAATAATGATAGATCCAGAATTTGAAACAGTAAATATTTTATTAACACAGAGTCCATGTGGAAAACTTCACGCTGATAGAATAACAGACATTGAAGCACTCACAGGATATAAAGTTTGCCCCTTTTGCAAAGAAGAAGTATATTCTATCCGTGATGATCCAGAAAGGAAAAACCAAAGAAGATTTTTAAAACATTGTGAGAAATGTAAAGAAAATAATGGAAGATTAATTCAAGACGTTCAATTGCAAAACACACAACAACCATATGCACCACATATCACGAAACAGAAGATATATCAATGGCTATTAGCACATAATTTGCAGGAATATTATAAACCAACAAGATATTATATTACTTTTGACTTCGAAACATTAGAGACTAAAGAAGAACTTCAACTTTCTGAATGTGCAACTTTGAATGCTTACTTAAAACCATTATATGGTATCATCAACTGTCAAAATAAAGCCGCAAAGCGGCGAGGTCGTAGACCGAGATAAAACATTTACGAGGAATTTTTGCTTAACTTCAAGTGATTCTTTTATTTCTGATTGGATTGAATTTTTATTTTTGTTCATTAGTTGCTAAATCAATATATGAACAATATGAAGAATTAATGAAGTCACAAACATTAAATGAAAAAAGAAGGAAGTATTTAAAGAACTTCTAGATGAGAATTCAATAAAGTGAATATCATAGGTTTTAATTCGGAAAGTTGATTTAAATTTAATTCTGTGATTTAAACACTGCAAAATGGAAAATAAATTGCTGGGTTCATCTTCAATTTAAGCAAATCATTGTAAAGAAAACAAACGTTCCATATGAATTGAGATTTATTGACATCAGAAATTATATAGCGGGTGGGACATTAGACCAATTCACTCGAGATTTCGGAAACAATAAATCACGTGTTAAATCCTTTTTCCCTTATCAATTCATCACGTGGGAAAATTACGAAGAAGAATTATAATAAAGAGGAACCATTCACGAAAGATTCATTTTATTCAGCATTAACTCAAGAAACTATATCAGATAGTGATTATCAAATATATCTCAATGATGCTAAAAATTTTAAGAATAGATTAGAATATTTTATTCATTATTGCAATAAAGATGTTGAAATTATGATTGACCCAATTGATAAAATTATTGAAGAAACATTTGTTTATAAAATTGACATGCTTCATAATCTTTCTTTATCATCGAATGCATCAATGATTCGTTACGCTTTAGCATATAAAGACTTTAATCCTAACGAAAAATATCCAGAAGAAGAAAATGTGGAATCAAGTTTTGAATTAACGAAAAAGTATTGGAAATATAAAATTGAATCATATAAGAAACAAGATGAAAAAGCAGAAAGAGATACTAAAAATAATGTTTCAATGGATGATTTTCAATACTATCACGATTTAATCCTTTCATCTAAATGCAAATGTGTGGTAAAGCGTTTACATATGCAAATAACCAACATTAGATAGAATCGATAATGAAAAACCACATACCAAAGAAAATTGTCAGTTAATGTGTTGTTATTGCAATGTCGTAAAATCAAATAAAGATGAGGATGTTCAACGTTTAAGAATCAATTTAAGAAATTATACATTAAAAAATAATTTACCAATGACTTTAGATTCAGTTGAAGCTTATCACATTCTCCGTAATGGAATTACTGGTGGTCTATCAAATGTTCAACATCGTGTTAATCTTAAAGGAATCACGCACATTAATAAACTTTCATATAATCCAGAAACTAAAACTGTATCAAATGAGGACACCACCAACATTATGACTCATTTGTTGGAGTTGACTTTAATTCATTTATTCCTTCATCATTTTCATCTAATCCTCATGATTTCATTCAATATACTGACCATAAAATGTATATGCCGGGAAGATTGAATGGTGTATCATTTGTGATACAGCAACAAAGAAAGCAAAGCACTGGGAATTATTAGAAAGAAAATAACTTATCGTGGCTGAAGTAAAGGGTCACATTGATGAAAACATACATTAATGATTACATAAACTTTTACCGATAATAAGAAACTTAGATTATCACAGATGAAAAAACAATTGGCAGTTTTATGTATAATTACATGAAATCAAACAATCTACCAGTTGACCAGAAACAGAGAAATTAACTCAGTTAGCATCAACACACAACCAATATCAACCATTTTCTTCTTATTATCTTTGGTATCTAATAGACAGATTTCATTTTATCATTGATGACATTCAATCAATTTTAACATTTACGAAAAATACTTGTTTTAATGAATTTGCGAACGAATTTATGAACGAAAGACAAAAGGCTGAATTAGAAGGAAATAAAGGAAAAAGTTTATTTTGCAAGATTTCACTTAATGGATCATATGGTTACGATGCAATGAATACACAAAATTACGCAAAGACTAAAATAATGAATGCACAGAAGGCACGCGTTGCATGTATGTCAAATAAGTTTAAAAACATAAGAGAAATAGGTGAAGATACGTATCAAGTGATGCTTAAAGATAGATTTTATAGATGTGATACATGTTTACAAGAGGCATTCTTCACTTTAGATAATGCTAAATACTGGTATTTGGTTTTCATTTATGATTTTATGTATAAATGCATGGATGTTAATCGTTTTCATTTCATTGAAGGTGATACTGATTCATCTTATTGGGCTATTGCTGGCGATCCAAGTCTTCCTAACACTCAAGCATTTCAAGCAATTGTAACCGATAAACAATTTTATGATAAAAACATTTACAAATTCGCACCTTTTGATTTCTTCTGTTTTGATGAGAAATTTAAACCTAAATTAAAGAATAAAGCTGAAGAAAAAGCACATGAGAAGAAGTTATTGGGTTTAGCAATTGAGAAACAAGGTGATAACATGGTTGCTTTATGCCCTAAGTGTTATACTTCATTCAACGGTTCAATTGATGGAAGTGATTTTAAAAAGATTGCACAAAAAATGAAAGGTGTTAGTTTACGACAAAATAAACAATTAACACCTAAAAATTATTTGGATATAATAAATGATAAAGTGATATTTGATGGTCAGAATATTAATTTACAACTTAAAAACGGGTCAATGACTCGCTTAACAATTGGTAAGACTGCATTAACAGGAGCACACACTAAGGCTGTATGTTGTGAAAATGGATGTTGTATGCCATTTATTTAATGAAATGCCACAGAAGAGACAAAAGGAACCGTTAATAATGGTTTTGTACTATGATTCAAAGAGGTGGGCACCCTTAAAACATTTATTTTATTTTTATATAAATGGATAACACAGATTTAAAAATTTTAATTGATGATTTAGTATTTAATCAAAATTTTCTTGATTATTATGATTTAAAAGCATATCTCCAAAAATATAATAAAAATATAACGGGTGATGATATGGATTATTATTATTCGTATTATAAAAATGAAATTTTGAAATATCATGATAAAATAATTTCTGAAATTAAAGACAAAATTAAAAATAATGAATATACAAAGGGAAAAACTAAATCACAGCTTAAACAGTTGAAAGATTTCAAAAATAAAGTATTAACAGAAGAAGATATTGATGAATTATATAAATTATATAATCCCGAGCCGCAAAAGCCAAAGGAACAAAAACAAATGGTACAAAACACCCAGGTCCTTCAGACCATAAATGATGCACAAGCTTTAATTTATGATTCATTAGTTAAACCATATTCAGCCCGACTTTTAAATGAAGATCAACTTTTGGAATTCATCCTTCAACATAAACTCGAAGCGGGAAAGTATATCAAACCTTTATATACAGCATATTTAAAACAAATGAATAGAATACATCCAGAATTAATGAAGGGGAATGAAATCCAAAATCAAAGCAGATAAAATTAAACCACTTACAACACCAAAACCTCCAAACAGTAGTACCTCCTCCTTCAGTTAATCCTTCATCATTCACTTTATTATATCCATTTCAAACATTAAAGAAGCAAAAAGATTTTAAAAAGGATTTCAAGATATTAAATAAACCAATTGACCCAAAAATTCAACCGTTAAAGGAAAAATTTAGTCGCCCTTCATTTGCACTATATCCATATTCATACGAAATCGATCATCTGGAATATTCAAAAGGAAACGTTACTTATTTATTTGCCATTAACATTAACACTAGATATTTATATTGCATTCCGGTGAAAGGGAAAACAGAACAGGAAACAAGAAGAGCTATACAATACTTACTAGATCATGAAAGAGTAGATAATATAAGGGGTGATGGTGATAAAGGATTTCAGGCAGCTATGGCTCATTATTTCCCACAAATTAATTTTTACTTTTCATCCTCTCCATATACGTTTCATAATAAAATAGTTGATGGTAATGAGAACTCTTAGAGATGCGTTAGGGGTTAACGGTCAGATATACTGGGATGGAAATCATGACTCCATCATACAGCAGTTAGTATATTATTACAATAATACATGGCATAGAACTATAAACATGAAACCAGTGGAAATGAAAAATGATATTTCAAAAGAATGGGAATATATTAGAAAGCAAATGGAAAGGTTAAATGATGTTAAACGTGAACAAATTAATTCGGGGCTCATGAATTTTAAACAAGGAAATAAAGTTTTAATTCATCTCGATTATGGAAAAACTGATAAATCAATGACAAAAAGAAGACGAAGATTTGACACAATAGCTGAATTTGTTAGATATATTAACGGCAATGCATTAGTTGAAGTTAACAATAAATTAATAGAAATTCCGATTTATTTTATTACTCCATTATATTTAAATAATATTTAATTTTTTTATTTCGTAAGAAATGAGTGACAACAAAGCAGTCAAGAGTCCAGACAATGAATATAAAAAGAAACTAAACAGAATTAAATCAAAAATATGCTATTACAAAAAGAAGTCGCAATGGTGGGGTTGAAAACGATAAAGAAATAATCGAAAAATTAGAAACTTATCGTTCAATCATTAAACTGAGTGAAGCAAAAATAAAAGAATTTAATAGAATAAATAAATTGATTGGAAGAGATGAATTTAATAAAGATGAATTTTTAAACTCAATCCAAATTTAATTTTTATTCCTCTTTGACAACATCTCTCTTTCCATCATTACTGCATAACCACATTTTCTCAATTTTAGTGGTTTGTTATTTTTAACATGTTCTTGCATCATTTTTATCATTTCCTCCCTTGTTATGATTCGTGGTAAATTTTGAGCTTGTGGGGTATTCATTTATGATAAAAATAAAAATTTGTTATCACTTATTTTATCGTTAATGTTTTTAGGTTATTCAATAATTAATTATTTTTGAAGAACTGAAGGTGTCACTATGTCACCATGTGTCACTCGGTTATTTAACTTCTCTGAAAAAATGAGACAACATGACATTTTGACAACACAGCAGGATTAATGAGGAAGGCATTTATGAATTATTTTTGAAGAACTGAAGGTGTCACTATGTCACCATGTGTCACTCGGTTATTTAACTTCTCTGAAAAAATGAGACAACATGACATTTTGACAACACAGCAGGATTAATGCAAAAATAAATTCAAATCATACTTTATAAAGCTAGACCTTCAGGTCTCGCCGCTTAGCGGCTCATTTACAGGTATTTCATCGTCAGTAAATGAATCCTCATTATCGTTTGGTTCAACCTGTTTATATAATCCTTTCATTTCTTCTTTCAAAACATAACACCATGTTTGTTTACCATCTATTCTTCTCTGTTTCTTATCACATTTATCTTTAATGCTCATTTGAAAGTTTTTGTCTTTCATGTCTGATGGTTTGCAGAATAGAGCATTTTTACATGTCATACCTGCACACAATTCATCATAATGTGTATTTATCCATACATCTAAAGGATTTGTTGATAATTCAATTAAATCTTGTTTGGCTTCAGTCATCGGTATGATTCGTACATTAAATGATGAAAGGTCATATTGCATAAAATATGTTAAAAGGTTATCATAAAATTCCTTTGTGCATGAATCCATTAAATTCTTGAAGTAATCAAATTGACCCTTAAATTTACCATTAACCCTTAAAACTACGTATCTTCTGTCTCCAACTTCAATTTTGACAGGGTAGACGTTGTTAGTTACGAAAATGAAGTTTGCAACGTTCTGTGCTGTTCTTCTGGGTTGATTCTTTTCATTAATTCTAATCTCATTATCCGTTATAATTGATTTCAAAGCGTTGAAGTTTGCGAGTCTATCTTCACCTACATTCTTGAGTTCATTAAGTACAAGAAACATTTTATTCTCAACTACTGAATTGAAATTACCCGTTAGCTCACCTATTTCGGTAATGTTTTTGCATGAATAACCAGCGAGAAGTTCAGAAATAATGTCTGTAAATCTGTTTTTACCTGTTCCCTGAAGTCCTTTCAAAATAATTGCTGTTTCATTCTTGATTCCAGGATGTTGAATCATTGATGCAATCCAGCCGAGAAGGTATTTATACACTTCATCGTTATTATCACAAATGGCTTCTTTAATGAAATTCATAAACATCTCAATTTTTGAGTAATCAGGCTTTTCAAGAATGTTGTATTTATAACCATGAAACGTTGAGAAAACATCTGGAGAATCAGATTTAAAGCAAACACCCTTAACGGTTAATGAAGACAATTGATTTAGTAGTACATCCCATGCTGTTATGGTTTTACCTTCTTCTTTAAATAATTTAATCATTTTGAGTGACTCTTTCATGTTTGATTGAAGAACGAATGATATTTGATTCATTTTGTCGTGTATGTTGTAATCTTTTTGAATGAAATATTTATTTCCACAATCTACAAAACGGATTACACGTGATAAATCCTCAATTACTTCAGAACTGTTTTTATACTGATGATTTTCAGCCTTGCGTCTAATATCTGTTATCAAAAACGAGTCATCAAGTTTGATATCAAATGTTATTTTTGGCTTACGTAATAAAGGCAAAACATATTCATCATAATATTCCTTTTGATATAGTTTTAGAATCTTCACTAAAACAAATGGAGAAGTCATTAAATGTGCATATCTATTACGTGCTTTTTCAAAATTACTTTTTGCATTTTCTGTTAAGCTGCAAAGTTATAAACGTTATCGTATGCTTCATTAATTAAATGATTAGGTAACGAATTAATTGCTTGAAACAGTGTGAATAATGTAACTTCTTTTTCTAAATTCATATTTCCACCGTCATTATGTACTTCAAAATCACTAATACCATCAACTATGCTCTGGGCAAGTTTATCGTCAATGTTTACATCTTTGTTTTCATTCATGATAGTCTTTATTTCTTCGTTCTTCTGTTCAACTCTTACCTTAATATTCAAATCATTTAATATATCATTCACTGTTCTGGTTATGGTCGAGTCGTAACTTCCACGAATGAATGAGTATGTTTTGATTGGTTCTGTTGCATTCTTGCGAACTCTTGAATCAGCCATAACTACTAAAGAACGCTTTGAATCATCCATAGAAGTCATTATATCAATATCGTAATCATTGCAGGAATAGCATTTAATCATTCTGTTCGAGGTTGAATAGAAGAAATTAGTGTTACAATAAATGTGAAGACCTCCTGAAGCGGTTTTAACGATAACATCTTTATCCGAAAGTTTTGATAAAATGTCTTTTCTAACTGTTTCTTTAAGTTCATCATTGTATGATTTATTGATATCAACATCTATAATCGTTAAATTTGAATTTTATTTACTAATAAAGCCATACCAGTTTTCCTTCCTCTTCCTCCATCGTGTTTGAGGTAGTTATGTAAATCAATCTTGTTTTCACCAATTCTTTCGTTGAGGGTTTTAGTTTCTGCCACAACTAATTCCTCAGCTAATGAATCAATAACTTTTTCATCAGAAACGATATAGTTGCTGTTGTTGTTTGTTGCTGTCATTTATCTAGGAATAAAAAATAAAAATAATTTTAAAACTAACTTTATTTTTGGGCTGCATCAAATTTCCAGGACTGTTGTCTAAATGTCATGTTGTCTCATTTTTTCAGAGAAGTTAAATAGTGACACTGAGTGACATAGTGACACCTTCAGTTATTCAAAAATAATTAATTATTGAATAACCTTAAACCATTAACGTAAACATTAACGATAACACATATTTCCAGTGATGTTGTCAAAATGTCATGTTGTCATCATTTTTCATAGAAGTTAATTAACCGAGTGACACTGAGTGACATAGTGACACCTTCAGTTCTTCAAAAATAATTAATTATTGAATAACCTGAAACCATAAACGATAAAATATATTTTTGGTCGTTTATGACAAAAATAAATGGTTCATTTACTCACAATATTTTTGTACAAAACGACCCCAAACTTTTAACTTCTTTTCTGCAGTTTCTAATGCTATCTTAGCGAGTTCATATTCTCTAAATTCTCTCTTTAAATCTTCTTGTTCCCATTGGTCTAGTTCGTATGGAGAATCTCTACAACCATAACATATCTCACGTTCATGTTCTAATTGTTTTTCACACATTTTTCCAACTTCTTCAAACAAATGTTTAGCATTCTCTACTGTATCTTCGAGTTCTTCTTCATCTAATTTCTCATGAACTTTCTTGTCTATGGAGTCCATAATTTTTCCAACTGCTATGCAATATTTTGGAGAAGCCCACATTGCTATATAGTTTATAAGTCTTGGGTCTACATACGTTCCTCTAACCTGTTTGATTTCATCAGGAATTCCCGCATGAATTTTGTATAAAAACCAACCGTCGGAATTCCGGCGGTTGCTATATTCTTCACAAAATGCCTTATAATACTCTTCCCAGGACTTATTTTCCAACAACTTTCTAAAGTCTTTTCTAAACTGCTGACACATCTTTGTTGCATTAATGTAACCATCCTTGTCTCTACGTAAGACTTCAATATCGTTATAAGTGCCTTTCGTGAATGTTTCGCCATTTGATTTGTTCGTGAATGTTTTTGCTTCGACTGACATTTCTTTTCTTACATACAAAATAAAAAAATAAATAAAAATAATTTTAAAACTAACTTTATTTTTGGGTTGCATCAAATTTCCAGTGATGTTGTCAAAATGTCATGTTGTCTCATTTTTTCATAAAAGTTAATTAACCGAGTGACACTGAGTGACATAGTGACACCTTCAGTTCTTCAAAAATAATTAATTATTGAATAACTGGGGAAATGAATTTACGTCAAATGTGCAATTTATAAAATCTTATGTCGACGAGCGTTCATTGAACTCTATACCATGCGAATACAGTCATAAATGGTGGCATGTAATCTTTACTTTGTCCCGTTGTTTGTGTATATCCTGAAACGCGATGTGTATGGTTTCCTTCTCCCTGAGTGTCACTCCAGTAACAATTTATGGCAAACTTAACGTTGTCTTTAACATCATATCCTTTACCTTTTGTCATTGCTGACCAATCCCAATATCTATGCTTATGCCAACCCGCTTGAGATGTACTTAAATCTATGTAGTGACTGTGTGCAGGTAAATTTTCACCTGTAATCGTTTTACTTCCTCCTGTTTCCTTTGAAGAGTTTGCACAATACAAAAACCTGTCAACTATTTGTTCCCACATACCAAAACCCAGAACTGTTGCTGGATTTGTTGAATTCATTGACGTATAAATAGAACCAATGGGGTAAATCATCTCAAGAATTGTATTTAATCCATTATGAATATTGAATTTATTATATAATATTGAATTTAGGTGAGTATTTAAAACTGGTCTTGTTATCAATATTAACGTATTATTTTTGAAAATTGCTTTTCTAACATCTTGAAATTTTGTGATTTCAGACCAGTTTCTTCCATCACTACTGATATTTACTAAATCACCACATCCTAAAGCAATGAAATACCCATCAATATAAAATAAATTTGTAAATCTATAATTTTGAGTAAGTTTTGGAGTGAATGAATAAACCAATTCCCAATTTGATAAATCCTGTGATAAATAAATATGTCTGTTATAACTTACAGGATATGAATAGACCATTTCACCTGAAACGAGAACATAAACATTTGATCCATAACATAAAGCTTCAATGTCTCCATCAGCTTGAAAAATTTGTTCAAATTGACCTTGTGGTATTGAAGATGATCTATAAATTTTATCATTTTGTAGGATAAAATACATGTTGTTAAAGCAATACCACTTACTTGTATAATCAATTTTCAAATCTGATGACATCATACTAAACATATAATAATTTATCCCATCCTCACTAATGAAAATTTGATTGACTTCATAAATTAGTACCCATTTATTATTAACGCATCTAATAGGATTATTTGGAAATTTAAATTTAGCATCTTGATTTAAATTACATTTGAACCATTGGATACAATCGAATGAATAACAAGGGCAAAAATCATCTTCAACCGTTATCATTCCATAAATTTACCGTTATTATATTCAACATATAAAATTCTTGGATTAATGATTGGCTTTCGTGTATCAGGATTCAAAACAGATGGAGTAAATGATTCATAGTTTTGAAAATCATTTGTTTTAAAATAATAAAGCACTCCAGCTGTATAAAATAAATACATGGTCACTCCATCGAAACATATCCATTCAAAAGAATCTATATCAAAGGTTTTATCTGATGATTTCATAAAATTTAAAAATGGTGGAGTAAAATAGACCTCTGATTGTTTTATTTCTTCATTAACAAATGATATATTAGCTTTCTTATTTAACTCACTATCCACATATGTTTTATCCGCTTTCTTCATTAACTCATTGTTAACATAAGTTTTATCTGCTTTAAGGTCTAAACATCCTGAAACCCATCCTGTATCAGCTTTAGTTTTAAGAATCTTCGATGTCCGTTCATGATACCATTCAACCCTTTCTATAATTTCATTATCTTTTTCATTAACATATTCCTTATCTGCCTTCTTCATTAATTCACTATCCACAAGTCCCTTATCTGCTTTCTCCTCTAACTCACTATCCACGTATTCCTTATCTGCTTTCTTCATTATGTCATTTAGGAAACCTTTTATGAATTCCTCATTTAAATTAAATCTTCCAATCTTCAAAACTTTAGGAAATGCATTTAATGCGTAATATCTTTGTTCTTCTGGTGGAATTGATGTTATATCATCCGTTATTCCTTTAATTTTTGAATTCATAAATAAAATTTCTTTTATATTTGATATCACTGCACCACCTTTGCAAACGAATTCGAAATGGTCATTTTTCAATACTATCTCCAAATCTCCATATTTCAACCTTTGTGTTTGTTGTGCCGTCTTTGAATTATATGCATATGTGGCGTAAGTAATGGTCTGTGCCTTAAGTTGCTGTGGTTGCTGTTGTTTAATCATTTATTATGATTTAAAAATAAATATTTAATCTGTTATCTCATCAGCTATTTTTTCTATTTGAAATTGCCATAATATTTCATTCATAAATTCTAAATCACAATCAAATAGGTCAGTTATTCTAAATTTAATATTTGATAAATCTTTTGAATGAAGAATAAATGAATTCCCGGATAATTGAAACGGATATGATAAAGAAAATGTGTTTAAGTTGATGGATAAAATGTTTTGTATTGATGGGTAAGAGTTAGGGTCTAATGTTTGATGTGAAAATCTCATTGGGGTATTAACTTTATCACATTTGATTAAAATGAAATTGGAACCAGTGTCAGAATACAAAACATCCCCAACATCTTTTTCAAAATTTAATATCCCCAACAATGAACGAAGATGAGGAGTACAAAATTTAATTTTCAGCGGAAATTTAATAAGGTTATTTATTTCATCAAGTTCAAAAAGTTTATCAGGTTTTGATTTAAAATTTTCTTCATACCATACGATAAATGATTCATTTAAATAACTTAAAATCATGTTAATATCCCATTTCGTTATCACATTATTTATATACATATCATACGTTTTTTCAAGGTCATCTTTAATAAATGATATATAATCTGAAGGGTCTAAAAGAATGGGATTAAATTTACCACTCACAGAAACGAGAGTAACATTATAAATTCCGCTAACTGTTAAATTTAATTCACAGTTATTATTCGAAATAATATTGATAATTGACATTTTTATTACGATTAAAAATATGGTAAAGCGTTATTTTCCAGTGATAAATAAAACTAGAATAAGATTACCTCAAGAATTCATAAATTCAACGAATAAGAAATTCATTCATGTTATAAATTTTAGTGTTTTCAGAAAATATGAGTCAATGTCATATTCATCATCGGGTTATATTTCACTTCATTCAAATTTAGTTCAATCAAACCCATATAATGACCATTTCATAAAATTTTCAGATGGTATTAAAAATGCAATTGATAGATTAAAATATGAACAGATTGACAATATCGAATTTTTGGAATTTTGGTTTAAATATCCCGATGGAAAAAAGATTGAAGTTAAAGATAAAGCTGATACTATAACAAAAACAATTACAATGACCGATCCAGATAGTGGGGAACAAAAAGAAATAAAACAAACGATAGAAACTGGTGAAAGGTCAATTATTATTGATTATGATTCAAAGGATTATTATTCAATAATGTTAATGCTTGAATATTAAATAGCCTTAACAAAGAATTTTTCAAGTGATATTTTATATTCATCAACTATTTTATTATAAATATCATTATAAGTTAAATGAAGTTCAGTTGTTGTTCCGTTCTTTGATATCTTAATTGTGCTAATATCCTTTATAGGATTTATTTTTGCAACTGTTCCGCAGCATGAAACCTCATCATCTATGAAAAATTGAATCTTAACGTCTGAATCTTGAACATCACAAAGAATGGCGATAATGTGAATTAATGATTCATAAGGTAAAATAATTAAACCGGATTGATCAATTAAATTTATTATTGAATCATAATTATCAGTTATTATATCACGGTAAATTTTCATTAATTCAGAATTAATGTCTATTTTATATGGCGCATTGCGACTGTAATCGTAGATTCCTGGGTTCTCGATGTTTGATGAAAGAGGTGGGGGGTATGTTGGATAAGTGGGAATTTCAACAGGTTCTTTACCGGGTTCAGATAAAATGATTGGGTCTCCATTCTCATGGTTTTCTTCATTCTCTCATTCTCTTTTCGGTAAGTCACGAGTTAATAAATTTGGTTGAGTTGCTGACCTTGTTAATTCAGGGCTAACATTAACTTTAACATTTTGAATAATTCGTGATTTATCATCATTTACGTTATAACCAACCGTAATCTCTGCTTTTGCGTTAGTGTTCTTTTGACTTGTGAAACGTCTTCTCATTTATAATTGAATAAAAAAAGAAAAATATATTTAAAGTTTTATTTAGTTGTTACGGTAATATCCCAAGGTTCATCATTGTTTGCTTATACTTTCTTTGTAACTGCACCAATTATGTTATTGATATTGCTTTGAGTTTCTTCCAGTCTTATTTTATCATTTACAATATCTTTAATCATTTCATTACATGCATTCTTAAAACCATCTGATTTTTCTAATTTACGTCTATCACTTTCTTTAATTAAATCAAAGTTATAACCTTGTTGAGAATAAAGTGGTTTCTTTATCAATTCCTTGAACGCTTCTGAAAGTGAAGATGAAGAAATTCTTGCCACTTGAATTGGTTTAAATTCTGCTTTCATTGCTTCTTTCTGTTCATTGAACACTGGATCGAATAAAGCAACTTTAAAGAATTTCTTAGCTGGAATTTCAGGTCTCAAATTTGCATATTGACCATCAAACTGATTAACATATCGTGGTAATCCATCCGGTCCCTCTTCAATAGCGTTTAATTCTTCATTGAAATAAGAATATGGATTATGACGGTATGAATTAATTGGACCATGTTCACCTTCTCCAATGTATTGTTTAACAGCTTTTCCATTTTCATCAAATTGCATAGGATAACATTCATTATATGCTTTACGTTTAGGATAATCAGATACAGTTAATTTGTAACCATTTATGACTTTAATATTACCTTGACCATCAGTAACGAAAACTTCATTTATACCATCAGGTTTTCCATTTGGACCTGTAATGTCTGCTTCGTGTGCTTCCCAATTTGGACCATGACGTTTGGCATATGCTTGAGCTTCTGGTAATGTTAAAACGTTTCTCATTTGTTTAACATCTTTTGAAGACCAGCAACAATATGGACTAATTCTTTCATTCCGTCTGGAACTTTCATAGTTCTATTATATGCACCCTTTTTGTTTGTCCCTTGTTTTAATGGAACCTGTAGAAGATTTGCTATTTCTGTCATGTTTAATTATAAATAAAAAATAAAAATTAATTATAAAAAGTTAATCAAATTTAACACTCCTTTATTTAAATCAACTATTATTTTTCCATGTTCACCTAATTGCTGATATTGTGTGTAAAGTTCATTAATGCTCATTGGTAAATTCACTTGATAAAGCATAACGTTCAACTGTTGACGACTAAAACCACTGAAAATGAAAAGGTTGATAGATTTGATTTAATGTTTGTGCTTAATGCTTTGAAGTATTGAACAGCCATGAAGAATGAACACTGAATGTGTCGACATTGAGTTAATAACTGATTAAAATATGATTTCTCATTTGTTATTAGTTTTGATTTCACCGCATCATCTAGAAAAATGAGTGAATGCAAAAATTCTCTATCAAAATTTGAAATAGAAAGTGTTTCAAATAATTCATCCCGTTGTTTATCAATAATTTTATCCTCTAATCCTTGCTTCTTGATTGTATTATATAATTCTTTATACATTAAAAAGTTTTTTAAATAATCTTCTGCTTCTTCTTGTGATAAATAAATAATTGGAATTTTGATTAAATGCTTTAAAGATTCAAATGTATCATCTGAAGGTGAACCTGAACGGTTGATATAAATTAACACATGTGAATGGGGGAAGTGTTAGCAATAATGATAATTTGTTTTAATATCGTTAATGTTTTACCTTTATTTTGTTTACCAATTGCTGCAGTGATTGAATTTAAGTAACATTCAGAATATGGAATTTTCATTAATTTTTCCTTAGATAGAGCATTTCTATTATCACTCAATGCTTCATTAATCATATCATCTACGTATGTATTATATACTCCCGCTAATTCTTCAGAATTTAAATCCATTTAATCAAAAATAAATTTATAATTTTATACATTTCTATTCATCAATATTTCATCATATGAACTTCTATACTGTGGTGGTGTACCTGTTGGATGATATTTCAAACCTTCATCCGGTGTCCATGTCCAATACGTAGTCCTAGTAAACCAAACCTGAGGAGGATTTGTCACCTTTGAACAGTAAGTGTCATTTACACCCTGAATGATTGGATAAGCTTTCACTTGTACTGTAACTTGTGAGTTGAAAGTTTCTAATCCATCAAAGAATATACCCGCTCCATCACGTTGAACTGGAATAGTGCATAAGAATGAAGTTTGGTCTTTCCATGTTCTAGCTAATGGTGTGCCATTATCATCATTCAGTGGTCTAGTTAATGAGTCCTCGTATTCTTCTGTGCATTCATTCACTCCATCTAAATCAGAAGCTTGAAGCATACGTGTAAAGAATATGTCACCCACTGTGGTCATCGCTTGATCGGGGAAGTTTCTGGAATCTATAGTGACCTGAAGACCTCGAAGCATTGGATTTTCTAAAACCGTTCTTTGCATTGCATTCTTCGGAAATGCTAACACAACATCTGTAACATTATGAAGAGCGTATGAGAAATCTGAGCTAATACCTTCAGGAGTGATGCAACCTCCATTTAGTGAACGAACGTCAATATGTTGAGCTGGAATCATGAATGGATCTTCCTTACTGAATAAACGTGGTATTGCTTTAACTGATTCTTCAATTAAACCGTATCCTGGTGTAATGCATTTATCCTCTAAAACTTCCATCTTTGTGCATGAAATAATAACGTCATCAACTGTTGCGTCAGCAGATGTAGCGGCTAAGCTTGTAATTAATTTGGCAGGAAGTCCGATTTGTTGGAATTTGCGATCATATTTATAAACATGATTCATAATCTTTTCATAATTTTCATCAGTTATCTTTTCATAAACGTAATTTTGTAAATCAGCAACTCTTAACGGGTCAACCTGACAAAATACTAAAGTATCCCTGAAAACATAATATTTAAGAATGATTTCACCAAATGATTTAGGATAATCATCGAACGCCTGAAATGCTAACAAATCATTTACCGGAATAATCATATCAAAAGTGATATCAACTTCTTCATTTGCTTTCTTGAAAACTTCTGAAGGGTCAATATATTTACCACATACTGAGTTATCATATTTTTGAACATTATTATATAACGAATGAACAAACTTTTTAACTTTCCTTTCTGATTTTGGTTTATATGTTGCAAATGCGAAAGATTCACGGGCGCAATCCATCTGAAGATAACCGGCATCACCTCTTTCGGTTTCTACTTCTAATTGTTTAAAGCTTTGATTTGATGATTTATAACCAACGAATAAACGCATGCATTTAAAAGCGGCATCACATGTGAAAGCTTTATTTGAAACTAGAGTTGCTTTAACTTTGCGTTTAATATATGTGTCACCTAATTGGTTCACATCATGAGCCGGATTTGTAATTCTTAAATGAGTTTGTTTATCATCAAAATATGGAGCATCAGAGTCATAGCATGAACTTTCAAGTTCTCTATAATATCTTCTTCCGTCATTCTTTGCGAATATTTCATTTATCTTTTCGAATGAATGAAACACATTTCCATTAATCGGTTTAGTGTTTGGCACCAAATAGTTAGTCGTCATTTATTATTAAATAAAAAATCAAAATTAAAAGATGAAAATGAATTTTTAATTTTAATGAAATAATCAACTATGGCTGCAGGATTCTTTAAGAAACTGTGGGATAAAGTAAAAAGAGGAGCGCATAAAGTTTGGGAAACAATGAAGAAAGGAGCAAATTGGATATTTAAGAATAAAGAAGCAATTAGTGACGTTGCTGAATCAATAACGCCAAAAGCTGCCCCAATAAGAGAAATATTAAATAAAGGAGAAAAAGTTTATCAAAGACTACAACCGATACTAAGATAAAAATAATATTTATTTTTTTTCCACTATCTACCCCTATTTTATTAAGTATTCCTTCAGCAATTCCACCAATTGCGTTACCTGCTTGTGCTCCCATCGCCGGATTACCTGCTTTTGTACCTAATACTCCACCTATGATAGTTCCTGCCGTTTTCGCTACTGGTGCCAAAAAGTTTGCAACAGGTTTAATAACCTTTTTATAAACCCAACCTGCAGCTTTCTTAATTCCATCCCATAATTTTTTAAAGAATCCTGCCGCCATTTCTGATTTAATATTAATTAAAAAATATATTTCATCACTTATATTTTAATTTTTATTTAATGATAAATGAAACCGATTTTAAAAATAAATGAAACAGAGGAGGAAGAAATAAATGAAAGTGAAAATGTTCAACAAAAAATAAACATTGTTAAACCCATTACTGAAATAAAAATTTTTTCATCTGTTGAAGAATTTAATAACTATTATGCTAACAATAAAAAATTATTTGAAGAATTGACAACATGTAAATTGAATAAAATGTTTAAAGTTGATGGATTCAAAATTTCAAAAATAAAAGGAGTGGTTAGTTTGAAATCTATTCCTCAATCAAGAATCACCTCATTAATGAAAATAGATGATTTAACAAAAAGAATAGAAATTATTGAAGAAAGAATGAATCAAATAATTGATATCATAAATCATGACTCGTTGAGCCCGGGTCCTTAAAGCCCAAGGCATAAAGTGCCCAGGACTTAAAGTCCATCACTGAGTTCAAGGTTATATTCATCAAATATTTCATTATTAAATGCAACTTCTGCTAGTTTATTTATTTTTTCAATACGATCATTTGAAAGTCTATCGTTTAATTTTTTCTGAAGTTTTTCATTTTCTAGTTCTGAAACTTTATTTGGATGATATTTAAACCCGTTAAATTCTTTTTCCTCAGTTTTGATCATTAATTTACAAAGAACTTTTGTGGTTGGAATTCGTTTAAACCATTTATCATTAATATTTGTTATAAATTCAATATTCGGAATTAATTCCCAAATTTTTTGCATTTTCAATTAATTTATTATCAAATGCAAAAGCAATAGGTTTAATATTAAACTTACCTTTATAATATAAACTTTCTACATAATCATCGAAATAAACATCTACTTGTTTAACATTTTCAAGAATTGGTGAAAGAGCATCCATTAATTGATTGACGGTTACGAATCTTGATCCACTCATTTTCATTAAAAAAAAAAATAAATTATTCAAAAAATGTAAGACATGAATTTTTAAAATTTATTTTTCATTCATGAAAATAATTATTTCTAATTTCTTTTACTCTCTCGTACATACTAGATTTAAAGAATTCAGAACTTTTACCATAATCTCCTAAATGTTTTCTTATCCCTAACGTGTGCCAGTTATTATATGAAACTGAATAAACTTTATCTTTATCTTTACACCTTTCATCACTTCCAATATATTTATATTTCAATTTTGATTTAGCATTTTCATATTCATTAACGTTTAATAATTCACAGTCTTCCTTTTTAAATAAATGTTTTATGTATTCAGGATTTAATACTCTACGTTTATATGCTCCTAACTTAGTTCTAAAGGTTTTTTACAAAATTTAGGAATTCCATCCTCTTTAATGTCATCAATGATTTCCATTTCATTATTTTCAATTTCTTCTTCTCGTTTATGAGGTCTTTGATTATGACTCCATTGATTCCATGAAATTAAATATTCTTTATCATTATATTTATACCTCATTAGCTTATTTTGGCTTTCATATTCATTTAATAATTCACAATCTTCATTTTTAAATTGAAGTTTAACCCATTCAGGATTTAAACAATGTTTAATTAATCGCGGAATATCTGACATCATCTATATATAGCTTCTTTTATAAAAGATAAAAAAATAAATTATTTTAAAATTAATGTTAATTTTTTAATGATTTATAAATAAATATATTTTAATGCATCGTCTATATATAGATGTAACAAAAAAAGTCACTAAACCCTTCCACATATACTACTCAGAAAATTTTCCAAAAGTATTGTCAAAAATGCAAAAGAATTGCCCAAACCGACATGCTTAATCTAAATTCAAAGAATTAAGCATGACATAGAGTGATTGGGATAAAAATTCTTTTAAATTATAGGCATCCTGACGAAATCCCTATTGACCTAGCTTTTTCTATTGTTATCACATCATTTCTCATCAATAGACTTAATCAAAATTCATAAATTATGAGTAGTAGGATAGGAAGGGTTGTGTGACTTTTTTTGTTGCATCTATATATAGACGATACATTAAAATATTTATATACTAAACACATTAATTTTAAAATAATTTATTTCATCTTTTATAAAAGAAGCTATATATAGATGATGTCAGATATTCCGCGATTAATTAAACATTGTTTAAATCCTGAATGAAAGATTCACTACCATAATGAAATAAAAAATAAAAAATTTTTTAAAAAATAAACTTTAAAAAGAATTTGATGAGTTCAACATAGAACTTTAAGAAACTAATGAATATTTGAATTTATGAAATCAATTATTTGATTCATTCTTTCTTCAATCTCTTCTATTCTTTTTGTTAAATCATCTATTTTCATTAATGAGGTGATTCTTGATTGAGGAATAGATTTCAAACTAACCACTCCTTTTATTTTTGAAATTTTGAATCCATCAACTTTAAACATTTTATTCAATTTACATGTTGTCAATTCTTCAAATAATTTTTTATTGTTAGCATAATAGTTATTAAATTCATCAACAGATGAAAAAATTTTTATTTCAGTAATTGGTTTAACAACGTTTATTTTTTGTTGAACATTTTCACTTTCATTTATTTCTTCCTCCTCTGTTTCATTTATTTTTAAAATCGGTTTCATTTATCATTAAATAAAAATTAGAATATAAGTGATGAAATATATTTTTTAATTAATATTAAATCAGAAATGGCGGCAGGATTCTTTAAAAAATTATGGGATGGAATTAAGAAAGCTGCAGGTTGGGTTTATAAAAAGATTATTAAACCCGTTGCAAACTTTTTGGCACCAGTAGCGAAAACGGCAGGAACTATCATAGGTGGAGTATTAGGTACTAAAGCAGGTAATCCGGCGATGGGAGCACAAGCAGGTAACGCAATTGGTGGAATAGCTGAAGGAATACTTAATAAAATAGGAGGTAGATAGTGGAAAAATAAATTATTTTAAAATTATTTTTATCTTAGTATCGGTTGTAGTCTTTGATAAACTTTTTCTCCTTTATTTAAAACTTCTCTTATTGGGGCAGCTTTTGGTGTTATTGATTCAGCAATGTCACTAATTGCTTCTTTATTCTTAAATATCCAATTTGCTCCTTTCTTCATTGTTTCCCAAACTTTACTCGCTCCTCTTTTTACTTTATCCCACAGTTTCTTAAATATACCTGCAGCCATAGTTGATTATTTCATTAAAATTAAAAATTCATTTTCATCTTTTAATTTTGATTTTTTATTTAATAATAAATGACGACTAAACTATTTGGTGCCAAACACTAAAACCGATTAATGGAAATGTGTTTCATTCATTCGAAAAGATAAATGAAATATTCGCAAAGAATGACGGTAGAAGATATTATAGAGAACTTGAAAGTTCATGCTATGACTCTGATGCTCCATATTTTGATGATAAACAAACTCATTTAAGAATTACAAATCCAGCTCATGATGTGAACCAATTAGGTGACACATATATTAAACGCAAAGTTAAAGCAACTCTAGTTTCAAATAAAGCTTTCACATGTGATGCCGCTTTTAAATGCATACGTTTATTCGTTGGTTACAAATCATCAAATCAAAGCTTTAAACAATTAGAAGTAGAAACCGAAAGAGGTGATGCCGGTTATCTTCAGATGGATTGCGCCCGTGAATCTTTCGCATTTGCAACATATAAACCAAAATCAGAAAGGAAAGTTAAAAAGTTTGTTCATTCGTTATATAATAATGTTCAAAAATATGATAACTCAGTATGTGGTAAATATATTGACCCTTCAGAAGTTTTCAAGAAAGCAAATGAAGAAGTTGATATCACTTTTGATATGATTATTCCGGTAAATGATTTGTTAGCATTTCAGGCGTTCGATGATTATCCTAAATCATTTGGTGAAATCATTCTTAAAATATTATGTTTTCAGGGATACTTTAGTATTTTGTCAGGTTGACCCGTTAAGAGTTGCTGATTTACAAAATTACGTTTATGAAAAGATAACTGATGAAAATTATGAAAAGATTATGAATCATGTTATAAATATGATCGCAAATTCCAACAAATCGGACTTCCTGCCAAATTAATTACAAGCTTAGCCGCTACATCTGCTGACGCAACAGTTGATGACGTTATTTATTCATGCACAAAGATGGAAGTTCTAGAGGATAAATGCATTACACCAGGATACGGTTTTAATTGAAGAATCAGTTAAAGCAATACCACGTTTATTCAGTAAGGAAGATCCATTCATGATTCCAGCTCAACATATTGACGTTCGTTCACTAAATGGAGGTTGCATCACTCCTGAAGGTATTAGCTCAGATTTCTCATACGCTCTTCATAATGTTACAGATGTTGTTTAACATTTCCGAAGAATGCAATGCAAAGAACGGTTTTAGAAAATCCAATGCTTCGAGGTCTTCAGGTCACTATAGATTCCAGAAACTTCCCCGATCAAGCGATGACCACAGTGGGTGACATATTCTTTACACGTATGCTTCAAGCTTCTGATTTAGATGGAGTGAATGAATGCACAGAAGAATACGAGGACTCATTAACTAGACACTGAATGATGATGATGGCACGCCATTAGCTAGAACATGGAAAGACCAAACTTCATTCTTATGCACTTTCCAGTTCAACGTGATGGAGCGGGTATATTCTTTGATGGATTAGAAACTTTCAACTCACAAGTTACAGTACAAGTGAAAGCTTATCCAATCATTCAGGGTGTAAATGACACTTACTGTTCAAAGGTGACAAATCCTCCTCAGGTTTGGTTTACTAGGACTACGTATTGGACATGGACACCGGATGAAGGTTTGAAATATCATTCAACAGGTACAACCACCACAGTATAGAAGTTTTCATATGATGAAATATGATGAATAGAAATGTTTAAAATTATTAAATTTATTTTTGATTAAATGGATTTAAATTCATCCACCCCTTATGAAGAATTAGCGGGAGTATATAATACATACGTAGATGATATGATTAATGAAGCATTGAGTGATAATAGAAATGCTCTATCTAAGGAAAAATTAATGAAAATTCCATATTCTGAATGTTACTTAAATTCAATCACTGCAGCAATTAGTAAACAAAATAAAGGTAAAACATTAACGATATTAAAACAAATTATCATTATTGCTAACACTTCCCCCCATTCACATGTGTTAATTTATATAAACCGTTCAGGTTCACCTTCAGATGATACATTTGAATCTTAAAGCATTTAATCAAAATTCCAATTATTTTTTTCACAAGAAGAAGCAGAAGATTATTTAAAAACTTTTTAATGTATAAAGAATTATATAATACAATCAAGAAAGCAAGGATTAGAGGATAAAATTATTGATAAACAACGGGATGAATTATTTGAAACACTTTCTATTTCAAATTTTGATAGAAATTTTTGCATTCACTCATTTTTCTAGATGATGCAGTGAAATCAAAACTAATAACAAATGAGAAATCATATTTTAATCAGTTATTAACTCAATGTCGACACATTCAGTGTTCATTCTTTATGGCTGTTCAATACTTCAAAGCATTAAAGCACAAACATTAAATCAAATCTATCAACCCTTTTCATTTTCAGTGGGTTTAGTCGTCAACAGTTGAAAGTTATGCTTTATCAAGTGAATTTACCAATGAGCATTAATGAACTTTACACACAATATCAGCAATTAGGTGAACATGGAAAAATAATAGTTGATTTAAATAAAGGAAGTGTTAAATTTGATTAACTTTTTATAATTAATTTTTATTTTTTATTTATAATTAAACATGACAGAAATAGCAAATCTTTCTACAGGTTCCATTAAAACAAGGGACAAACAAAAAAGGGTGCATATAATAGAACTATGAAAGTTCCTGATGGAATGAAAGAATTAGTTCAATTGTTGCTGGTCTTCAAAAGATGTTAAACAAATGAGAAACGTTTTAACATTACCAGAAGCTCAAGCATATGCCAAACGTCAAGGTCCAAATTGGGAAGCACACGAAGCAGACATTACAGGTCCAAATGGAAAACCTGATGGTATATAATGAAGTTTTCGTTACTGATGGTCAAGGTAATATTAAAGTCATAAATGGTTATAAATTAACTATATCTGATTATCCTAAACGTAAAGTATATAATGAACGTTATCCTATGCAATTTGATGAAAATGGAAAAGCTGTTAAACAATACATTGGAGAAGGTGAAAATGGTCCAATTAATTCATACCGTCGTAATCCATATTCTTATTTCAATGAAGAATTAAATGCTATTGAAGAGGGACCGGATGGATTACCACGATATTCTAACCAGTTTGATGGTCAATATGCAAATATTAGACCTGAAATTTCAGCTAAGAAATTCTTTAAAGTTGCTTTATTCGATCCAGTTTTCGCAAATGTTAAAGATGAACTTAAACAGCAATTCCAACCAATTATAGTAGCAAGAATTGCATCAGGTGCTTTATCTCAAGCATTCAAAGATTTAATTAAGAAACCATTATATCAGCAACGTGGTTTAACTTATGATTTAGTTAAGGAATCAGATAAAAGAAAATTTGAGAAATCAGATGATTATAAGAATGCAATTAATGAATATATTCGGTCTATTAATTTCGATGAAAATGCTAAAAATCAACTTCATGAACAAATACAGGGAATAATAGATTCAAAATTCCAGCAAAATAAAAGTTTAAATATATTTTTTTTATTCGATTATAAATGAGAAGACGTTTCACTAGTCAAAAGAACACTAACGCAAAAGCAGAGATTACGGTTGGTTATAACGTAAATGATGATAAATCACGAATTATTCAAAATGTTAAAGTTAATGTTAGCCCTGAATTAACAAGGTCAGCAACTCAACCAAATTTATTAACTCGTGACTTACCGAAGAATGAGGAGAATGAAGAAAACCATGAGAATGGAGACCCAATCATTTTATCTGAACCCGGTAAAGAACCTGTTGAAATTCCCACTTATCCAACATACCCCCACTCTTTCATCAAACATCGAGAACCCATATAAAATAGACATTAATTCTGAATTAATGAAAATTTACCGTGATATAATAATTAATAATTATGATTCAATAATAAATTTAATTGATCAATCCGGTTTAATTATTTTACCTTATGAATCATTAATTCACATTATCGCCATTCTTTGTGATGTTCAAGATTCAGACGTTAAGATTCAATTTTTCATAGATGATGAGGTTTCATGCTGCGGAACAGTTGCAAAAATAAATCCTATAAAGGATATTAGCACAATTAAGATATCAAAGAACGGAACAACAACTGAACTTCATTTAACATATAATGATATTTATAATAAAATAGTTGATGAATATAAAATATCACTTGAAAAATTCTTTGTTAAGGCTATTTAATATTCAAGCATTAACATTATCGAATAATAATCCTTTGAATCATAATCAATAATAATTGACCTTTCACCAGTTTCTATCGTTTGTTTTATTTCTTTTTGTTCCCCACTATCTGGATCGGTCATTGTAATTGTTTTTGTTATAGTATCAGCTTTATCTTTAACTTCAATCTTTTTTCCATCGGGATATTTAAACCAAAATTCCAAAAATTCGATATTGTCAATCTGTTCATATTTTAATCTATCAATTACATTTTTAATACCATCTGAAAATCTTATGAAATGGTCATTATATGGGTTTGATTGAACTAAATTTGAATGAAGTGAAATATAACCTGTTGATGAATATGACATTGACTCATATTTTCTGAAAACACTAAAATTTATAACATGAATGAATTTCTTATTCGTTGAATTTATGAATTCTTGAGGTAATCTTATTCTAGTTTTATTTATCACTGGAAAATAACGCTTTACCATATTTTTAATCGTAATAAAAATGTCAATTATCAATATTATTTCGAATAATAGCTGTGAATTAAATTTAACAGTTAGCGGAATTTATAATGTTACTCTCGTTTCTGTGAGTGGTAAATTTAATCCCATTCTTTTAGACCCTTCAGATTATATATCATTTATTAAAGATGACCTTGAAAAAACGTATGATATGTATATAAATAATGTGATAGCGAAATGGGATATTAACATGATTTTAAGTTATTTAAATGAATCATTTATCGTATGGTATGAAGAAAATTTTAAATCAAAACCCGATAAACTTTTTGAACTTGATGAAATAAATAACCTTATTAAATTCCCGCTGAAAATTAAATTTTGTACTCCTCATCTTCGTTCATTGTTGGGGATATTAAATTTTGAAAAAGATGTTGGGGATGTTTTGTATTCTGACACTGGTTCCAATTTCATTTTAATCAAATGTGATAAAGTTAATACCCCAATGAGATTTTCACATCAAACATTAGACCCTAACTCTTACCCATCAATACAAAACATTTTATCCATCAACTTAAACACATTTTCTTTATCATATCCGTTTCAATTATCCGGGAATTCATTTATTCTTCATTCAAAAGATTTATCAAATATTAAATTTAGAATAACTGACCTATTTGATTGTGATTTAGAATTCATGAATGAAATATTATGGCAATTTCAAATAGAAAAATAGCTGATGAGATAACGGATTAAATATTTATTTTTAAATCATAATAAATGATTAAACAACAGCAACCACAGCAACTTAAGGCGCAAAACACCCAGGTCCTTCAGACCATTACATACGCCATATATGCATATAATTCAAAGACGGCAGAACAAACGCAAAGGTTGAAATATGGAGATTTGGAGATAGTATTGAAAAATGAACATTTCGAATTCGTTTGCAAAGGTGGTGCAGTGATATCAAATATAAAAGAAATTTTATTTATGAATTCAAAAATTAAAGGAATAACGGATGATATAACATCAATTCCACCAGAAGAACAGAGATATTACGCATTAAATGCATTTCCTAAAGTTTTGAAGATTGGAAGATTTAATTTAAATGAGGAATTCATAGAAGGTTTCCTAAATGACATAATGAAGAAGGTGGATAAGGAATACGTGGATAGTGAGTTAAATAAGAAGGCAAATTTGGTTTATGTTGATGAAAAAGATAATGAAATTAAAGAAAAGGTTGAATGGTATCATGAATGGACATTGGAGACTTTTAAAGTTAAAGCTGATACAGAATGGGTTTCAGGATGTTTAGACCTTAAAGCAGATAAAACTTATGTAGATGAAAATTATGCAAAGAAGTCGGAAGTAAATGATGTGATTACAAGCATGAAAAATGAAATACTTCAAACATTATATCCTGTTGGTTCTATTTATACGTCAATGAACTCAACAAATCCATCAACAGTTTTAGGTTTTGGTACGTGGAAGCAGATTGTAGATAAATTCTTATACTGTGCTAGATATTCAAAGCAAACAGGTGGTTCAAAGAAAATTAAAGAAGCAAACCTTCCACCACACACTCATACAGGAACTACAAACACAACAGGTAATCATTCACATTCAATAACAAAAAGAGGTTATACAAATCTTGCAGCGGGTTCGGATAGGTGGGGAATGAATAGATATGATATCACAACTGACCCAGTAGATTCAAGCACAGGTATTTTCTGTGGAACCGCAGGTAATCATTCACACACTTTCACAACAAATCCAACAGGCTCGGGTAAAGATTACATGCCACCATTTGTGACTGTATTCGCATGGTACCGCGTTCATTGAATGTGCTTGAGCTCCAAAAATGAGACAACATGACATTTTGACAACAACACAGGAGGAAGGCAGTTATGAATTATTTTTGAAGAACTGAAGGTGCTACCATGTTACCATGTGCTACCAGGTTAATTAACTTCTCTGAAAAAATGAGACAACATGACATTTAGACAACAACACAGGAGGAAGGCAGTTATGAATTATTTTTGAAGAACTGAAGGTGCTACCATGTTACCATGTGCTACCAGGTCATTTAACTTCTCTGAAAAAATGAGACAACATGACATTTAGACAACAACACAGGAGGAAGGCAGTTATGAATTATTTTTGAAGAACTGAAGGTGTCACCAGGTCACCAGGTCACCAGGTTAATTAACTTCTCTGAAAAAATGAGACAACATGACATTTAGACAACAACACAGGAGGAAGGCAGTTATGAATTATTTTTGAAGAACTGAAGGTGCTACCATGTTACCATGTGCTACCAGGTTAATTAACTTCTCTGAAAAAATGAGACAACATGACATTTAGACAACAACACAGGAGGAAGGCAGTTATGAATTATTTTTGAAGAACTGAAGGTGCTACCATGTTACCATGTGCTACCAGGTTAATTAACTTCTCTGAAAAAATGAGACAACATGACATTTAGACAACAACACAGGAGGAAGGCAGTTATGAATTATTTTTGAAGAACTGAAGGTGCTACCATGTTACCATGTGCTACCAGGTTAATTAACTTCTCTGAAAAAATGAGACAACATGACATTTAGACAACAACACAGGAGGAAGGCAGTTATGAATTCAAATCATACTTTATAAAGCATCATTTACAGGTATTTCATCGTCAGTAAATGAATCATCATTATCATTTGGTTCAACCTGTTTATATAATCCTTTCATTTCTTCTTTCAAAACATAACACCATGTTTGTTTATCGTCTATTCTTCTATGTTTCCTATCACATTTATCCTTAATGCTCATTTGAAAGTTTTTGTCTTTCATGTCTGATGGTTTGCAGAATAGAGCATTTTTACACGTCATCTTTGACCGAACGAATGAGGCGAAGTTGTTTGTTATATTGTATGTATTCGTATTCTTCATTTATGGCTTCATGAACGATAGCAGTTGTTGTGTTCTCTGTTGTTGACATATCTGTCATTTCATACAAAATAAAACTAACTTTATTTTCTGACTTTCACAAAAGACCAAAAATAAACGCTTTACATGTATTTTTCAGCAACTTCGTCAAATAATTTTATAGCTTTATCTATCTCATCTACTTCAAACGTTTCTTTACCTTTCATGGGAGCACCATACCTTTTCTCAAACTTTTCAAGTAGTTCTGTTTCAGCAGCTCTCATATCATTAACGAACACAACCTTGACTCTATTGACTGTACTGTCATATCTTTGAGTTATATTATATGTTCTTCCTATCTTATATCTCTTTGTATTGAAGTCCTTCGGTTTCTGAACGATATAAAGTAAGCCTTCACTGCAACGTTCTGAGTCGAATGAACCATATGTTATGAAGTTATATCCAACAACTGGGTCTAACCATAACAAAACTATTGGTATAAGACTTTTGTCAATGAGATATGCTCTTGTTCCATGAAATGCTACTGATATCATAAGCTCAGGATTTCTTGTCAAAATTTTCTGAGTTGAAGCATTTCTAACCCAGTCGCTTGTTTTCTTTTCAGATGGAGATATAATGTCTGACAAAGAATATTTGTTGTATTTCTTTGAGTATCTTACGTTTAAATCACCTATTCTAACCACTTTGGTGTCATTGTCAATCTTTCTAACTGTTTCAAACTCAATGTTTGTCATTTCTGTCTTTACATACAAAATAAAAATAAAGTTAGTTTTATTTTTGTTGCTGAATTCAATAAAAAGATATTTTAGGTGAAGAGGTGAGATTTCACCTCCTTTCTCACCTAATTTTTCACCCCAGTTATTTTATAAGCGTTTTACATGGTAAACGTTATTTTTTAAATTTTGTGAAAACTCAACGGTTTGACACATACCCTAAAAATTATTTTACTCAGAATTTTGTTGCTGAATTCAATAAAAAGATATTTTAGGTGAAGAGGTGAGATTTCACCTCCTTTCTCACCTAATTTTTCACCCCAGTTATTTTATAAGCGTTTTACATGAATTGTACGATGTATATTTGAAATTCTAAACAATTTCGTAGCTTCTATTTCTTCTGTCGGTATGTCAAAAGTTTTAACAATGCCGAAAGTTTCTTTATACTTCTTCTTGACGTCAGATAATAGGAAATCGTCAGCTGTTGGATAGTTTTTGTTCAGAAATGCTAACATGTCCATTTTATCTTCTGCTGGTTTCTCTACTTCTTTCTTTAAGTCAGCATAGTCGTTTCTCATACGTTCTATCTCTTTGACGGAGTAGTTATATTTCCTCATTGCTGCTTTACATTTTGAACATTGCGGATTCATTTTTGCGTTATACATTGAAACATTACCAGCTAAAATAACTAAAGCATCAATGGCTTTCTTTAAATCTGAAGCAGTTGGTTTTATCTGTTTGTTCCATACTTTGCCTCTTCTGTCTTTATCTCTTATCTGCCACACACATTCAGCAGCTAATGAAACAAAGTTGTCGTAAGTCTTAAACTCCTCAGATTTATATATGTCAGAAATGTTTTTATAAACCATGTCGCAATCTTTGTTCATAACTTTATGGTTGCAATGAAAACCAAGGAATTCATAATTTACTTTACGTATGAACTTCTTTATTTCTACTGAATCAGTAACTTTAACTTCAATTTCATCGAATTCAGGAATAGTTAGTTTTTGTTGCTGAACTTCCGGTAATTTAGGCAAATGGTCTATGATATCTTGCATTTCATATAGCTCCTCTCCATTTGTTTCATCTTTCGCACTACAGTCTAAATTACTTGTTAAAAGTTCTTGCTTTATTCTTTGTATTTCTGTTTCAAAAGTATATGAAGAAGGAATGAAGTTTTTCATCTCTACCAACATTGACGTAGGATTCATGATTAATGAATTTGGTGCCGTAGTTGTGGACAGAGTCCCGCCGTTCGTGGCTTGAATTGTTGTTGTGCCGATTGTTGAAATCATATCTTTTATACAAAATAAAAAATAAAAATAAAACTAACTTTATTTCTTCTGTCTTAAGGAAATTCATGAAAATTCACGAGGGTGAAAAAACTGGTGAGAAAACTGGTGAAATCTCACCTCTTCACCTAAACATTATTTTTGCTGAATTCAGCAACAAAATGAACGAGGTCAGGATGTATGTAAATACCTTTGAATTCATTTATAATGCCCTTAGTAAGCTCATAAAATGCTTGTTTTGAGGTGGAGCCAAAAGTGGCTCGACCGTATTCTTTCAACCAAAACTCAAGAATTTCCTGCATGAATTTTGTATAAAAAAACAACCGTCTGAATTCCGGCGGTTGCTATATTCTTCACAAAATGCCTTATAATACTCTTCCCAGGACTTATTTTCCAACAACTTTCTAAAGTCTTTCCTAAACTGACTGACTGACTGACTGACTGACTGACGGCACAAAGTGGCTTAACGTAAACATTAATATATAAAATTCATGAAAATTCATGAGGTTAGATATCAGGTTAGATCTACCCTTCTACCCTAAACATTATTTTTGGGTCATTTACGTTCATTACGATGAAATCATGTAAATTCAATGAGGTGAAAAATTAGGTGAAATCTCACCTCTTCACCTAAACATTATTTTTGGGTCATTTACACTCATTACGATGAAGAAGTCTTGACAAAACATATACGTTCATGTTTGACAAAACATATACGATGAAATCATGACAAAACATATACGATGAAGTCATGACAAAACATATACGTTCATGTTTGACAAATCATTTACGATGAAGTCATGACAAAACATATACGATAAAATATATTTCCTGTGTTGTTGTCTAAATGTCATGTTGTCTCATTTTTTCAGAGAAGTTAAATGACCTGGTAGCACATGGTAACATGGTAGCACCTTCAGTTCTTCAAAAATAATTCATAACTGCCTTCCTCCTGTGTTGTTGTCTAAATGTCATGTTGTCTCATTTTTTCAGAGAAGTTAATTAACCTGGTAGCACATGGTAACATGGTAGCACCTTCAGTTCTTCAAAAATAATTCATAACTGCCTTCCTCCTGTGTTGTTGTCTAAATGTCATGTTGTCTCATTTTTTCAGAGAAGTTAATTAACCTGGTAGCACATGGTAACATGGTAGCACCTTCAGTTCTTCAAAAATAATTAATTATTGAATAACCTGAAAACATTAACGATAAAATATATTTTTGGTCGTTTATGACAAATTTTTATTTTTATCATAAATGAATACCCCACAAGCTCAAAATTTACCACGAATCATAACAAGGGAGGAAATGATAAAAATGATGCAAGAATTTGCTAAAAATAACAAACCACTAAAACTGAGAAAATGTGGTTATGCAGTAATGATGGAAAGAGAGATGTTGTCAAAGAGGAATAAAAATTAAATTTGGATAGAGTTTAAAAATTCATCTTTATTAAATTCATCTCTTCCAATCAATTTATTTATTCTATTAAATTCTTTTATTTTTGCTTCACTCAGTTTAAGGATTGAACGGTAAGTTTCTAATTTTTCGATTATTTCCTTATCGTTTTCAGTTCCATTAGTTTTATAGGCATCAACCCCATCACATTGTGGCTTCTTTTTGTAATAGCATATTTTTGATTTAATTCTGTTTAGTTTCTTTTTATATTCATCGTCTGGACTCTTGGCTGCTTCGTTGTCACTCATTTCTTACGAATTAAAAAAATTAAATATTATTTAAATATAATGGGGTAATAAAATAAATTGGAATTTCTATTAATTTATTGTCAACTTCAACTAATGCATTGCCGTTAATATATCTAACAAATTCAGCTATTGTGTCAAATCTTCGTCTTCTTTTTGTCATTGATTTATCAGTTTTTCCATAATCGAGATGAATCAAAACTTTATCCCCTTGTTTAAAATTCATGAGCCCCGAATTAATTTGTTCACGTTTAACATCATTCAACCTTTCCATTTGCTTTCTAATATATTCCCATTCTTTTGAAATATCATTTTTCATTTCCACTGGTTTCATGTTTATTGTTCTATGCCATGTATTATTGTAATAATATACTAACTGCTGTATGATGGAGTCATGATTTCCATCCCAGTATATCTGACCGTTAACCCCTAACGCATCTCTAAGAGTTCTCATTACCGCATCAACTATTTTATTATGAAACGTATATGGAGAGGATGAAAAGAAAAAATTAATTTGTGGGAAATAATGAGTCATAGTTGCCTGAAATCCTTTATCACCATCACCCCTGATATTATCTACTCTTTCATGATCTAGTAAGTATTGAATAGCTCTTCTTGTTTCCTGTTCTGTTTTCCCTTTCACTGGAATGCAATATAAATATCTAGTGTTAATGTTAATGGCAAATAAATAAGTAACGTTTCCTTTTGAATATTCCAGATGATCGATTTCGTATGAATATGGATATGGAGCAAATGAAGGGCGACTAAATTTTTCCTTTAACGGTTGAATTTTCGGGTCAATTGGTTTATTTAATATCTTGAAATCCTTTTTAAAATCTTTTTGCTTCTTTAATGTTTGAAATGGATATAATAAAGTGAATGATGAAGGATTAACTGAAGGAGGAGGAGGTACTGTCGTTGGAGGTTTTGGTGTTGCAAGTGGTTTAATTTTATCTGCTTTGATTTTGGATGAAGTTTTGGAATTCATTCCCCCCTTCATTAATTCTGGATGTATTCTATTCATTTGTTTTAAATATGCTGTATATAAAGGTTTGATATACTTTCCCGCTTCGAGTTTATGTTGAAGGATGAATTCCAAAAGTTGATCTTCATTTAAAAGTCGGGCTGAATATGGTTTAACTAATGAATCATAAATTAAAGCTTGTGCATCATTTATGGTCTGAAGGACCTGGGCGTTTTGTTCCTTTTGTTTTTGTTCCTTTGGCTTTTGCGGCTCAGGATTATATAAATTATATAATTCATCAATATCTTCTTCTGTTAATACTTTATTTTTGAAATCTTTCAACTGTTTAAGTTGTGATTTAGTTTTTCCCTTTGTATATTCATTATTTTTAATTTTGTCTTTAATTTCAGAAATTATTTTATTATGATATTTCAAAATTTCATTTTTATAATATGGATAATAATATTCCATATCATCACCCGTTATATTATTATTATATTTTTGGAGATATGATTTTAATTCATAATAATCAAGAAAATTTTGATTAAATACTAAATCATCAATTAAAATTTTTAAATCTGTGTTATCCATTTATATAAAAATAAAATAAATGTTTAAGGGTGCCCACCTCTTTGAATCATAGTATCAAAACCATCATTAACGGTTCCTTTTGTCTCTTCTGTGGCATTTCATTAAAAATAAAATTTTAAATTGTATTAAATAAATGGCATACAACATCCATTTTCACAACATACGGCCTTAGTGTGTGCTCCTGTTAATGCAGTCTTACCAATTGTTAAGCGAGTCATTGACCCGTTTTTAAGTTGTAAATTAATATTTTGACCATCAAATATCACTTTATCATTTATTATATCCAAATATTTTTTAGGTGTTAATTGCTTATTTTGTCTTAAACTAACACCCTTCATTTTTTGTGCAATCTTTTTAAAATCACTCCCATCAATTGAACCGTTGAATGATGTATAACACTTAGGACATAAAGCAACCATGTTATCACCTTGTTTCTCAATTGCTAAACCCAATAATTTTTTCTCATGTGCTTTTTCTTCAGCTTTATTCTTTAATTTAGGTTTAAATTTCTCATCAAAACAGAAGAAATCAAATGGTGCGAATTTGAAAATGTTTTTATCATAAAATTTTTTATCGGTAACAATTGCTTGAAATGCTTGAGTGTTAGGAAGATTTGGGTCGCCAGCGATTGCCCAATAAGATGAATCAGTATCACCTTCAATGAAATGAAAACGATTAACATCCATGCATTTATACATAAAAATCATAAATGAAAACCAAATACCAGTATTTAGCATTATCTAAAGTGAAGAATGCCTCTTGTAAACATGTATCACATCTATAAAATCTATCTTTAAGCATCACTTGATATGTATCTTCACCTATTTCTCTTATGTTTTTAAACTTATTTGACATACATACAACGCGTGCCTTCTGTGCATTCATTATTTTAGTCTTTGCGTAATTTTGTGTATTCATTGCATCGTAACCATATGATCCATTAAGTGAAATCTTGCAAAATAAACTTTTTCCTTTATTTCCTTCTAATTCAGCCTTTTGTCTTTCGTTCATAAATTTGTTCGCAAATTCATTAAAAACAAGTGTTTTTAGTAAATGTTAAAATTGATTGAATGTCATCGATGATAAAATGAAATCTGTCTATTAGATACCAAAGATAATAAGAAGAAAATGGTTGATATTGGTTGTGTGTTGATGCTAACTGAGTTAATTTCCTCTGTTTCTGGTCAACCGGTAGATTGTTTGATTTCATGTAATTATACATAAAACTGCCAATTGTTTTTTCATCTGTGATAATATCTAAGTTTCTTATTATCGGTAAAAAGTTTATGTAATCATTAATGTATTTTTCATCAATGTGACCCTTTACTTCAGCCACGAATAAAGTATTTTTCTTCTTAATTATTCCCAGTGCTTTTGCTTTCTTTGTTGCTGTATCACAAATGATAACACCATTCAATCTTCCCGGCATATACATTTTATGGTCAGTATATTGAATGAAATCATGAGGATTAGATGAAAATGATGAAGGATATAATGAATTAAAATCAACTCCAACGAAATGAGTCATAATGTTGGTGGTGTCCTCATTTGATACAGTTTTAGTTTCTGGACTATATGAAAGTTTATTAATGTGCGTGATTCCTTTAAGATTACACGATGTTGAAACATTTGATAAGCCACCAGTAATTCCATTACGGAGAATGTGATAAGCTTCAACTGAATCTAAAGTCATTGGTAAATTATTTTTTAATGCATAATTTCTTAAATTGATTCTTAAACGTTGAACATCTTCATCTTTATTTGATTTTACGACATTGCAATAACAACACATTAACTGACAATTTTCTTTTAGTATGTGGTTTTTCATTATCGATTCTATCCAATGTTGGTTTATTTGCATATGTAAACGCTTTACCACACATTTTACATTTAGATGAAAGGATTAAATCGTGATAGTATTGAAAATCATCCATTGAAACATTATTTTTACTATCCCTTTCTGCTTTTTCATCTTGTTTCTTATATGATTCAATTTTATATTTCCAATACTTTTTCGTTAATTCAAAACTTGATTCTATCTCTTCCTCAGGATATTTTTCATTAGGATTAAAGTCTTTATATGCTAAAGCGTAACGAATCATTGAAGCATTCGATGATAAAGAAAGATTATGAAGCATATCAATTTTATAAACAAATGTTTCTTCAATAATTTTATCAATTGGGTCAATCATAATTTCAACATCTTTATTGCAATAATGAATAAAATATTCTAATCTATTCTTAAAATTTTTAGCATCATTGAGATATATTTGATAATCACTATCTGATATAGTTTCTTGGTTAATGCTGAATAAAATGAATCTTGAGTGAATGGTTCCACTTTATATAATTCTTCTTCGTAATTTTCCCATGTGATGAATTGATAAGGGAAAAAGGATTTAACACGTGATTTATTGTTTCCGAAATCTTGAGTGAATTGTCTAATGTCCACCCGCTATATAATTTCTGATGTCAATAAATCTCAATTCATATGGAACGTTTGTTTTCTTTACAATGATTTGCTTAAATTGTGAAGATGAACCCAGCATTGATTTTATTTTCCATTTTGCAGTGTTTAAATCACGAAGAATTAAATTTAAATCAAACTTTCCCGAATTAAAACCTATGATATTCACTTTATTGAATTCCTCATCTAGAAGTTCTTTAAATGCTTCCTTCTGTTTTTCATTAATGTATGAGACAAAGTCCCCGCCGTTTGGTCCGTTTGCGACTTCATTAATTCTTCATATTGTTCAATATTTGATTTAGCAACTAATGAACAGGTTGAAAATAAAAACTCAATCCAATCAGAAATAAAAGAATCACTTGAAGTTAAGCAAAAATTCCTCGTATATGTTTTATCATTTAATTTAACCGTTGATGATACCATGAATGGTTTTAAGTAAGCATTCAAAGTTGCACACTCAGAAAGTTGTAATTCTTCTTTAGTCTCTAATGTTTCAAAGTCAAAAGTAATATAAATCTTGTCGGTTTATAATATTCTGCAAATTGTGAGCTAATAACCACTGATATATCTTCTGTTTCGTAATATGTGGTGCATATGGTTGCTGTGTCTTTTGCAACTGAACGTCTTGAATTAATCTTCCATTATTTTCTTTACATTTCTCACAATGCTTTAAAAATCTTCTTTGGTTTTTCCTTTCTGGATCATCACGGATAGAATAAACTTCTTCTTTACAATATGGACAAACTCTATAGCCGGTGAGTGCTTCAACGTCTGTTATTCTGTCAGCGTGAAGTTTTCCACATGGACTCTGTGTTAATAAAATATTTATTGTTTCAAATTCTGGATCTATCATTATTGATTCCACTAATGGAAAGTCTACCTTATTTATGTCCACGTCTTCTGGTTGAGGATCACAATAATAGAAATCAATATTAACATTTAACATTCTCGCTAATCTCTCACTTTCTGATGAAATGTCAAACCCTTCATATGAATCTATTGCTTCATTTAAATAGCTTCTACGAGTTTTAGGATTAACACCATCAGGAATGTTATAGAAGCGTTTAAATAACCTTCTACCTTCTGCTCTTATTTGATTATCATTCATTTTAGCTGTTCCGTTTTTGTTCATTTATGTAAGAATAAAAAATTAAAAAATAAAAATAAAGTTTATTTTTTTAAAGTCCATAAAATGAATTAAGAACACATAAATTTTTATCATCTGCGACGTGACGAATACATTTTAATTTACTCAAGAATGCGTACCCTGATACATTAAATCTAATTCCTGTCTTATTTAATTTCACAACTTTGAAAAGGAATGTATGAATAGCTATAAAATGATGAGAAGATGTTTTATGGGTTGCTTCCATTTTTTCTGAAATAAATGAATAAATATAATGTTTATAAGTTTTCATATCTTTTATGTTCTTAATAACGAATGGTATAGACCTTTCCACTTCGTCTTCCTTCGGTGCTGTTCTTTCATATGAAACATTATTGGTATCTTCAATAATGAAACCACAATCACACAAAATTTTATAGGTTCCAATGGTTTCTTTTGATATTTTATCTAATAAATCAAAAACTTTATCAACACCTGTGCATTTATTTAAATAATAATTTGTGTAAATATCATGATCTTCTTTCTTAATCGTATTAGTTGCATATGTCACATTTTTAAGAGCTTTTTTGAATTTTTCGGAATCTAAAGGTGGTGAAAGTAGGATACAGGGGTATTCTTCATTATCAATAACTTGTAACTTATGTTTACGAATAAATTTAGTACCTTCTTCTGAAAGTGTTTCATCTATTTCGCCATCTAATAAATTTTGTGTTGATTCTGAGACATAATTTTTATATCTTTCTTCATGAGATTTCTGAACTGCTGATTCTGAAGCTGGGATATTCATTAAACCCTCTACTTCATTTTCATTATATTTTTCAACTTCTCTTAATTCCTTAATTTTTTCATCTATTTCATCTCTTATTTTTTTCAGTTTTTCAATTTCATCGTATTCATCATCATCTTTAATCCGTTCTTCATAATATTCAGGGAAAACATCAGGTTCTTTTGGTTTTTCTTCTTCAGATGTAGGATATAAGAAATTTATAACATCATCTTTATTCATTTTTCCATCATAATCTAAATCATTTAATAACTCGGCAAATTTTTGACAATTTCTTAAATAATATTTACTAACTTCATAACACATCTCATCTAATATATCCTTTATTTCCTCGTTTGTGAATCCTAATTTTTTAACGTTGTTAGTTTTGACGCTCATTTCATACGAATTAAAAATAAATTATTCAAAAATGTAAGACATGAATTTTTAAAGTTTATTTTTTAAAAATTTTTTTATTTCATTATGGTAGTGAATCTTTCATTCAGGATTTAAACAATGTTTAATTAATCGCGGAATATCTGACATCATCTATATATAGCTTCTTTTATAAAAGATGAAATAAATTATTTTAAAATTAATGTGTTTAGTATATAAATATTTTAATGTATCGTCTATATATAGATGCAACAAAAAAAGTCACACAACCCTTCCTATCATACTACTATTATGGTCACTGTTTTCCGCATGCATAACATAGGATTTTTTTTATCTTCTAATAAATTTAAGTAGTATTTATATAGTAAAACCAAAATATGTCCTTTCTAAAAATTACTAATGTCCGACCAAGACGTTTATCCAAACAAATACAGCGAATTGCGAAGTACCTATAACTACTATATCGATATGTACAATGCGTTGTATCAGTTGAGAAAGGAAAAAGAAGAAGAATTAAACTCGATTTACAAAATTTTCAAAACAGAAATGATTGATTCAAATAAATATCCTCCCGAAGATATGATAAAAGACATTTTAAATCTCATTCCGTATAATAATCGCTATGCAAAGTCATATTTATAAATATATATCTTGCCAAACTCATATCTGATGAATACCATGTCAAAGAGGTCAAAAATCTCATATTTATTTCAAACTTCCTGTTTTACAAAGAATATGGAATTAAATTAGACAAATCTGATGACTTCCAAAAAGATGATTTTAATTATCTCGCTATTCATACAGAGAATACAATATACAGAGCAATTATGAATAATGACAAAGAAAGTTTCATCATATTCACGGAAAGAGATGGATTTGATAAAAATCAAAAACTTGAAAGCAAATTATATCTATCTACTGACGGAAGATATTCATTGCTTGAATTATGTTGTTACCATGGAGCTGTTGATTGTTTCAAGTTATTAAGAACGAAATTCGGCTCAAATATAACTCAACAATGTCTCGAACTTTCATTTTTAGGTGGAAATCCAGAGATCATGAGTGAATGTTTGAAATATCAAAAACCAAATGAAAAATGCATGGAATATGCAATTATTTCACACAACATTGATTTTGTTACATTCTTGAAGAATGAATATGATATTATGATCTATTTAGAATACTGTGAAAATTACAATAATCTTGAAGCATTTTTAGTTTATTTCGATCAAACTAATAATTTTGGCCAATGCTTTGTTTATTCACCAATGTTTAATATTCCGTCTCTTATCGAATACTTCCTTTCACATGGTGCAAACATCAATAAAACAAATAATTATAGAGAAACAGCACTTCATATTGCGGCACAGCAAAATAATAAAGGAACTGCTGAAGTTCTCATTTCACATGGTGCAAATATCGATGAAAAAAATAAAGATGGAGAAACAGCACTTCATATTGCAGCACGGCAAAATTGTAAAGAAACTGCTGAAGTTCTCATTTCACATGGTGCGAATATCGATAAAAAAAATAAAGATGGAGAAACAGCACTTTATATTGCAGCACGGCAAAATTGTAAAGAAACTGCTGAAGTTCTCATTTCACATGGTGCGAATATCGATGAAAAAAATAAAGATGGAGAAACAGCACTTCATATTGCGGCACAGCAAAATAATAAAGGAACTGCTGAAGTTCTCATTTCACATGGTGCGAATATCGATAAAAAAATAAAGATGGAGAAACAGCACTTTATATTGCAGCACGGCAAAATTGTAAAGAAACTGCTGAAGTTCTCATTTCACATGGTGCAAATATCGATGAAAAAAATAAAGATGGAGAAACAGCACTTCATATTGCAGCATGGCATAATATTAAAGAAACTGCCGAAGTTCTCATTTCACATGGTGCGAATATGAATATTAAAAATAATGGTGGAGAAACAGCACTTCATATTGCAGCACGGCAAAATTGTAAAGAAACTGCTGAAGTTCTCATTTCACATGGTGCGAATATCAATGAAAAAAATAAAGATGGAGAAACCGCACTTTATATTCCAGCACGGAATAATAGTAAAAAAATTGCCGAAGTTCTCATTTCACATGGTGCAAATATGAATGAAAAAGATGAAGATGGAGAAACCGCACTTCATATTGCAGCACGGAATAGTTATAAAGAAATTGCCGAAATTCTCGTATCACATGGTGCAAATGTTAATGAGAAAACTAAAGATGGAAAAACCGCCCTTCATTATGCAGCACGGGATAATTGTGAAAAAATTGCCGAAGTTCTCATTTCACATGGTGCGAATATGAATATTAAAAATAATGGTGGAGAAACAGCACTTCATATTGCAGCACGGCAAAATTGTAAAGAAACTGCTGAAGTTCTCATTTCACATGGTGCGAATATCAATGAAAAAAATAAAGATGGAGAAACCGCACTTTATATTCCAGCACGGAATAATAGTAAAAAAATTGCCGAAGTTCTCATTTCACATGGTGCAAATATGAATGAAAAAGATGAAGATGGAGAAACCGCACTTCATATTGCAGCACGGAATAGTTATAAAGAAATTGCCGAAATTCTCGTATCACATGGTGCAAATGTTAATGAGAAAACTAAAGATGGAAAAACCGCCCTTCATTATGCAGCACGGGATAATTGTGAAAAAATTGCCGAAGTTCTCATTTCACATGGTGCAAATATTGATGAAAAAAATAAATATGGAGAAACTGCACTTTGTATTGCAAAACTTCTTTCACATACAAAAACTGAAAAGGTTCTCATTTCGCATGGTGCGAAATAACGTTCTTACATAAGATACTATTCTTATTCTGGTACATTCGAAGATGATTTTCATTAGAATAAAAATGAAGCTCGCGAGCAAAATGATGAAATATCTTGATGAAAAAATTTTTGTAAACTACAGAATTTTCAAATTTAAAAATGATATCTCATAGATCAAAATCGTGTTGGTTAGAATTTATTTTTTCAATAAAGATGATGCGATTTTGAATAATTTCAATTTTTTGTGATAAACCGAAATTTTGCTATTGAAGATAATATACTACATTCTCATCAATATTTAATTTTTCAATTAAAAATAAATAGAATTGATAGTTTTGTCAGTTTTCGTGGGTAAATCAAATAAATTCATTTCATTGCCTCAAATTTATTCTTTTCCACGATTTTTTCAACGGATTTTAATTATGTTACATAGACCAAAACTATTTAAGAAGAAATAAATGCATTTTTTTTGATTTTCAAAAAGATTCTTTTCTTATTGATCTGAAATTTATCGAATTTTATTTAATATATATACAATAGTGATTAATCTATTCAAACGATATAATCAAAATTCAATACAATAGTAGTTTTTTTGTGATATTTAAGGCATTCAATTAGAAAATATTTTTTACATCATCATCATTGTTTTTTCATGGCATCAGAGACCACAATTTCATATTCTTCGATGAGCTTGGAACTTGTGCCAGGTTACCTACCTTATATTGCTGATGTTGCAATTGATTCTTTCGGAGAACCTTTCAAAATTGAACAAAAAGATAAAAGATCACACATAGAAATTAACCAAATAAAACATCATATGCGTGATGTCATGTACTTTAAGCATTTCCCTCGCCCAGTGAAATTGTTGGATTATTGCCTAATTGCAAAAGAGAAATGGGATGGAGAAGAATCCTGCTCATACTATTCATATGAGTCTGTTGATCAGAACTGTTGCAAACTGGTATAATTTAATCCATTACCTCTTACTATTGACATATTATTTTTTGTTGCTTAGTCTATTTTAAACTGTTTGTATGATTTTCCGGTAATTTATCAATATGAAAAGCATTTTTCTCTCATTTCTGTTGATAACTCTTCAGTTATTTTTTTCAATTTTTTCGATATTTGATACAAAACCAAGCATAAATCAAAAAATTTGCATTAAAACAAAATTTTAAAGTTAATAACAAACAAAACATTACGAATAATTAATAACGGCTTTCATTAGAGGTAATAGGACAAAATTGCAAGAGAGAACTTGCTTTTTTGTTATACGAAAATCCCATGAAAGCGATATTAGCGAGATCCTCAACCTCCTTATCATGAGGAGATTTAGGCCTTGCTTCCTCTTCAGGAAGAGGTTCAAAAACATCAAAATGAGAGGTATCAAGATCACTTTCCAATGTAGGAATGCATGGAGAAACAGAGTTGAAGAGATTGTCCCAATCTACTGAAGAAAAGAACGGATGTGATTTGATTTCCTCGAAATTAAGTCTATGATCTGCATCTGTGAGCAAACCTCTCATCAGAGAAATTGCCTCAGTCGATACAGGGGGTTTGGATGGGAATTCAAGGGTTTCCTTGAAATGAATAATTTTTGTTGCGGTCGTTCTTTGAGTTTGTGAAGAAAAAGGTGCATATCCATATATCATTTCGAACATTATAGCACCTATCGACCAATAATCGACGCTTGGGCCGTAAGGCTGCTTTAATAATACTTCTGGAGCAATATAATCGGTAGTTCCAACAGCTGAGCATACTTGAGCATGCCTTTCTGAAGAATGCATCTTCTGGTAATATAATCTATTGATAACTGATTGCGGAGTACTAGAATTTCCTGATTCATTAAATGCATCAGTAATTTCATCGATAAGTTGAACAATTGGATCGCTGTAACGATCCATTTTTGTACTAAGTCCAAAATCGGTAAGTCTGACATGTCCATTTTTCGTAAGTAGTAAATTATCTGGTTTAATATCTCTGTGAATGAAACCTTGCTTGTGAACACAATTTACAGCAAGTATTGTCTCTGCTATGAGGAATCTCGTCTCTGTTTCTGTTAAAATATTTCTATTTATTAATAAAGTCATTAAATCACCGCCTGGCAAGAATTCCATCACAAAATACAGACATCTACTATCCTGAAATGCATAGTATAACTGGACAGCCCATGGGTTATCATTTTGGACCATAAAATCTTTTTCGACAATTGTATTTAAAATTTGATTTTTTTCTACGAGTTCTTTTTTCTTTAAGACCTTCATAGCGTAAATATGTTGATCTTCCTTGTCTCGAACAAGCCATACTTCACCGAATGATCCTCTACCTATAATTTTTAATTTTTCGAACTGCTCAACTTTGAGTGTTCTACGATTAAGTCTTTTGACAGGTACTTCTTCATCTGGAATGTGTACGTCGTTTAGTTTAGGAATGCTCATAGAACGATTTCTAACATTTTTTTGACGCATCTGCTTGTCATTGGTAAAAAAGTCCTTAAACTGCTTCTCGAGGCAATACTTAGCCATATTGGCTTTTGCCTGTGTAATTTGTGAAGGTAACGATGAAGAATCACGCTTTGTTTTCTTTTCTAGTGTAACTGGCTGAGGGAAAGTCATTGTAAGACCATTCTCCCCAGAAACATGATCGAATTCGTTGAGATTATCAACGTTTGTTTCCATATCTCCTTGTGCTAGCAACACTTTAATTTAGAAAATCTTTGGATTTAGGGGTACGATAAAATTGTAAACATGGATATAAAAAATAAAACTGGAAATTATAAAAATATCTTATGATAGTATGTAGTGCATAAAATGATATAAAATTTGAAAGATTTCAAAGACAATTTTCAAAATTTTCTGTTATTGTCATTGGATACAGAACGAACTATCAACTTAGTTATAGCTTACAAAAATCAATCATTTTGTAATTCAATGAGGTAAATAACCTCGATAATGAAATTCTGATTTCAAAAACTTATGATTATGCAAATGCTTTGTAGATAGAACAAATATGTAAACAATATTTAGCAAAAATATACAAACAAAAGAGTAATATAAGGAAACTATGCAATAAAATTAAAGTTCGACATCAGCTAGAAGTGGTGCCATAGCATCACCAAATTGAGAAAATATGAATATCAATGCTACAGCAGCTATAACAAGTACTACACCACCGAAGATTATTAGAAATAGCGTAAATACAGGCGAAGAGTCAGGATACTGAATAGGGTTAAACGTAATAATTGGTGTTTGAGATTCTGTTGGTGTATTTGCAGGTGTTGTTTCAGCAGGTGTCGGAATTAAACTTATTGACGGTGATGGAGAAATGCTTCTAGAAGGGCTGATAGTTCGAGAAGGAGATGGTGTTGATTCAGTAGGAGAAGGAGTTCTTGGTGTTGGTGTAGCTGTAGGAGTTGGATGAAGGGAAGCTGTAGGAGTTGGTGGAGGTGTTTCTATATCTTCAGATGATGAAGATGATGATGAAGACGAAGACGATGAAGAATCATCCAAAGATTCATCGGCTAATATCTTATATTGCGGGCCAAAATGATCGTTGTTTAATGTAGCACCATACTTATAGTTAGGTGCGCTATAATTATCCCATGTTTCTAAAGATTTTATAAAGAAAAGAATAAGCATTCCAAAAATTATTAAACGTTCATCATTCAATTTCACTTCTAAGCGCGAAACAAAATTCTGCTTTATCCAATTGTTAAATCAGAACAAGTCAATATATGTAACTGTTATACAATGATACATTGTACTCGTTGACATGCAATCCTCATAAATTCAGTTTTTCGAAATTTATAGTTCCACATATCTTGAATTCAAAGCAATGTTTTTACCACTTCTCAAAATACCACAATATTAGAAAGTTTAAACATTACTATTGAGAATTACAGTCCCTATTCAACCCAAAAAAAATTTATCCAGTTTCCTATAGCATTTATTTGTTTTTACAATGATTTTTAGTATACATTTAAGCATTAATCGTTAGTGTTCGAGAATTCAATGGATTTCTTGTAAGCTAATTTACAGAATATTTACTGAGTGAATATATGACAATGATGACTACCTATAAGACACTAGTAAAGTTCACCCTTGCCACGATTTACTGTCGAATTACAATTTATAGAAAATGTTATGACTCTTATTGAATAAAACTATCTTTTTCTTGATTTGCATCCAAATTTCTACTATTCTCATTTAATATAATGAAATATAACTTTCAATGAAAATAAATTTTTTATTGATTAACAAGTTGAGACAAATTTGGCAAAAAAATTGCATAACAACAGAGAAAAGCTAATTCAATATGCATACATAAACATTATGTACAGCTATTTATAATATTTAAAGATCAACTTAAATTCATCCTGGGAAAAATAATTGCCATTTTTGCATCTACAGATATGATTTATATAGTTTTAAATCAATGGTTAATATAATGAAGGTCCCGTATATTATATTCATCTTCTAGAATCTGCTTTTATGAAGTTGTCATGCGATTTCACGAAGAAATTTGTCATCATGGAATTAATTAATATTTCTCTCACCAAAAATTATGCAAAAAAGCCATCCATATAGCGAGAACATCAAGTACTAGAGTTCCTGAGATATATGTACTTTATTCACATCAAATTGAGCAAGTCATATATAAACTGCTTGCCCTAAGGTGGATAATAGTCAAATTTTTTTTTACATTTTTAGTGAGCGGAACAGAGACACAACACGCTTTGAAATCACAAGATGCATGGCTTAAATGATTAGAGATCCAATAATATTGCATCTCTTTATGCTCAAACAGATCCTATTCTGAATTACCCGAAAATATTGCAACCGTTATGCATTGCTACCAAATTTCTCTACTGTCCACTTAACATACTCATGCTAGGAACTCCAAATTCTCCAATTATTTACTCTAAAAACTTATAAACGTTCATCCAAATCAAGCAGAATTTCTCCTCGAACAGACATTGCAGAAACTTACGAATAAGTAATTGTTAGTCATATCAAATGATGCTCCTTTTCAGCTACTTGTTTCTCTTATAATTGTTCTCATTAGTAAATCATAACTTTAACTTTTGGAGTTTTCTCCAAAAATAGATACTACCCATATATCCGAGCTACCTGGATGCTAGTTTTCTTATATCTCGGATAGTGTGAAAAATTTAATTATAATATCTCATAATTTCCATTTAATGAGTTATATCAAAAATCCACTCCGTCATTTCGATTTTTTAGGTCTTTCTGGACCTTGCTGCATTATTTATTTTTATCTATTTTGTTTTGTTGTTTCTAAATAAATTATTTAAGTTGGACGAAAGGTGGACAATAGTATTGAATATGAAAAGGTGGTTATTTTTGAGAGAACTCATTGAATTCCTTTCAATATTGTCCACCTTAGGGCAAGCAGTTTAATAAAAAATATTAAAAAAATATAAATAAAAAATAAAAATGTTTTTATTCATCCTTCGATGGTCTTGGATAACATGTTCTGTTGCATGCTAAGTTCGGTCAACGATATGAATTGAGGGGAAATTAATCATCGAGGAAGTACGATTATGTAAAGTAAAAAAATGTTGTGGGATTTTTAATATTGTATATAATTTTATAATAAAATTTTTGTGAGACATTTTAAGAAGCACATATAATTTTTTAAATTTAAAAATTAAAGTAGTGTTGAATGAATTTATTGATTAATTTAATACGGATATTTCTCAAAATTGTAATAAACAGAAATTCATCAAAAGTGACAGCTCTCAATTTTTTGACATTTGTAAATTCTAAATTGAATGAGAAAAATGAAATAATACTAAGCATAATACAATATTCTAGATTTAATTATAATTAGGAAAAGTTAGTTTTGAAAGTACTTTTCATAGGCATATAGAATGAAATCTTCTGAAAAATAATATCACATAAACTCATATTATTTTCTAATATATAACTATTTTATATAAAAATCAAATTCAATGATCTTAAAAGCGAAGGATAAACTCAAAATTTACGAATATAATGAGTGGGAATATAATGCTTATCTATCATAAAACCATATGAAATATCAATTTTTGCTTTACGCCTAATTTTTGACGACAATTAGCAAAAAATGTTAAATGTTAACACTCAGTCCATTTGAATATGAAAAATAAAATTGACTTTGATTAAATGTTTTTATTTATCATGCAATTCTTCTTGCGACCAAAGATTTGAATAAAATTTCAAAAAATAAGATAGCTTAAAAAGTAATATACGGTAGTGTTTACTAATAGATGAATAGTATATAAATTCTATTAAAATGGATTTGATCCAAAAAAATATCTAAAATTTGATCATAAATAAAATCGTTTTAAATTACTTCTTCATTTAAATTATAACAATTATTTTTGGTTTTATATTTTTTTGGATCAAATCCATTTTAATAGAATTTATATACTATTCATCTATTAGTAAACACTACCGTATATTACTTTTTAAGCTATCTTATTTTTTGAAATTTTATTCAAATCTTTGGTCGCAAGAAGAATTGCATGATAAATAAAAACATTTAATCAAAGTCAATTTTATTTTTCATATTCAAATGGACTGAGTGTTAACATTTAACATTTTTTGCTAATTGTCGTCAAAAATTAGGCGTAAAGCAAAAATTGATATTTCATATGGTTTTTATGATAGATAAGCATTATATTCCCACTCATTATATTCGTAAATTTTGAGGTTTATCCTTCGCTTTTAAGATCATTGAATTTGATTTTTATATAAAATAGTTATATATTAGAAAATAATATGAGTTTATGTGATATTATTTTTCAGAAGATTTTGTGTTCTTCTTCAAAATTCTATTTTTTTTTATTAAAAAGAATCTTTACAAAATATACATTTACTTTAATTAATATTTAAAAACATGCTCTATCAAAAGTTCCAAAAATTCAATATTTTAGCTTTTCTGAGGTGTCACTTTTGATGAATTTCTGTTTACAACAAAATTAATCAAAAATAGGTTTTCAGAGAACTTTTGAGATATCTTTTCAAAATGTCTTTTTGAAAATATATAAGTATTATATCAAATTGAAAAAAGGTATTTATCAAAATTCTAAATTCTTCATAAAAAATAACTTTTCAGAGGATTGTGATTTTGAAAGCATGAGTAATAAGTAAAAAATATCTACGATTTTAATGAGGGAATTGTTCCTTATGAGGTATACATTATAACTATATACCTCATAAGGAACAATTCCCTCTTGATAGCTGGGAAACTTTCTCTGAATAACTTATCATTTGGAGAAAGTTTCCCAGCTATCTATTAGAAACTAAAGGCTGTGAGGCACTAATATATAATCAGTGCCTCATAGCCTTTAGTTTCTTATTAAAAACGAGAAAACTTGTTCGAAATGATAAACAATTTCGAACAAGTTTTCTCGTTTTAAGGAGAGGAATTGTTCCTTATGAGGTATACATATAACTATATACCTCATAAGGAACAATTCTTTCTTTAAATGGGAGAAACTTTGTCCGAATGTTAAACTATTCGGACAAAGTTTCTCCCATTTGTAGTGGAGATGGAAGGCTTTGAGGTATATTATATTAATATGTACCCCAAAGCCTTCCATCTTTATTGTACAATTTAAAAATTCAGGAAAAATGTAATAAGATTTTTATAAAAATTAAGCGTTTATTCGTAATTGTGTATTCAATGGTTCGGTATTTCTTTGATTTCGAAGTGTCCATCAATCATAACTCTCCAAAATGGCGTTTCACCCTGTTTCCAATGTGGTGTCTCATTGTAACACTCTTCTGGAGTCATGGGGCGAAAACCCTTTTTGGGAAGGGTTTTATGTGGTACTGAGTTGTAATTTTTCCTGAATTTATCAAGAAATTCTTGAATTTGTTTTGCATTTGAAGACCGGCCGACATTTCTTTCAAGAGACGGCCAGAGCCTTTCAATCTTGCCGTTCTGGCGCGGCATATGGGGGAGAGTGTGGCGGATTTGAATGTTGTTTCGCATGAGCCAATTATAAAATTGGCCCATATTCTCTCCCCCGTTGTCGGACCAGAAAAAAAATGGCTTTTGATATAAGCCAATCGTTTCTTCGGCAACTCTTGTTGTAGATTCGGAATATTTATTTGGCAAAATTTTTAAAGCCAACAAAAACCGAGATTTATCGTCTATTATACCATAAACAGGTAACCTCTGTGAACCGTATAAAAAATGAACATCTCCATGCCATATGGTATCAGGTTTTGTTGCTTCATATGGCGTATAATATTTTTGAGGGGGCATGTCACTTTTTGGTTCTTTGATCTCCAAAATACTGTAAATTCTTCTGAGTTTATTGTAGGAAACTGAATAAACATTTTGATCCATGTTTAAACGCCAAAACATCTTTTGGATTCCGCACTTATATTCCTGAAATTTTTGGAGAACATATTGCAAATTTTCAGGAGTAATATCATCTGGTGCCGGACCAGGTTTAACGTTTGGGGCGTTAAATTTGCATTTGTGTATGCTGCTTTAAGTGTGTTTTTCGAAATTGATCTAAATTCACACTTCATTTCATCCTCGTATGGAACTCGCTTACACGCAATTAAATAATTGAGTTCGCGAGATTCAAGTTTTTCGCGTGTTTGAATTAACCACCAAGAAGGAATGGTTGGTCTACTCATAATAAAAAATGAAAAGCCAAATTTTCTCAAAAAGTTAAGTAGGACCAATTTTTTATAAAAAAATCCAATTCCATTATGAATGTTAATTAATTTATATAATTATTGAATAAAAAATTTTCTTTGAGATTATGAAAAGTTCTTTGAAAAGTTATTTTTTCTCATTTTTAAATATTGTATTAGCCTATTTATTTATAATCCAAATTAAATAACTTTAAATTCAATATTTAAAGAATAATTTTGAAGGAATTGAGTTACTTTCCCCGACGATAAAATTGAGAGGTTTACATTTTGACCGAACTTAGCATGCAACAGTTCTTGTATTTATGAAATCGTAGAACTTATCAAGGGTGATTCGATCGAAGTCAAAACTATTATCCAAATAATAGATAATGTCGCCAAGAGTGTAATCACAATAATAAAATCCCTTCTCTCTTGCTTTGTTGATCATTTCAACTGTTCCGTATTCTTTTTGCTCAAGGTCATAAATTTTTGCACAGTAATCTTCGTACTTTTTCTTTTCAGTATCAGTTAAATATTGGACAATATTATCGATTTCTTTTTGAATTTGTTTGGGAGTCCATCTGTCTTTTGGTTCTTGTTTCCAGCAATTAGAAATGATATTTGCCAAAGCTTTATCATGTTCATGTTCAAGGAACTCTTTATCATAGATTAAATCCTCATCTCTAACGCCAATTTTAATTAATTCGATCAATATTGGTTCGATGTTATTTCTAATAAGCTCACCATAACATTGATCAAGATCGATTTTCATGGATAAGATTTTTTGTGTAGTTTCATCCAATGATCTGTATTCTTCAATTTGTTGTCTGATTTTTTCTTTTGTATGTTGTTCAGCTAAATTCATTACATACAAATGCATTGATGCTTTTGTATCATCATTATAGGTGTTAAATATATTCAATGCAAGATGACCTTTGTTTGGATGTTCTGATATCAAATCTTCTAACTCCTCATTTCTTTTCAAGTAATAATTAACTCCTCTTTTTGTTTTTTGTATTAATCTTTTTAACTTTTTTTCTTTATCTTTTTGTTTATTTTCATCATCTTCTTGTTCATCTTCATCGTCTTCTTGTTCATCAACTTCTTCTACATGATATTCTTTAGGTATAAATTGAAAGATGCCATCGAGATTGTTGTAGACATCATCGAAAGGAGCTTTGCCTGTCAGCATGTTGAAAATGATGCTTCCGAATGAGAAAATGTCGGATGCGCATTCTCTTTTCATTTCAAAAATTTCTGGAGCTGCAAAACGAATTGTTCCGTGGTAAGGGCTTTGTGTCATTGAAATTCTTGTTGTCATATCATCCCAATCAAGAATGTGAGGTATAAAGTTTGCGTCGATAACGATATTGCCTGGTTTCAAGTCACGATGTTTGATTCCTTTCTTTCCCATCTTTTTCAGTTGAAGGTTAAGAGCCGTAATTATTTCAATGATGTATAGGAGTCTAATACGCTTATGGTCTCTTAAAAGCCTCTCTAATGTGACGCCTGGAATGTAGTCCATTAAAACCCAATCAAAAGGTTCTCCTGGATGCTTAACTGAAGTATCGAAATATTTTGGTGCAAGTGGGATTTGAAATCCTTCCATTTCTTCAAAGACTTTTTCAATCTTTTGTCCTGATGAATTGAAATATTTTTTTAATACTTGAAATTTATCTCCGATTTTAAGGACGAAGCATTTCCCATATGCTCCTGAGTTAGATTCCCAGATCATATCCGCCTTCTCATCCAGACAGGTTCCCGGCTTTACTTCCATTTAAATATTAGTCAAAAAAACTTTCTTGACATGTGAAGTGTTTTATAAAATGATATCACAGAAAAGGTACATTCACTATTTTTGACAAAATTTTAAATTTTCATGGGGTTGTAAATCTTATAATAACTAGATGAATAAGGAATGAATCCCAGTATAATGTGCATCATTATATTAAACACTATATGTAAGGCTAATGATTCTATTAACACTTATGAAGATCTATAGTATTTGAGCAGATAAATTTGATAATTTCCAAAACTCTTATATTTCAAAATTAAAGTGTGCGAATGCATTTAAATGAGAGCAAAAAGAGATTGATGCTGTTAAAACTAGGTGTTAATTTGCAATTATTTCGCATCACAAGAACTACCCAGTAAATTCGGCTATCTTTCTTTGCAATTATTCTCCATTATACCTATAATATAATGGTTAGGGTTTGAAGAAAAGTTACTAGAGAATTATTGACTTTTGAAATAATGCAGAATTTTACTTGAAGAAATCATTAATTTATGAGTTCCAAATTGCTAAGCATGACGAAGGATCATTAAATTTGCTACAATTAAATACACTTATTGCAGAATTAAGATTTTTGAAATTAAAAGTTTGAAATATTGCCTTTTTGAATAAAAATTTAAATTTTATTATATAATCATGATAATATCTTATAGAAATTAAAAGAAAATATTTTAAACCATTCAAATATTTTGAATGTCTTATCAATTTAAAATATTAAAAGATAGCTTGATTTTATCATCATTAGTTGTTATCAAAGTTTTCTTCTTTTGATGAACAACAGTAAATGATTTGTTAATAGCTTGTCTTCCTTTTTCGCAGCAAAATCGAAAGTTATGATGATAATCTTGCTGTCAATTTTGAAACTCTCTGATTTACAAGTAAGCATTCCTTTGGAAAAGCAGTCCTATTATGATTCAAGATATTTTAAAGCCCCATTTCATACAATGCGCAGATCTATTCGAAATTGCAAGAACTCTCAAGAAAAATGCAGCAGCAAAGAAGATTCCATAGTTTCTAGCATCAAAAATTTACAACCTTAATACAACAGTTAAAGAGAAGCTCGAAAAGAAAATAATTAACCATAAAGCTGGAAACCATTCGATATCTACTATTGGATCTAATAAAAAGTTAATTATAACATATTTAACATGCTATTTGTTGACTTTGTTCCATTATATTACCATATATATCTTTTTGAAATCTAAAATATTTTTACGATTTTAACCATGTGTTGTTGAAACCATATATCAATCTTAGCTAAAGTATAGTTTATGAGTCTGTCACCATCTAACGTATGAATTTTCAAAAATGTCAAATATGTTCATTTTTTCTGTAGATTCAGCCATAATTTCACGTAGTTATACTATTCAACTATTATTTAATATTTTTATCGATTTAAATATATGATGAGATGCTTAGTTCTCCTGGAAATCGATTTTTAATCGCAATTTTAACTTTCCAAAAAAAATTCAAAAATAAAAATCCCTCTCAATTTTCTAAGTTTTCTAACTTGCCAAATCTCTAGCCAAATTTTTTTTGGCCCGTATAAATATTGTTAGGCACTATATAGGGATGCTATTTATCCTATTTTCATCCCATTTTACTGTTATCGCCTAGTGAATGTACCTTTATCACAGATTTATAATCTCTAAAACACTTGTAAATAAATCATAAAATTGGAATGAAAATAAAAAGATCATTTTAATAGAAAGTTACTATGATATTTCAAGAAACATGAAAAATTTGGAAAATGAAAACAAAGTGGAATCATTTCAGTAGTTCTCAAGCTTCACTATTCCGTCAAAAATCTCAAGCAATTGAGAAATAATTGTTTCGATTTTAACTACTTATTCAATAATGTTTCATTGCAGTATTCAAATTTACATATATGCCTATTAAAGCAAGTGTTCGGCAACTTAACAAATCTTTCTATGAAATTTTAACCAAATCTAAAATTCCTTGGCCATTTTCTACATAAAAAAACAAGGTGTCATTCTTACGAATAAGAAGCACTAGTTATAACAATACGCATTCTTGCAATTAACTAAATTTTCCAATAATATTGGAACCGGCATTCGTTATCATGAGAGTTCCTAGGAAGATTAAGACATATGAATAGAAAATATGTTTTGATAAAGCAATTTACAGTAATAAAAATTTATTTTTTTTTTCTCAAATATTTCAATAACTCGGTGATCTTGTGTACTAAGGCATTTTAGCTTTTATTCCATTAGCTGATGTAATGCTTCAATGAATGATGTGCTGATACCCAAATTTATAAAAAAATATTTTTAATTTTACAATAATATTGAGAATGCTTATGAGCCCCAGTAGAAACTATATCTAATAAATAGAATTGTCGTTTCCATTTAAATAATCATAACTCTAAATTTTCGTTTAAAAAATCACTTTGAAATAATTCAATTTTTTGAGAGTTAAAAACTTCCTTTGTCATATCACAAAAATTTAGAATGCAGAATACAAATCAGACTGCACCAAATAGTTCTGCCGTAAGAACAGCTCTCTGGCGTGGATTGCATGGTCTTATCGACGCAAAACCATTAGTAATCGAAGATTCTGTCGGTCTTCAACTTGCAAATCCTCAAGAAGGCTGGCAAGAACGTCCAGACATGAAGTTTACAAAGCCAGTTCGCGGCGCAATGGTCGGTAGAGCAAGATTATTGGATGATTACGCAATTGAATGCTCCAAGAAAGGAATTCATCAATATGTTAGCCTTGGCGCTGGCTTAGATACATTAGCTCAAAGACTTGGCGATTCATTGAATATGCAAATCTTTGAAATTGATGAAGAACCTACATTAACTTGGAAAGAAGGAAGACTGAAAGAGCTCAACCTATCAAAGGCGTATCAGCATTTCGTACCAGTTAACTTCATCAAGTCATCTTGGTTCGATATTCTCAAGCAGTCCTCATTCAAATCAGATCAGCCCTCTCTTTTGACATGCGTTGGTGTTACACTTTATCTCGATAACAACGCAGTCCACGAATTACTTAAGAACTCTGCAAACCTTGCAAAAGGCTCTAAAATTGTTATCGCATTTTATTTACCAAGCGAAGCTCTCACAGGCGAGGATTTGAAGATCTTCGAAATGTCAAAGAGAGGTGCTGCTTCTTCTGGAACACCATTTATCAGCTTTTTCATGCCAAATGAAATCATCGAACTTGCTACAAAGTTTGGACTCCAGAATCCAACAATTATCAACCGCAATGATATGATTGAAAAGTATTTCAAGGACAGACCAGATCAATTAATTCCAACTGATGGAGAATTCTTCTTGGTTGCAGATGTCTAAACAAAATAGAAATATAAAGCTTATAAATATTACATTTTTAGATCTTTTTCTCTTGATTTTGATGTTTTTTTGAAAAAATTGAACAATTTTTTTAATAGAGGATAGTTTAATTATTATTAATATTGAAATAACAAATGCTAGTTGAAATTTCACTGGTTGATGCGTGCGACACCTGACTTGATGGCAGCTTCTGCAACTGCCTTAGAGACGGTCTCCTTGATGCGCTTGTCGAATGGGTTAGGAAGGATGTAGTCTGCACTGAGTTCTTCGTCTGAGACGAGTGAAGCAATTGCGCGTGCTGCGGCGATGTTCATCTCGTTTGTGATGCGTGATGCGCGGACATCGAGTGCACCACGGAAGAGAGCTGGGAATGCGAGAACGTTGTTGATTTGGTTAGGGAAGTCTGAACGGCCTGTGCCAACAACGGCGGCACCAGCTGCCTTAGCTTCATCTGGCATGATCTCTGGGATTGGGTTTGCCATTGGGAAGACAATTGGCTTTTCGGCCATTGACTTGACCATCTCCTGTGTAAGTGTCTTTGGTGCAGAAACACCGATGAAAACATCGGCACCCTTGATGACTTCGGCGAGTGTGCCCTTCTTGAGGTCTGAGTTTGTGATCTCCGCCATCTCAACTTTGATGTCGTTCAAGCCGGAGCGGCCTTTGTAGATGGCACCTTGTCTGTCTGTGAGGATGACATTCTTTGGATTGACACCGACTGCGATGAGGAGCTTGATGATGGCGATACCTGCTGCGCCTGCACCACTTGTGACAACCTTGATCTCTTCGATCTTCTTGCCGACAAGCTTGAGTGCGTTGAGGAGTGCGGCGAGTGTGACGATGGCTGTGCCGTGCTGGTCATCGTGGAAGATTGGGATGTCGCAGATCTCTTGGAGACGCTTCTCGATTTCGAAGCAGCGTGGTGCTGAGATGTCTTCGAGGTTGACACACCGAAGGAGCCTGCGAGGAGTGAGACAACTTGGACAATGTCGTCGACGTTCTTGGAGCGGACGCAGAGTGGGATGGCATCGACATCACCGAAACGCTTGAAGAGTAAAGCCTTGCCTTCCATGACTGGCACATGCCGGCTTCTGGTCCGATGTCGCCTAAGCCGAGAACTGCGGTACCATCGTAATGACAGCAACTGTGTTCCAGCGGCGTGTGAGGTTGTATGAGAGGTTAACGTTCTTCTGGATCTCGAGGCATGGCTGTGCAACGCCTGGTGAGTATGCGACGGAGAGATCTTCTTTGTCTTCAACTTGGCAGCGAACGACGGTCTCGATCTTGCCGCGCCATTCCTTGTGTGCTGCAACTGAGAGTGATGCGTAGTCTTTCTTGGTAGACATTTGCGAAAAATGATGTCAGCTCTCTCTCAATCGCCTTTTCTGGGTAAAGCGGTCATACTTTCTGAGAGTTCATTGAATGAAATTTTCTCTCTTCTCAATTTTATGAGCGGTTCATACAAATCAAAAATTTCCAAACGAAATCGGGCCAAAATTGTTTATCTACATGCATATTAGATGCAGAAATTTTTTTACAAAAATGTCAATGAAAAAAAATTTTCCCAATATTCCCCTTTTTCTCCTTCTCAATTTAACACTTTGAAAATTTGATATGAAAGTATGCTTTTAATATGAAGTACTAACAAGAAACAGTAGAATATCATATTAACCAAACTTTTATTTACTAATTTTTGATTTCGATTTCAAGAAATGATAAGAATATTGCATATGACTATGTCATTTTGTAAATAACATGAAGTACATGTAACAATTTTATGCGATTTTGATCAATGTATTATGCATATTCCGATCAAATTTGATTATCAACAAATCTTATATGCATATATTCTGAACACAGCTTTCACATATATACTTTATGCGAGAAATAAATGACAGCTGTTGGAACGGATGTCGTTTTTATTCATCTTATGTAAAAGAATACCTTGATTTAACCGTATTCACATAGTGAGATCATGGAAATGGAAGCATTAGGTGATATATTAGTCTGATATATGTATATTGTTAAATGATAATTAACAAAAATAAATAGAAATATAGAGTAATTTAAAGGATAGAATAATAATATTTAGTAATAAACAGTGTTATATAGTAAATGTTTTTCTTTTGATAGAAGTTTCTTAGTGGAAGTATGTTGCCTTGTGTGGGATCTCAGGGTTTGCGAGAATCTTTCCGCCTGCTGGAGCGCAGAATGCTGAGCTGCCGTCTTCGCTGAGGTGGACGCTGATGCGTGCACGAGCTGGGACTGGCATGTTGTGTGGGCTCTTGAGTGTGAATTCCTCGCTGACAACTGTGTTTGGCTCGAAAGCAGAGAGGCGGAGCTCGACTTCACCGATCTCTTCGTCACCACCGAAGAGATGCTTCTTGAAGAGAACGAGAACGAAGGATGAGCGAGCTGGATCGTTGTATCTGAACTCCCATGTCTTGTTTGGATGGTTCTTCTCGTTGAATTCGGCGCATGACCCATGAAGCTGCTTCTTGGACCAACACGTGCAACAAGTGTTGTCTTGCCGCTTGTATGGAAGCTGCCTGTGCTGACACCGTCAACGCGGATATATGCGTAGTTACCGCTGACCAATGGCATGTACTCGAAGTTGTTCATCATATCTTGCAATGCTAAAAATGAAGACCTACCATTCTCTCAATTTTTGAGAGGCTCTACAATCAAGTTTTGAGAAAAAATTAGGTCATTGTTTCTGATGCTTGATATTTTATTTTTTCATCATTGCAGCACTCACGGAGATGCGAAAGATTTATCGAATAACTCGAGAAAATCATAACCGAAATTTATTCATGAAAAAGAGTTTTGAGAGAGAAATACCCAATTTTTGATTGAAAACGATGATTTGCTGAGACATCAACTTTAACATGACCAAGTACTTGATTATGTTAGATATTTTATCAAGAAATAAACTCGTTTGTGATCGGACAGACCAAAATCAAAATCAAGCAAAATTTTCACCCCCCCTCCAAAATATCCTCAAGATAAATAGTTTACTATAATTTTCTAATAAAATTTTTATAAAAATTGAGGTAAAGTGGGATAAATACATTGAAAAGATTTTGAAAGCGAAACTTATCGGAGACAAATCAACAATTTGGTTTTATTATTACAATTAGATATCAGAGAAATAAAGAAATATAAAATGCTGATTTTATATATTATTTGGTTTGGTCGATGAAAAATGCATCAAAATGTCTATTTATGAATAGAATGGAGGGCAATATGATTAGTAATTCAAGTTGATGTCTCAGCAAATCATCGTTTTCAATCAAAAATTGGGTATTTCTCTCTCAAAACTCTTTTTCATGAATAAATTTCGGTTATGATTTTCTCGAGTTATTCGATAAATCTTTCGCATCTCCGTGAGTGCTGCAATGATGAAAAAATAAAATATCAAGCATCAGAAACAATGACCTAATTTTTTCTCAAAACTTGATTGTAGAGCCTCTCAAAAATTGAGAGAATGGTAGTCTTCATTTTTAGCATTGCAAGATATGATGAACAACTTCGAGTACATGCCATTGGTCAGCGGTAACTACGCATATATCCGCGTTGACGGTGTCAGCACAGGCAGCTTCCATACAAGCGGCAAGACAACACTTGTTGCACGTGTTGGTCCAAGAAGCAGCTTCATGGGTCATGCCGCCGAATTCAACGAGAAGAACCATCCAAACAAGACATGGGAGTTCAGATACAACGATCCAGCTCGCTCATCCTTCGTTCTCGTTCTCTTCAAGAAGCATCTCTTCGGTGGTGACGAAGAGATCGGTGAAGTCGAGCTCCGCCTCTCTGCTTTCGAGCCAAACACAGTTGTCAGCGAGGAATTCACACTCAAGAGCCCACACAACATGCCAGTCCCAGCTCGTGCACGCATCAGCGTCCACCTCAGCGAAGACGGCAGCTCAGCATTCTGCGCTCCAGCAGGCGGAAAGATTCTCGCAAACCCTGAGATCCCACACAAGGCAACATACTTCCACTAAGAAACTTCTATCAAAAGAAAAACATTTACTATATAACACTGTTTATTACTAAATATTATTATTCTATCCTTTAAATTACTCTATATTTCTATTTATTTTTGTTAATTATCATTTAACAATATACATATATCAGACTAATATATCACCTAATGCTTCCATTTCCATGATCTCACTATGTGAATACGGTTAAATCAAGGTATTCTTTTACATAAGATGAATAAAAACGACATCCGTTCCAACAGCTGTCATTTATTTCTCGCATAAAGTATATATGTGAAAGCTGTGTTCAGAATATATGCATATAAGATTTGTTGATAATCAAATTTGATCGGAATATGCATAATACATTGATCAAAATCGCATAAAATTGTTACATGTACTTCATGTTATTTACAAAATGACATAGTCATATGCAATATTCTTATCATTTCTTGAAATCGAAATCAAAAATTAGTAAATAAAAGTTTGGTTAATATGATATTCTACTGTTTCTTGTTAGTACTTCATATTAAAAGCATACTTTCATATCAAATTTTCAAAGTGTTAAATTGAGAAGGAGAAAAAGGGGAATATTGGGAAAATTTTTTTTCATTGACATTTTTGTAAAAAAATTTCTGCATCTAATATGCATGTAGATAAACAATTTTGGCCCGATTTCGTTTGGAAATTTTTGATTTGTATGAACCGCTCATAAAATTGAGAAGAGAGAAAATTTCATTCAATGAACTCTCAGAAAGTATGACCGCTTTACCCAGAAAAGGCGATTGAGAGAGAGCTGACATCATTTTTCGCAAATGTCTACCAAGAAAGACTACGCATCACTCTCAGTTGCAGCACACAAGGAATGGCGCGGCAAGATCGAGACCGTCGTTCGCTGCCAAGTTGAAGACAAAGAAGATCTCTCCGTCGCATACTCACCAGGCGTTGCACAGCCATGCCTCGAGATCCAGAAGAACGTTAACCTCTCATACAACCTCACACGCCGCTGGAACACAGTTGCTGTCATTACCGATGGTACCGCAGTTCTCGGCTTAGGCGACATCGGACCAGAAGCCGGCATGCCAGTCATGGAAGGCAAGGCTTTACTCTTCAAGCGTTTCGGTGATGTCGATGCCATCCCACTCTGCGTCCGCTCCAAGAACGTCGACGACATTGTCCAAGTTGTCTCACTCCTCGCAGGCTCCTTCGGTGGTGTCAACCTCGAAGACATCTCAGCACCACGCTGCTTCGAAATCGAGAAGCGTCTCCAAGAGATCTGCGACATCCCAATCTTCCACGATGACCAGCACGGCACAGCCATCGTCACACTCGCCGCACTCCTCAACGCACTCAAGCTTGTCGGCAAGAAGATCGAAGAGATCAAGGTTGTCACAAGTGGTGCAGGCGCAGCAGGTATCGCCATCATCAAGCTCCTCATCGCAGTCGGTGTCAATCCAAAGAATGTCATCCTCACAGACAGACAAGGTGCCATCTACAAAGGCCGCTCCGGCTTGAACGACATCAAAGTTGAGATGGCGGAGATCACAAACTCAGACCTCAAGAAGGGCACACTCGCCGAAGTCATCAAGGGTGCCGATGTTTTCATCGGTGTTTCTGCACCAAAGACACTTACACAGGAGATGGTCAAGTCAATGGCCGAAAAGCCAATTGTCTTCCCAATGGCAAACCCAATCCCAGAGATCATGCCAGATGAAGCTAAGGCAGCTGGTGCCGCCGTTGTTGGCACAGGCCGTTCAGACTTCCCTAACCAAATCAACAACGTTCTCGCATTCCCAGCTCTCTTCCGTGGTGCACTCGATGTCCGCGCATCACGCATCACAAACGAGATGAACATCGCCGCAGCACGCGCAATTGCTTCACTCGTCTCAGACGAAGAACTCAGTGCAGACTACATCCTTCCTAACCCATTCGACAAGCGCATCAAGGAGACCGTCTCTAAGGCAGTTGCAGAAGCTGCCATCAAGTCAGGTGTCGCACGCATCAACCAGTGAAATTTCAACTAACATTTGTTATTTCAATATTAATAATAATTAAACTATCCTCTATTAAAAAAATTGTTCAATTTTTTCAAAAAAACATCAAAAGCTATGAGTATAAAGTATTAATTACATATGAACTTACCATAAAGATATCAGTGTATAATCCATTTTTATAAAATCTGTGGAGTTAAATTTCCAAAAATCGAAATTTATTCTTGGAATCCATTATTGTAAAGGTATTTCGAATTTCTTAAAGTTATATATGTGTCTTGCACTATTTTTAAACAAAAATACCTTTAACGAAATGTAAGTAGTAGGATATGACGGGTTTAGTGACTTTTTTGTTACATCTATATATAGACGATGCATTAAAATATATTTATTTATAAATCATTAAAAAAATTAACATTAATTTTAAAATAATTTATTTTTTATCTTTTATAAAATAATCTATATATAGATGATGTCAGATATTCCGCGATTAATTAAACATTGTTTAAATCCTGAATGGGTTAAACTTCAATTTAAAAAAAAGGTAACTAAACTACTTTCGCCGATCCGATTTGCTCCATATTTAAAATATAGCTTGCATATGTAGAAGAAAAGCTAATTTTGAAGTACGCCCGAAATCCACCAACAGGATTTCGAGCTACTAAAAAGGTACTTTTAAATGTGATTTTTTTTATAAAAAATTAAATTTATTTTAAGATCAGACTAAAAACTAATTTTATGGAAAATCTATATCGACAAATTTATTACTTATTGGGTATATAGATTTTTTGATTATGGCGATTATGTCTGATATGCTTCCAATAAGCTAAAACACATTTCATACTGATTTCTATAAAAGGTATCTTTATTATAGAAGTGTAAGCTATATCTGTTTGTTTTTTTATTATAACAAATTCAAAATTCTCTTATAAGGACTAGATGAAATCTGTATTATTAAATCATTAGCTAAATGAAGGTTCAAATAGAAAGTAAATATCAATTTATATGATACTGAAACCAAATAGTTCTTTTAATAAAAGATAACACGCTGAAAATTATTGAGTATTTGCAAATCTCAAAAATCTATTGGTGAATTTGGCTCAACTTTTAAAATTATAACATCCATATCAAATCATAAAAGCAGACAAAAATTAAAGCCAAACCTATCGGCCAATTTTTTTTGATATTTTGATTTTTGAGATATACTTTTAAAAGTGGATTTAAAGCACTTATGAAAAAACATTAACTTCTGTCGTTATGATTATTGATTTAGACAATAATGATTTTAATCTTTGATTATCAAAACACTAAAGTCATCTTTTTAACATTTGCTTGGTAGCATTAACTCAAGTCTAAAGTACTATTTTATGTGGCACTCTTAGAATTTTTGTATTCATTGTACACGCTGAAATAGTACCATTAAAGTTATGGCGGACTTTCAAAAAATAGTTTGGTCACCTTTTTTAAAAATGAAGATTGTGAATTATTAAATGAATATGAAAGCCAAAATAAGCTAATGAGGTATAAATATAATGATGAAGAATATTTAATTTCATGGAATCAATGGAGTCATAATCAAAGACCTCATAAACGAGAAGAAGAAATTGAAAATAATGAAATGGAAATCATTGATGACATTAAAGAGGATGGAATTCCTAAATTTTGTAGAAAAACCTTTAGAACTAAGTTAGGAGCATATAAACGTAGAGTATTAAATCCTGAATATCTTAAACATCAATTTAAAAAGGAAGACTGTGAATTATTAAACGTTAATGAATATGAAAATGCTAAATCAAAACTGAGATATAAATATATTGGAAGTGATGAAAGGTGTAAAGATAAAGATAAAGTTTATTCAGTTTCATATAATAACTGGCACACGTTAGGGATAAGAAAACATTTAGGAGATTATGGGAAATGTTCTGAATTCTTTAAATCTAGTATATACGAGAGAATAAAATAAATCAGATATAATTATTTTCATGAATAAAAAATAAACTTCTTACGAAAAATTAAAACTTAGTTATGTTTATTATTTTATTTTTTTATTTTGTATGAAATGAGCGTCAAAACTAACAACGTTAAAAAATTAGGATTCACAAACGAGGAAATAAAGGATATATTAGAGGAGGTGGGTTATGAAGTTAATAAATATTATTTAAGAAATTGTAAAAAATTCGCGGAGTTATTAAATGATTTAGATTATGATGGAAAAATGAATAAAGATGATGTTATAAATTTCTTATATCCTACATCTGAAGAAGAAAAACCTAAAGAACCCGATGTTTTCCCCGAATATTATGAAGAACGGATTAAAGATGATGAATATAATGAAATTGAAAGACTGGAAAAAATAAGAGGTGAAATAGATGAAAAAATTAAGGAATTAAGAGAAGTTGAAAAATATAATGAAAATGAAGTAGAGGGTTTAATGAATATCCCAGCTTCAGAATCAGCAGTTCAGAAATCTCATGAAGAAAGATATAAAAATTATGTCTCAGAATCAACACAAAATTTATTAGATGGTGAAATAGACGAAACACTTTCAGAAGAAGGTACTAAATTTATTCGTAAACATAAGTTACAATTTATTGATAATGAAGAATACCCTTGTATCTTATTTTCACCCCCTCTCGATTCTGAGAAATTCAAAAAAGCTCTTAAAAACGTGACATATGCAACTAATACGATTAAGAAAGAAGATCATGATATTTACACAAATTATTATTTAAATAAATGCACAGGTGTTGATAAAGTTTTTGATTTATTAGATAAAATATCAAAAGAAACCATTGGAACCTATAAAATTTTGTGTGATTGCGGTTTCATTGTTGAAGATACTAATAATGTTTCATATGAAAGAACAGCACCGAAGGAAGATGAAGTTGAAAGGTCTATACCATTCGTTATTAAGAACATAAAAGATATGAAAACTTATAAGCATTATATTTATTCATTTATTTCAGAAAAAATGGAAGCAACCCATAAAACATCTTCTCATCATTTTATAGCTATTCATACATTCCTTTTCAAAGTTGTGAAATTAAATAAGACAGGAATTAGATTTAATGTATCAGGGTACGCATTCTTGAGTAAATTAAAATGTATTCGTCACGTCGCAGATGATAAAAATTTATGTGTTCTTAATTCATTTTATGGGCTTTAAAAAATAAAGTTTATTTTTATTTATTTTTTAATTTTTTATTCTTACATAAATGAACAAAAACGGAACAGCTAAAATGAATGATAATCAAATTAGAGCAGAAGGTAGAAGGTTATTTAAACGCTTCTATAACATTCCTGATGGTGTTAATCCTAAAACTCGTAGAAGCTATTTAAATGAAGCAATAGATGCATATGAAGGGTTTGACATTTCATCAGAAAGTGAGAGATTAGCGAGAATGTTAAATGTTAATATTGATTTCTATTATTGTGATCCTCAACCAGAAGACGTGGACATAAATAAGGTAGACTTTCCATTAGTGGAATCAATAATGATAGATCCAGAATTTGAAACAGTAAATATTTTATTAACACAGAGTCCATGTGGAAAACTTCATGCTGACAGAATAACAGACGTTGAAGCACTCACCGGCTATAAAGTTTGTCCATATTGTAAAGAAGAAGTTTATTCTATCCGTGATGATCCAGAAAGGAAAAACCAAAGAAGATTTTTAAAGCATTGTGAGAAATGTAAAGAAAATAATGGGAGATTAATTCAAGACGTTCAGTTGCAAAAGACACAGCAACCATATGCACCACATATTACGAAACAGAAGATATATCAGTGGTTATTAGCTCACAATTTGCAGAAATATTATAAACCGACAAGATATTATATTACTTTTGACTTTGAAACATTAGAGACTAAAGAAGAATTACAACTTTCTGAGTGTGCAACTTTGAACGCTTACTTAAAACCATTCATGGTATCATCAACGGTTAAATTAAATGATAAAACGTATACGAGGAATTTTTGCTTAACTTCAAGTGATTCTTTTATTTCTGATTGGATTGAGTTTTTATTTTCAACCTGTTCATTAGTTGTTGAATCAAATATGAGTCAATACAATGAATTATTGAAGTCGCAAACGGCGGGGACTTTGTCCCATACATTAAATGAAAAACAGAAGGAAGCATTTAAAGAACTTCTAGATGAGGAATTCAATAAAGTGAATATCATAGGTTTTAATTCGGGAAAGTTTGATTTAAATTTAATTCTTCGTGATTTAAACACTGCAAAATGGAAAATAAAATCAATGCTGGGTTCATCTTCACAATTTAAGCAAGTCATTGTAAAGAAAACAAACGTTCCATATGAATTGAGATTTATTGACATCAGAAATTATATAGCGGGTGGGACATTAGACCAATTCACTCAAGATTTCGGAAACAATAAATCACGTGTTAAATCCTTTTTCCCTTATCAATTCATCACGTGGGAGAATTACGAAGAAGAATTATATAAAGTGGAACCATTCACTCAAGATTCATTTTATTCAGCATTAACTCAAGAAACTATATCAGATAGTGATTATCAAATATATCTCAATGATGCTAAAAATTTTAAGAATAGATTAGAATATTTTATTCATTATTGCAATAAAGATGTTGAAATTATGATTGACCCAATTGATATAATTATTGAAGAAACATTTGTTTATAAAATTGATATGCTTCATAATCTTTCTTTATCATCGAATGCTTCAATGATTCGTTACGCTTTAGCAGCATATAAAGACTTTAATCCTAATGAAAAATATCCTGAGGAAGAGATAGAATCAAGTTTTGAATTAACGAAAAAGTATTGGAAATATAAAATTGAATCATATAAGAAACAAGATGAAAAAGCAGAAAGGGATACTAAAAATAATGTTTCAATGGATGATTTTCAATACTATCACGATTTAATCCTTTCATCTAAATGCAAAATGTGTGGTAAAGCGTTTACATATGCAAATAAACCAACATTGATAGAATCGATAATGAAAAACCCATACCAAAGAAAATTGTCAGTTAATGTGTTGTTATTGCAATGTCGTAAAATCAAATAAAGATGAAGATGTTCAACGTTTAAGAATCAATTTAAGAAATTATGCATTAAAAAATAATTTACCAATGACTTTAGATTCAGTTGAAGCTTATCACATTCTCCGTAATGGAATTACTGGTGGTCTATCAAATGTTCAACATCGTGTTAATCTTAAAGAATCACGCACATTAATAAACTTTCATATAGTCCAGAAACTAAAACTGTATCAAATGAGGACACTTCCAATCATTGACTCATTTCGTTTGGTGTTGATTTTAATTCATTATATCCTTCATCATTTTCATCTAATCCTCATGATTCATTCAATATACTGACCATAAAATGTATATGCCGGGAAGATTGAATGGTGTTATCATTTGTGATACAGCAACAAAGAAAGCAAAAGCACTGGGAATAATTAAGAAGAAAAATACTTTATTCGTGGCTGAAGTAAAGGGTCACATTGATGAAAAATACATTAATGATTACATAAACTTTTTACCGATAATAAGAAACTTAGATATTATCACAGATGAAAAAACAATTGGCAGTTTTATGTATAATTACATGAAATCAAACAATCTACCAGTTGACCAGAAACAGAGGAAATTAACTCAGTTAGCATCAACACACAAACAATATCAACCATTTTCTTCTTATTATCTTTGGTATCTAATAGACAGATTTCATTTTATCATCGATGATATTCAATCAATTTTAACATTTACGAAAAACACTTGTTTTAATGAATTTGCGAACGAATTTATGAACGAAAGACAAAAGGCTGAATTAGAAGGAAATAAAGGAAAAAGTTTATTTTGCAAGATTTCACTTAATGGATCATATGGTTACGATGCAATGAATACACAAAATTACGCAAAGACTAAAATAATGAATGCACAGAAGGCACGCGTTGCATGTATGTCAAATAAGTTTAAAAACATAAGAGAAATAGGTGAGGATACATATCAAGTGATGCTTAAAGATAGATTTTATAGATGTGATACATGTTTACAAGAGGCATTCTTCACTTTAGATAACGCAAAATACTGGTATTTGGTTTTCATTTATGATTTTATGTATAAATGCATGAATGTTAATCGTTTTCATTTCATTGAAGGTGATACTGATTCATCTTATTGGGCTATTGCTGGCGATCCAAGTCTTCCTAACACTCAAGCATTTCAGGCGATTGTAACCGATAAAAAATTTTATGATAAAAACATTTTCAAATTCGCACCATTTGATTTCTTCTGTTTTGATGAGAAATTTAAACCTAAATTAAAGAATAAGCTGAAGAAAAAGCACATGAGAAGAAGTTATTGGGTTTAGCAATTGAGAAAAAGGTGATAACATGGTTGCTTTATGCCCTAAGTGTTATACATCATTCAACGGTTCAATTGATGGAAGTGATTTTAAAAAGATTGCACAAAAAATGAAAGGTGTTAGTTTACGACAAAATAAACAATTAACACCTAAAAATTATTTGGATATAATAAATGATAAAGTGATATTTGATGGTCAGAATATTAATTTACAACTTAAAAACGGGTCAATGACTCGCTTAACAATCGGTAAGACTGCATTAACAGGAGCACACACTAAGGCTGTATGTTGTGAAAATGGATGTTGTATGCCATTTATTTAATACAATTTAAAATTTTATTTTTAATGAAATGCCACAGAAGAGACAAAAGGAACCAAATCAATTTATACCAAATGGTTTTAACTTTCAGATTCCAAATAATCAACCACAACGAATTTTTCAAATCCCACCACAGCATCAACAACCGCAGCAACAACCACCACCACAACGTCAACGGAGAAGAACATTCACCCCTGAAGAAAGAAATTTCAATAATTTGATGCGTCAACAAAATCAAGGTTTGAGATTTTATCCGGGTAGTAATGGTATACATATAAGGCATCTAAATTTAGATAGAAGATATACCGCTGAGATTCATATTTTACCTAATAATACGGTTAATTTTGCTGGATTTTATGATCATCATCAGGAAATCTGGACTCCACCATTTGATACCGTTTTAGAAGGAGGAACCGTTAATGATGCGATTCAATATGTAAATAATGGTTTTGATACTATGATTCAAAGAGGTGGGCACCCTTAAAACATTTATTTTATTTTTATATAAAATGGATAACGCAGATTTAGAAAATTTAATTGATGATTTAGTACTTAATCAAAATTTTCTTAATTATTATGAATTAAAATCATATCTCCAAAAACATAATAAAAATATAACGGGTGATGATATGGATTATTATTATTCGTATTATAAAAATGAAATTTTGAAATATCATGATAAAATAATTTCTGAAATTAAAGACAAAATTAAAAATAATGAATATACAAAGGGAAAAACTAAATCACAACTTAAACAGTTGAAAGATTTCAAAAATAAAGTATTAACAGAAGAAGATATTGATGAATTATATAAATTATATAATCCTGAGCCGCAAAAGCCAAAGGAACAAAAACAAAAGAAGAAAAAGCCGAAAACAACACCAAAAGAGAAAGTAGCAAATGTTCAACAGCTAAAGGTGCAAAACGCCCAGGTCCTTCAGACCATAAATGAAGCACAAGCTTTAATTTATGATTCATTAGTTAAACCATATTCAGCCCGACTTTTAAATGAAGATCAACTTTTGGAATTCATCCTTCAACATAAACTCGAAGCGGGAAAGTATATCAAACCTTTATATACAGCATATTTAAAACAAATGAATAGAATACATCCAGAATTAATGAAAGGAAAATCCAAAACTTCATCATCCAAAATCAAAGCAGATAAAATTAAACCACTTGCCAAACCAAAACCTCCTTCAGTTAATCCTTCATCATTCACTTTATTATATCCATTTCAAACATTAAAGAAGCAAAAAGATTTTAAAAAGGATTTCAAGATATTAAATAAACCAATTGACCCGAAAATTCAACCGTTAAAGGAAAAATTTAGTCGCCCTTCATTTGCACCATATCCATATTCATACGAAATCGATCATCTGGAATATTCAAAAGGAAACGTTACTTATTTATTTGCCATTAACATTAACACTAGATATTTATATTGCATTCCGTGAAAGGGAAAACAGAACAGGAAACAAGAAGAGCTATTCAATACTTACTAGATCATGAAAGAGTAGATAATATAAGGGGTGATGGTGATAAAGGATTTCAGGCAGCTATGGCTCATTATTTCCCACAAATTAATTTTTACTTTCATCCTCCATATACGTTTCATAATAAAATAGTTGATGCGGTAATGAGAACTCTTAGAGATGCGTTAGGGGTTAACGGTCAGATATACTGGGATGGAAATCATGACTCCATCATACAGCAGTTAGTATATTATTACAATAATACATGGCATAGAACTATAAACATGAAACCAGTGGAAATGAAAAATGATATTTCAAAAGAATGGGAATATATTAGAAAGCAAATGGAAAGGTTAAATGATGTTAAACGTGAACAAATTAATTCGGGGCTCATGAATTTTAAACAAGGGGATAAAGTTTTGATTCATCTCGATTATGGAAAAACTGATAAATCAATGACAAAAAGAAGACGAAGATTTGACACAATAGCTGAATTTGTTAGATATATTAACGGCAATGCATTAGTTGAGGTTACAATAAATTAATAGAAATTCCGATTTATTTTATTACTCCATTATATTTAAATAATATTTAATTTTTTTATTTCGTAAGAAATGAGTGACAACAAAGCATCCAAGAGTCCTGATTCAATTAAGATTCAGAGTCCAGACAATGAATATAAAAAGAAACTAAACAGAATTAAATCAAAAATATGCTATTACAAAAAGAAGCCGCAATGCGGCGGGGCTGATGCCCATAAAACTAAAGTAATGAAAACGATAAAGAGAGGAAAGAAATAATCGAAAAATTAGAAACTTACCGTTCAATCCTTAAACTGAGTGAAGCAAAAATAAAAGAATTTAATAGAATAAATAAATTGATTGGAAGAGATGAATTTAATAAAGATGAATTTTTAAACTCTATCCAAATTTAATTTTTATTCCTCTTCGACAACGTCTCTTCGAGACGCCGAACCCTTCTGGGTTCTTCTTTCCATCATTACTGCATAACCGCATCTTCTCGGTTTTCGTGGTTTGTTGTTTTTAATTAGTTCTTGCATCATTTTTATCATTTCCTCCCTTGTTATGATTCGTGGTAAATTTTGAGCTTGTGGGGTATCCATTTATATAAAAATAAAATTTTGTTATCAGTTATTTTATCGTTAATGTTTTTAGGTTATTCAATAATTAATTATTTTTGAATAACTGAAGGTGTCACTACGTCACCATGTGTCACCAGGTTAATTAACTTCTCTTAAAATTACTGACAACATGACATTTTGACAACAGGTACGAAAGGAGGAGGGCATTTATGTCTTATTTTTGAATAACTGAAGGTGTCACTACGTCACCATGTGTCACCTGGTTAATTAACTTCTTTAAAAATGATGACAACATGACATTTTGACAACACAGCAGGATTAATGCAAAAATAAATTCCAATCATACTTTATAAAGCTTCATTTACAGGTATTTCATCATCAGTAAATGAATCCTCATTATCGTTTGGTTCAACCTGTTTATATAATCCTTTCATTTCTTCTTTCAAAACATAACACCATGTTTGTTTACCATCTATTCTTCTCTGTTTCCTATCACATTTATCCTTAATGCTCATTTGAAAGTTTTTGTCTTTCATGTCTGATGGTTTGCAGAATAGAGCATTTTTACACGTCATACCTGCACACAATTCATCATAATGTGTATTTATCCATACATCTAAAGGATTTGTTGATAATTCTATTAAATCTTGTTTGGCTTCAGTCATCGGTATGATTCGTACATTAAATGATGAAAGGTCATATTGCATAAAATACGTCAGTAAATTATCATAAAATTCCTTAGTGCATGAATTCATCAAATTCTTGAAATAATCAAATTGACCCTTAAATTTACCATTAACTCTTAAAACTACGTATCTTCTGTCTCCAACTTCAATTTTGACAGGGTAGACGTTATTAGTTACCAAAATGAAATTGGCAACATTCTGAGCAGTTCTTCTGGGTTGATTCTTTTCATTAATTCTAATCTCATTATCCGTAATAATTGATTTCAAAGCGTTGAAGTTTGCGAGTCTGTCTTCACCTACATTCTTGAGTTCATTAAGTACAAGAAACATTTTATTCTCAACTACTGAATTGAAATTACCCGTTAGCTCACTTATTTCAGTAATGTTTTTACATGAATAACCGGCGAGAAGTTCAGAAATAATGTCTGTAAATCTGTTTTTACCTGTTCCCTGAAGTCCTTTCAAAATAATTGCTGTTTCATTCTTGATTCCAGGATGTTGAATCATTGATGCAATCCAGCCGAGAAGGTATTTATACACTTCATCGTTATTATCACAAATGGCTTCTTTAATGAAATCCATAAACATCTCAATTTTTGAGTAATCTGGTTTTTCGAGAACGTTGTATTTATAACCTTGAAACGTTGAGAAAACATCTGGAGAATCAGATTTAAAGCAAACACCCTTAACGGTTAATGAAGACAATTGATTTAGTAGTACATCCCATGCTGTTATTGTTTTACCTTCTTCTTTAAATAATTTAATCATTTTGAGTGACTCTTTCATGTTTGATTGAAGAACGAATGATATTTGATTCATTTTGTCGTGGATATTATAGTCCTTTTGAATGAAGTATTTATTTCCACAATCTACAAAACGGATTACACGTGATAAATCCTCAATTACTTCAGAACTGTTTTTATACTGATGATTTTCAGCCTTGCGTCTAATATCTGTTATCAAAAACGAGTCATCAAGTTTTATATCAAATGTTATTTTTGGCTTACGTAATAAAGGCAAAACGTATTCATCATAATATTCCTTTTGATATAGTTTTAGAATCTTCACTAAAACAAATGGAGAAGTCATTAAATGTGCATATCTACTACGTGCTTTTTCAAAATTACTTTTTGCATTTTCAGTTAAATTGCAGAAGTTATAAACGTTATCGTATGCTTCATTAATTAAATGATTAGGTAACGAATTAATTGCTTGAAACAGTGTGAATAATGTAACTTCTTTTTCTAAATTCATGTTTCCACCGTCATTATGTACTTCAAAATCACCGATGCCATCAACTATGCTCAGGGCAAGTTTATCGTCAATGTTTACATCTTTGTTTTCATTCATGATAGTCTTTATTTCTTCGTTCTTCTGTTCAACTCTTACCTTAATATTCAAATCATTTAATATATCGTTTACGGTTCTGGTTATGGTCGAGTCGTAACTTCCACGAATGAATGAGTATGTATTGATTGGTTCTGTTGCATTCTTGCGAACTCTTGAATCAGCCATAACTACTAAAGAACGCTTTGAATCATCCATAGAAGTCATGATATCGATATCATAATCATTGCAGGAATAGCATTTAATCATTCTGTTCGAGGTTGAATAGAAGAAATTAGTGTTACAATAAATGTGAAGACCTCCTGAAGCGGTTTTAACGATAACATCTTTATCCGAAAGTTTTGATAAAATATCTTTTCTAACTGTTTCTTTAAGTTCATCATTGTACGATTTATTGATATCAACATCTATAATCGTTAAATTTGAAATTTTATTTACTAATAAAGCCATACCAGTTTTCCTTCCTCTTCCTCCATCGTGTTTGAGGTAGTTATGTAAATCAATCTTGTTTTCACCAATTCTTTCGTTGAGGGTTTTAGTTTCTGCCACAACTAATTCCTCAGCTAATGAATCAATAACTTTTTCATCAGAAACGATAAAGTTGCTGTTGTTGTTTGTTGCTGTCATTTATATAGGAATAAAAAAATAAAAATAATTTTAAAACTAACTTTATTTTTGGACTGCATCATATTTCCATGACTGTTGTCAAAATGTCATGTTGTCAGTAATTTTAAGAGAAGTTAATTAACCTGGTGACATGGTGACGTAGTGACACTGAAAACATTTACGATAAAATTTATTTCCGGGAATGTTGTCAAAATGTCATGTTGTCAGTAATTTTAAGAGAAGTTAATTAACCTGGTGACATGGTGACACTGAAAACATTTACGATAAAATATATTTTTGGTCGTTTATGACAAAAATAAATGGTTCATTTACTCACAATAGTTTTGTACAAAATGACCCCAAACTTTTAACTTCTTTTCTGCAGCTTCTAATGCTATCTTAGCGAGTTCATATTCTCTAAATTCTCTCTTTAAATCTTCTTGTTCCCATTGGTCTAGTTCGTATGGAGAATCTCTATAACCATAACATATCTCACGTTCATGTTCTAATTGTTTTTCATGCATTTTTCTAACTTCTTCTTCAAACAAATGTTTTGTATTCTCTACTGTATCTTCGAGTTCTTCTTCATCTAACTTCTCATGAACTTTCTTGTCTATGGAGTCCATAATTTTTCCAACTGCTATGCAATATTTTGGAGAAGCCCACATTGCTATATAGTTTATAAGTCTTGGGTCTACATACGTTCCTCTAACCTGTTTGATTTCATCAGGAATTCCTGCATGAATTTTGTATAAAAAGCAACCGCTGGAATTCGGACTGTTGCTATATTCTTCACAAAATGCCTTATAATACTCTTCCCAGGACTTATTTTCCAACAACTTTCAAAAGTCTTTCCTAAACTGCTGACACATCTTTGTTGCATTAATGTAACTATCCTTGTCTCTACGTAAGACTTCAATACCATTATAAGTGCCTTTTGTGAATGTTTCGCCATTAGATTTGTTCGTGAACGTCTGTGCTTCGACTGACATTTCTGTTCTTACATACAAAATAAAAAAAATAAATAAAAATAATTTTAAAACTAACTTTATTTTTGGACTGCATCAAATTTCCGGGAATGTTGTCAAAATGTCATGTTGTCAGTAATTTTAAGAGAAGTTAATTAACCTGGTGACACATGGTGACGTAGTGACACCTTCAGTTATTCAAAAATAATTAATTATTGAATAACCTAAAAACCATTTACGATAAAATTTATTTCTGCAGTTCATCCGCTACTTCATTACCTAATTAATTACAGACATAAAATATATTTAGTTCATTCGGTACCATGCAAATACAGTCACAAATGGTGGCATGTAATCTTTACCCAAGCCTGTTGGATTTGTTGTGAAAGTATGGACATGATTTCCTCCTGGTTCAGTTTGTCGAAAAGTCTTTTTTGCTGAATTGTTATAAGATGGAGATAAAACATCATAACCAGCTTCATAGTCTGAGTTATATAATGGGTGGTCTCTTAATGAGTGTCTATGGTCGCCAGAAAAGTTTGTCGTTCCTGTATGAATGTGCGGTGGAAGGTTTGCTTCTTTAATTTTCTTTGAGCCTCCTGTTTGCTTTGAATATTTAGCACAGTATAAGAATTTGTCTACAATCTGCTTCCATTCACCAAAACCTAAAACACTTGCTGGATTTGTTGAGTTCATTGATGTATAAATAGAGCCTATAGGATATAATGTTTGAAGTATTTCATTTTTCATGCTTGTAATCACATCATTTACTTCCGACTTCTTTGCATAATTTTCATCTACATAAGTTTTATCTGCTTTAAGGTCTAAACATCCTGAAACCCATTCTGTATCAGCTTTAACTTTAAAAGTCTCCGATGTCCATTCATGGTACCATTCAACCTTTTCTTTAATTTCATTATCTTTTTCATCAACATAAGTTTTATCTGCTTTAAGGTCTAAACATCCTAAAACCCATCCTGTATCAGCTTTAACTTTAAAAGTCTCTGATGTCCATTTATGATACCATTCAACCTTTTCTTTAATTTCATTATCTTTTTCATCAACATAAACCAAATTTGCCTTCTTCATTAATTCACTATCCACGTATTCCTTATCTACCTTCTTCATTATGTCATTTAGGAAACCTTCTATGAATTCCTCATTTAAATTAAATCTTCCAATCTTCAAAACTTTAGGAAATGCATTTAATGCGTAATATCTCTGTTCTTCTGGTGGAATTGATGTTATATCATCCGTTATTCCTTTAATTTTGAATTCATAAATAAAATTTCTTTTATATTTGATATCACTGCACCACCTTTGCAAACGAATTCGAAACGGTCATTTTTCAATACTATCTCCAAATCTCCATATTTCAACCTTTGCGTTTGTTCTGCCGTCTTTGAATTATATGCATATATGGCGTATGTAATGGTCTGAAGGACCTGGGTGCTTTGCGCCTTAAGTTGCTGTTGTTTAATCATTTATTACGATTTAAAAATAAATATTTAATCCGTTATCTCATCAGCTATTTTCTCTATTTGAAATTGCCATAATATTTCATTCATAAATTCTAAATCACAATCAAATAGGTCAGTTATTCTAAATTTAATATTTGATAAATCTTTTGAATGAAGAATAAATGAATTCCCGGATAATTGAAACGGATATGATAAAGAAAATGTGTTTAAGTTGATGGATAAAATGTTTTGTATTGATGGGTAAGAGTTAGGGTCTAATGTTTGATGTGAAAATCTCATTGGGGTATTAACTTTATCACATTTGATTAAAATGAAATTGGAACCAGTGTCAGAATACAAAACATCCCCAACATCTTTTTCAAAATTTAATATCCCCAACAATGAACGAAGATGAGGAGTACAAAATTTAATTTTCAGCGGGAATTTAATAAGGTTATTTATTTCATCAAGTTCAAAAAGTTTATCAGGTTTTGATTTAAAATTTTCTTCATACCATACGATAAATGATTCATTTAAATAACTTAAAATCGTGTTAATATCCCATTTCGCTATCACGTTATTTATATACATATCATACGTTTTTTCAAGGTCTACGACCCCGCCGCTATGCGCTCATGGTCATCTTTAATAAATGATATATAATCTGAAGGGTCTAAAAGAATGGGATTAAATTTACCACTCACAGAAACGAGAGTAACATTATAAATTCCGCTAACTGTTAAATTTAATTCACAGTTATTATTCGAAATAATATTGATAATTGACATTTTTATTACGATTAAAAATATGGTAAAGCGTTATTTTCCAGTGATAAATAAAACTAGAATAAGATTACCTCAAGAATTCATAAATTCAACGAATAAGAAATTCATTCATGTTATAAATTTTAGTGTTTTCAGAAAATATGAGTCAGTGTCATATTCATCAACAGGTTATATTTCACTTCATTCAAATTTAGTTCAATCAAACCCATATAATGACCATTTCATAAGATTTTCAGATGGTATTAAAAATGTAATTGATAGATTAAAATATGAACAGATTGACAATATCGAATTTTTGGAATTTTGGTTTAAATATCCCGATGGAAAAAAGATTGAAGTTAAAGATAAAGCTGATACTATAACAAAAACAATTACAATGACCGATCCGGATAGTGGGGAACAAAAAGAAATAAAACAAACGATAGAAACTGGTGAAAGGTCAATTATTATTGATTATGATTCAAAGGATTATTATTCGATAATGTTAATGCTTGAATATTAAATAGCCTTAACAAAGAATTTTTCAAGTGATATTTTATATTCATCAACTATTTTATTATAAATATCATTATATGTTAAATGAAGTTCAGTTGTTGTTCCGTTCTTTGATATCTTAATTGTGCTAATATCCTTTATAGGATTTATTTTTGCAACTGTTCCGCAGCATGAAACCTCATCATCTATGAAAAATTGAATCTTAACGTCTGAATCTTGAACATCACAAAGAATGGCGATAATGTGAATTAATGATTCATAAGGTAAAATAATTAAACCGGATTGGTCAATTAAATTTATTATTGAATCATAATTATTAATTATTATATCACGGTAAATTTTCATTAATTCAGAATTAATGTCTATTTTATATGGGTTCTCGATGTTTGATGAAAGAGGTGGGGGTATGTTGGATAAGTGGGAATTTCAACAGGTTCTTTACCGGGTTCAGATAAAATGATTGGGTCTCCATTCTCATGGTTTTCTTCATTCTCCTCATTCTTCGGTAAGTCACGAGTTAATAAATTTGGTTGAGTTGCTGACCTTGTTAATTCGGGCTAACATTAACTTTAACATTTTGAATAATTCGTGATTTATCATCATTTACGTTATAACCAACCGTAATCTCTGCTTTTGCGTTAGTGTTCTTTTGACTAGTGAAACGTCTTCTCATTTATATTCGAATAAAAAAATATATTTAAACTTTTATTTTGCTGGAACTTTTGAATCTATTATTCCCTGTATTTGTTCATGAAGTTGATTTTTAGCTGTTTCATCGTAATTAATAGACCGAATATATTCATTAATTGCATTCTTATAATCATCTGATTTCTCAAATTTTCTTTTATCTGATTCCTTAACTAAATCATAAGTTAAACCTCGTTGCTGATATAATGGTTTCTTAATTAAATCTTTGAATGCTTGAGATAAAGCACCTGATGCAATTCTTGCTACTATAATTGGTTGGAATTGCTGTTTAAGTTCATCTTTAACATTTGCGAAAACTGGATCGAATAAAGCAACTTTAAAGAATTTCTTAGCTGAAATTTCAGGTCTAATATTTGCATATTGACCATCAAACTGGTTAGAATATCGTGGTAATCCATCCGGTCCCTCTTCAATAGCATTTAATTCTTCATTGAAATAAGAATATGGATTATAACGGTATGAATTAATTGGACCATTTTCACCTTCTCCAATGTATTGTTTAACAGCTTTTCCATTTTCATCAAATTGCATAGGATAACGTTCATTATATGCTTTACGTTTAGGATAATCAGTATAGTTAATTTATAACCATTTATGACTTTAATATTACCTTGACCATCAGTAACGAAAACTTCATTTATACCATCAGGTTTTCCATTTGGACCCGTAATGTCTGCTTCGTGTGCTTCCCAATTTGGACCTTGACGTTTGGCATATGCTTGAGCTTCTGGTAATGTTAAAACGTTTCTCATTTGTTTAACATCTTTTTGAAGACCAGCAACAATATGAACTAATTCTTTCATTCCATCAGGAACTTTCATAGTTCTATTATATGCACCCTTTTTGTTTGTCCCTTGTTTTAATGGAACCTGTAGAAGATTTGCTATTTCTGTCATGTTTAATTATAAATAAAAAATAAAAATTAATTATAAAAAGTTAATCAAATTTAACACCTCCTTTATTTAAATCAACTATTATTTTTCCATGTTCACCTAATTGCTGATATTGTGTGTAAAGTTCATTAATGCTCATTGGTAAATTCACTTGATAAAGCATAACGTTCAACTGTTGACGACTAAACCCACTGAAAATGAAAAGTGTTGATAGATTTGATTTAATGTTTGTGCTTAATGCTTTGAAATATTGAACAGCCATAAAGAATGAACACTGAATGTGTCGACATTGAGTTAATAACTGATTAAAATATGATTTCTCATTTGTTATTAGTTTTGATTTCACTGCATCATCTAGAAAAATGAGTGAATGCAAAAATTCTCTATCAAAATTTGAAATAGAAAGTGTTTCAAATAATTCATCCCGTTGTTTATCAATAATTTTATCCTCTAATCCTTGCTTCTTGATTGTATTATATAATTCTTTATACATTAAAAAGTTTTTTAAATAATCTTCTGCTTCTTCTTGTGATAAATAAATAATTGGAATTTTGATTAAATGCTTTAAAGATTCAAATGTATCATCTGAAGGTGAACCTGAACGGTTGATATAAATTAACACATGTGAATGGGGGGAAGTGTTAGCAATAATGATAATTTGTTTTAATATCGTTAATGTTTTACCTTTATTCTGTTTACCAATTGCTGCAGTGATTGAATTTAAGTAACATTCAGAATATGGAATTTTCATTAATTTTTCCTTAGATAGAGCATTTCTATTATCACTCAATGCTTCATTAATCATATCATCTACGTATGTATTATATACTCCTGCTAATTCTTCATAAGGGGTGGATGAATTTAAATCCATTTAATCAAAAATAAATTTATAATTTTAAACATTTCTATTCATCAATATTTCATCATATGAACTTCTATACTGTGGTGGTGTACCTGTTGGATGATATTTCAAACCTTCATCCGGTGTCCATGTCCAATATGTAGTCCTAGTAAACCAAACCTGAGGAGGATTTGTCACCTTTGAACAGTAAGTGTCATTTTCACCCTGAATGATTGGATAAGCTTTCACTTGTACTGTAACTTGTGAGTTGAAAGTTTCTAATCCATCAAAGAATATACCCGCTCCATCACGTTGAACTGGAATAGTGCATAAGAATGAAGTTTGGTCTTTCCATGTTCTAGCTAATGGCGCGCCATCATCATCATTCAGTGGTCTAGTTAATGAGTCCTCGTATTCTTCCGTGCATTCATTCACTCCATCTAAATCAGAAGCTTGAAGCATACGTGTAAAGAATATGTCACCCACTGTGGTCATCGCTTGATCGGGGAAGTTTCTGGAATCTATAGTGACCTGAAGACCTCGAAGCATTGGATTTTCTAAAACCGTTCTTTGCATTGCATTCTTCGGAAATGTTAACACAACATCTGTAACATTATGAAGAGCGTATGAGAAATCTGAGCTAATACCTTCAGGAGTGATGCAACCTCCATTTAGTGAACGAACGTCAATATGTTGAGCTGGAATCATGAATGGATCTTCCTTACTGAATAAACGTGGTATTGCTTTAACTGATTCTTCAATTAAACCGTATCCTGGTGTAATGCATTTATCCTCTAAAACTTCCATCTTTGTGCATGAAATAATAACGTTATCAACTGTTGCGTCAGCAGATGTAGCGGGCTAAGCTTGTAATTAATTTGGCAGGAAGTCCGATTTGTTGGAATTTGCGATCATATTTATAAACATGATTCATAATCTTTTCATAATTTTCATCAGTTATCTTTTCATAAACGTAATTTTGTAAATCAGCAACTCTTAACGGGTCAACCTGACAAAATACTAAAGTATCCCTGAAAACATAATATTTAAGAATGATATCACCAAATGATTTAGGATAATCATCGAACGCCTGAAATGCTAACAAATCATTTACCGGAATAATCATATCAAAAGTGACATCAACTTCTTCATTTGCTTTCTTGAAAACTTCTGAAGGGTCAATATATTTACCACATACTGAGTTATCATATTTTTGAACATTATTATATAACGAATGAACAAACTTTTTAACTTTCCTTTCTGATTTTGGTTTATATGTTGCAAATGCAAAAGATTCACGGGCGCAATCCATCTGAAGATAACCGGCATCACCTCTTTCGGTTTCTACTTCTAATTGTTTAAAGCTTTGATTTGATGATTTGTAACCAACGAATAAACGCATGCATTTAAAAGCGGCATCACATGTGAAAGCTTTATTTGAAACTAGAGTTGCTTTAACTTTGCGTTTAATATATGTGTCACCTAATTGGTTCACATCATGAGCTGGATTTGTAATTCTTAAATGAGTTTGTTTATCATCAAAATATGGAGTATCAGAGTCATAGCATGAACTTTCAAGTTCTCTATAATATCTTCTACCGTCATTCTTTGCGAATATTTCATTTATCTTTTCGAATGAATGAAACACATTTCCATTAATCGGTTTAGTGTTTGGCACTAAATAGTTAGTCGTCATTTATTAATAAATAAAAAATCAAAATTAAAAGATGAAAATGAATTTTTAATTTTAATGAAATAATCAACTATGGCTGCAGGTATATTTAAGAAACTGTGGGATAGAGTAAAAAGAGGGGCGAGTAAAGTTTGGGAAACATTGAAGAAGGGAGCAAATTGGATATTTAAGAATAAAGAAGCAATTAGTGACATTGCTGAATCAATAACACCAAAAGCTGCCCCAATAAGAGAAGTTTTAAATAAAGGAGAAAAAGTTTATCAAAGACTACAACCGATACTAAGATAAAAATAATTTTAAAATAATTTATTTTTCCACTATCTACCTCCTATTTTATTAAGTATTCCTTCAGCAATTCCACCAACTGCGTTACCTGCTTGTGCTCCCATCGCCGGATTACCTGCTTTAGTACCTAATACTCCACCTATGATAGTTCCTGCCGTTTTCGCTACTGGTGCCAAAAAGTTTGCAACGGGTTTAATAATCTTTTTATAAACCCAACCCGCAGCTTTCTTAATTCCATCCCATAATTTTTTAAAGAATCCTGCCGCCATTTCTGATTTAATATTAATTAAAAAATATATTTCATCACTTATATTCTAATTTTTATTTAATGATAAATGAAACCGATTTTAAAAATAAATGAAACAGAGGAGGAAGAAATAAATGAAAGTGAAAATGTTCAACAAAAAATAAACGTTGTTAAACCAATTACTGAAATAAAAATTTTTTCATCTGTTGAAGAATTTAATGACTATTATGCTAATAATAAAAAATTATTTGAAGAATTGACAACGTGTAAATTGAATAAAATGTTTAAAGTTGATGGATTCAAAATTTCAAAAATAAAAGGAGTGGTTAGTTTGAAATCTATTCCCCAATCAAGAATCACCTCATTAATGAAAATAGATGATTTAACAAAAAGAATAGAAGAGATTGAAGAAAGAATGAATCAAATAATTGATTTCATAAATTCAAATAATCATTAGTTTTTTAAAGTTCTATGTTGAACTCATCAAATTCTTCTTCATCATTACCATTGCCTTTAGCGAGTTTATTTACTCTTTCAACTCTATCTTTTGATAGTCTTTCGTTTAATTTTTTCTGAAGTTTTTCGTTACCAAGTTCTAAAATTTTACACGGATGATATTTTAACCCATTCAGGATTTAAACAATGTTTAATTAATCGCGGAATATCTGACATCATCTATATATAGATTATTTTATAAAAGATAAAAAAATAAATTATTTTAAAATTAATGTTAATTTTTTTAATGATTTATAAATAAATATATTTTAATGCATCGTCTATATATAGATGTAACAAAAAAAGTCACTAAACCCGTCATATCCTACTACTCAGTAAAATGGGATGAAAATAGGATAAATAGCATCCCTATATAGTGCCTAACAATATTTATACGGGCCAAAAAAATTTGGCTAGAGATTTGGCGAGTTAGAAAACTTAGAAAATTGAGAGGGATTTTTATTTTTGAATTTTTTTTGGAAAGTTAAAATTGCGATTAAAAATCGATTTCCGGGAGAACTAAGCATCTCATCATATATTTAAATCGATAAAAATATTAAATAATAGTTGAATAGTATAACAACGTGAAATTATGGCTGAATATACAGAAAAAATGAACATATTTGACATTTTTGAAAATTCATACGTTAGATGGTGACAGACTCATAAACTATACTTTAGCTAAGATTGATATATGGTTTCAACAACACATGGTTAAAATCGTAAAAGTATTTTAGATTTCAAAAAGATATATATGGTAATATAATGGAACAAAGTCAACAAATAGCATGTAAAATATGTTATAATTAACTTTTTATTAGATCTAATAGTATATATCGAATGGTTTCCAGCTTTATGGTTAATTATTTTCTTTTCGAGCTTCTCTTTAACCGTTGTATTAAGGTTGTAAATTTTTGATGCTAGAAACTATGGAATCTTCTTTGCTGCTGCATTTTTCTTGAGAGTTCTTGCAATTTCGAATAGATCTGCGCATTGTATGAAATGGAGGCTTTAAAATATCTTGAAAACAGAATAGGACTGCTTTTCCAAAGGAATGCTTACTTGTAAATCAGAGAGTTTCAAAATTGAGACCAAGATTATCATCATAACTTTCGATTTCGCTGCGAAAAAGGAAGACAAGTAATTAACAAATCATTTACTGTTGTTCATCAAAAGAAGAAAACTTTGATAACAACTAATGATGATAAAATAAAGCTATCTTTTAATATTTTAAATTGATAAGACATTCAAAATATTTGAATGGTTTAAAATATTTTCTTTTAATTTCTATAAGATATTATCATGATTATATAATAAAATTTAAATTTTTATTCAAAAAGGCAATATTTCAAACTTTTAATTTCAAAAATCTTAATTCTGCAATAAGTGTATTTAATTGTAGCAAATTTAATGATCCTTCGTCATGCTTAGCAATTTGGAACTCATAAATTAATGATTTCTTCAAGTAAAATTCTGCATTATTTCAAAAGTCAATAATTCTCTAGTAACTTTTCTTCAAACCCTAACCATTATATTATAGGTATAATGGAGAATAATTGCAAAGAAAGATAGCTGAATTTACTGGGTAGTTCTTGTGATGCGAAATAATTGCAAATTAACACCTAGTTTTAACAGCATCAATCTCTTTTTGCTCTCATTTAAATGCATTCGCACACTTTAATTTTGAAATATAAGATGCAGAAATTTTTTTACAAAAATGTCAATGAAAAAAAATTTTCCCAATATTCCCCTTTTTCTCCTTCTCAATTTAACACTTTGAAAATTTGATATGAAAGTATGCTTTTAATATGAAGTACTAACAAGAAACAGTAGAATATCATATTAACCAAACTTTTATTTACTAATTTTTGATTTCGATTTCAAGAAATGATAAGAATATTGCATATGACTATGTCATTTTGTAAATAACATGAAGTACATGTAACAATTTTATGCGATTTTGATCAATGTATTATGCATATTCCGATCAAATTTGATTATCAACAAATCTTATATGCATATATTCTGAACACAGCTTTCACATATATACTTTATGCGAGAAATAAATGACAGCTGTTGGAACGGATGTCGTTTTTATTCATCTTATGTAAAAGAATACCTTGATTTAACCGTATTCACATAGTGAGATCATGGAAATGGAAGCATTAGGTGATATATTAGTCTGATATATGTATATTGTTAAATGATAATTAACAAAATAAATAGAAATATAGAGTAATTTAAAGGATAGAATAATAATATTTAGTAATAAACAGTGTTATATAGTAAATGTTTTTCTTTTGATAGAAGTTTCTTAGTGGAAGTATGTTGCCTTGTGTGGGATCTCAGGGTTTGCGAGAATCTTTCCGCCTGCTGGAGCGCAGAATGCTGAGCTGCCGTCTTCGCTGAGGTGGACGCTGATGCGTGCACGAGCTGGGACTGGCATGTTGTGTGGGCTCTTGAGTGTGAATTCCTCGCTGACAACTGTGTTTGGCTCGAAAGCAGAGAGGCGGAGCTCGACTTCACCGATCTCTTCGTCACCACCGAAGAGATGCTTCTTGAAGAGAACGAGAACGAAGGATGAGCGAGCTGGATCGTTGTATCTGAACTCCCATGTCTTGTTTGGATGGTTCTTCTCGTTGAATTCGGCGGCATGACCCATGAAGCTGCTTCTTGGACCAACACGTGCAACAAGTGTTGTCTTGCCGCTTGTATGGAAGCTGCCTGTGCTGACACCGTCAACGCGGATATATGCGTAGTTACCGCTGACCAATGGCATGTACTCGAAGTTGTTCATCATATCTTGCAATGCTAAAAATGAAGACATACCATTCTCTCAATTTTTGAGAGGCTCTACAATCAAGTTTTGAGAAAAAATTAGGTCATTGTTTCTGATGCTTGATATTTTATTTTTTCATCATTGCAGCACTCACGGAGATGCGAAAGATTTATCGAATAACTCGAGAAAATCATAACCGAAATTTATTCATGAAAAAGAGTTTTGAGAGAGAAATACCCAATTTTTGATTGAAAACGATGATTTGCTGAGACATCAACTTTAACATGACCAAGTACTTGATTATGTTAGATATTTTATCAAGAAATAAACTCGTTTGTGATCGGACAGACCAAAATCAAAATGTCTATTTATGAATAGAATGGAGGGCAATATGATTAGTAATTCAAGTTGATGTCTCAGCAAATCATCGTTTTCAATCAAAAATTGGGTATTTCTCTCTCAAAACTCTTTTTCATGAATAAATTTCGGTTATGATTTTCTCGAGTTATTCGATAAATCTTTCGCATCTCCGTGAGTGCTGCAATGATGAAAAAATAAAATATCAAGCATCAGAAACAATGACCTAATTTTTTCTCAAAACTTGATTGTAGAGCCTCTCAAAAATTGAGAGAATGGTAGGTCTTCATTTTTAGCATTGCAAGATATGATGAACAACTTCGAGTACATGCCATTGGTCAGCGGTAACTACGCATATATCCGCGTTGACGGTGTCAGCACAGGCAGCTTCCATACAAGCGGCAAGACAACACTTGTTGCACGTGTTGGTCCAAGAAGCAGCTTCATGGGTCATGCCGCCGAATTCAACGAGAAGAACCATCCAAACAAGACATGGGAGTTCAGATACAACGATCCAGCTCGCTCATCCTTCGTTCTCGTTCTCTTCAAGAAGCATCTCTTCGGTGGTGACGAAGAGATCGGTGAAGTCGAGCTCCGCCTCTCTGCTTTCGAGCCAAACACAGTTGTCAGCGAGGAATTCACACTCAAGAGCCCACACAACATGCCAGTCCCAGCTCGTGCACGCATCAGCGTCCACCTCAGCGAAGACGGCAGCTCAGCATTCTGCGCTCCAGCAGGCGGAAAGATTCTCGCAAACCCTGAGATCCCACACAAGGCAACATACTTCCACTAAGAAACTTCTATCAAAAGAAAAACATTTACTATATAACACTGTTTATTACTAAATATTATTATTCTATCCTTTAAATTACTCTATATTTCTATTTATTTTTGTTAATTATCATTTAACAATATACATATATCAGACTAATATATCACCTAATGCTTCCATTTCCATGATCTCACTATGTGAATACGGTTAAATCAAGGTATTCTTTTACATAAGATGAATAAAAACGACATCCGTTCCAACAGCTGTCATTTATTTCTCGCATAAAGTATATATGTGAAAAGCTGTGTTCAGAATATATGCATATAAGATTTGTTGATAATCAAATTTGATCGGAATATGCATAATACATTGATCAAAATCGCATAAAATTGTTACATGTACTTCATGTTATTTACAAAATGACATAGTCATATGCAATATTCTTATCATTTCTTGAAATCGAAATCAAAAATTAGTAAATAAAAGTTTGGTTAATATGATATTCTACTGTTTCTTGTTAGTACTTCATATTAAAAGCATACTTTCATATCAAATTTTCAAAGTGTTAAATTGAGAAGGAGAAAAGGGGAATATTGGGAAAATTTTTTTTCATTGACATTTTTGTAAAAAAATTTCTGCATCTAATATGCATGTAGATAAACAATTTTGGCCCGATTTCGTTTGGAAATTTTTGATTTGTATGAACCGCTCATAAAATTGAGAAGAGAGAAAATTTCATTCAATGAACTCTCAGAAAGTATGACCGCTTTACCCAGAAAAGGCGATTGAGAGAGAGCTGACATCATTTTTCGCAAATGTCTACCAAGAAAGACTACGCATCACTCTCAGTTGCAGCACACAAGGAATGGCGCGGCAAGATCGAGACCGTCGTTCGCTGCCAAGTTGAAGACAAAGAAGATCTCTCCGTCGCATACTCACCAGGCGTTGCACAGCCATGCCTCGAGATCCAGAAGAACGTTAACCTCTCATACAACCTCACACGCCGCTGGAACACAGTTGCTGTCATTACCGATGGTACCGCAGTTCTCGGCTTAGGCGACATCGGACCAGAAGCCGGCATGCCAGTCATGGAAGGCAAGGCTTTACTCTTCAAGCGTTTCGGTGATGTCGATGCCATCCCACTCTGCGTCCGCTCCAAGAACGTCGACGACATTGTCCAAGTTGTCTCACTCCTCGCAGGCTCCTTCGGTGGTGTCAACCTCGAAGACATCTCAGCACCACGCTGCTTCGAAATCGAGAAGCGTCTCCAAGAGATCTGCGACATCCCAATCTTCCACGATGACCAGCACGGCACAGCCATCGTCACACTCGCCGCACTCCTCAACGCACTCAAGCTTGTCGGCAAGAAGATCGAAGAGATCAAGGTTGTCACAAGTGGTGCAGGCGCAGCAGGTATCGCCATCATCAAGCTCCTCATCGCAGTCGGTGTCAATCCAAAGAATGTCATCCTCACAGACAGACAAGGTGCCATCTACAAAGGCCGCTCCGGCTTGAACGACATCAAAGTTGAGATGGCGGAGATCACAAACTCAGACCTCAAGAAGGGCACACTCGCCGAAGTCATCAAGGGTGCCGATGTTTTCATCGGTGTTTCTGCACCAAAGACACTTACACAGGAGATGGTCAAGTCAATGGCCGAAAAGCCAATTGTCTTCCCAATGGCAAACCCAATCCCAGAGATCATGCCAGATGAAGCTAAGGCAGCTGGTGCCGCCGTTGTTGGCACAGGCCGTTCAGACTTCCCTAACCAAATCAACAACGTTCTTGCATTCCCAGCTCTCTTCCGCGGTGCACTCGATGTCCGCGCATCACGCATCACAAACGAGATGAACATCGCCGCAGCACGCGCAATTGCTTCACTCGTCTCAGACGAAGAACTCAGTGCAGACTACATCCTTCCTAACCCATTCGACAAGCGCATCAAGGAGACCGTCTCTAAGGCAGTTGCAGAAGCTGCCATCAAGTCAAGTGTCGCACGCATCAACCAGTGAAATTTCAACTAACATTTGTTATTTCAATATTAATAATAATTAAACTATCCTCTATTAAAAAAATTGTTCAATTTTTTCAAAAAAACATCAAAAGCTATGAGTATAAAGTATTAATTACATATGAACTTACCATAAAGATATCAGTGTATAATCCATTTTTATAAAATCTGTGGAGTTAAATTTCCAAAAATCGAAATTTATTCTTGGAATCCATTATTGTAAAGGTATTTCGAATTTCTTAAAGTTATATATGTGTCTTGCACTATTTTTAAACAAAAATACCTTTAACGAAATGTAGCAATTGTAAAAAATTTGTCATCCGATCGATAACAATAAGCGGATCATAATATCGTAATAAAATAGACATGAAAAATACCTAGATTTACAGATTATTTTCGATTTATGGGCTAAATGCGATTCGTTTTTCACAAAATGAAAGAGATTTTAGACTTTTGAATTGAAATTTTATTTAAGTAACAAAACAATTTTTCTTTACGCTATTAATTACAAAGGTACATGATAAAAATAAAAACATATTATCCCTGAACTATTTTCAAGTATTCTTCTCGGCGTAGAGGGAATATCGTATCTAAATACTTTTGATTAACGGTATTGAGGAGGCTAAGAATACTATAATTTTTTAAATTCTTTTTTTTTAACTCCAATACTTCAAGCACAACCTCCTCAGTATTTATTGTGATTCGATACTCACCTGTTCTTTGAGAGTGATGAACCAAACCAACTATCTCTAGTATGCCCAGGACTAGATACAACCTTCTTTCTAAAGACTTCCTATCCGAAGTTGGGTTCAAAAACAAAGTTGCAACATCATGGATGCAGAGTATATTGACATTTAAGAAGAAGTAAAGTGTAATAAATCTGATTGCAAGGGCTCCAAGTGAAGGAGACTGTTCGAAGGAAAATAATTCTTGAAATGAGAAGTTGTCAGAATCAACTTCAATTTCATAGTAAGCCTTTTTGATTGTATCTGCAATATTATTAACTGAAAGCCAAGAAATTGATCCTTTGTATTGTGATTTGCAAACTCCAAGGGCGGAGAATACATTAAAGAAGTCGTATACCCTACGGCTCTGAATATTAAATTGAAGAGATACATTCATTACGTTTAGATTCTTAGAATGATGATTTTCGAAATGTTTGACCATTTTTCCAAATATCTCTGTTATAGATTTGCTCTCCTTATCATTTTTCTTATGTGTTGGTGGACATTCTTTGAGCACTTCATATGATCCATAATCTATGAGGCTTATCATCGTTCAAATAAATTCAGTAATAACCATTCAAAAAATAACAATTGAATAAATTCATTGAATTCGAAAATGAAAATCTGATTGATTATTGTAAGTATTTAGCATTTTTGTATATTAATTTTTTATATTCGAGATTTTTTTGAGTAAACGGTATTTTTTAATTTAAATAACTCTTTAATTATATGAATTTATAAATAATAATAAATTTTTGAGAAATTAATTTTTTGGCAATATAAAAATGATGTTGATTATTTTGATGCTAGATATAATGGAGATATGAAATAATTAGATTTCCAAAATTACAGTTCTTTCTCAAAATTGAGTGAAAACCTAATATTATCAATTTGTAATAAAGAAATCGATAGAATAATAAATCATTAGACAGAAAATTTTGAATATCATTTAAAATTGAATATTCCTCCAAAATAAAGTTATGTTATAATAGATGTATTGCAACAATTATAGCAAAATATTTCATTTTTATCATTTTCCTCGAAAATTAAAATGATTTTGCTTAATTTTAAATTTTTCTGAGAACTCTAAATTGATTGAAAGAATAATGTTTAACAATATAAACATAAAATTCTAGTAATAAAGATAATTATATTCATAGACGGCACGATGACTCATGTTCAAATCATGTCAATTGTCTTTTAAGAATTTTGAATTCAAAATTTGCATTAGATTCTTAACATTTACCGTGCCTCGATTCTATTAAGTATTCCATTAGAGTTTCAAGAGATTGTTTTCCATTTCAATTTGAAATCATATATTTGAAATTAAAAATTTAGTGCCCTTTATATTCATAATTATTAGTTATGTTTCAAATCAAAGGTACATTCACTATTTTTGACAAAATTTTAAATTTTCATGGGGTTGTAAATCTTATAATAACTAGATGAATAAGGAATAAATCCCAGTATGATGTGCATCATTATATTAAACACTATATGTAAGGCTGGTGATTCTATTAACACTTATGAAGATCTATAGTATTTGAGCAGATAAATTTGATAATTTCCAAAACTCTTATATTTCAAAATTAAAGTGTGCGAATGCATTTAAATGAGAGCAAAAAGAGATTGATGCTGTTAAAACTAGGTGTTAATTTGCAATTATTTCGCATCACAAGAACTACCCAGTAAATTCAGCTATCTTTCTTTGCAATTATTCTCCATTATACCTATAATATAATGGTTAGGGTTTGAAGAAAAGTTACTAGAGAATTATTGACTTTTGAAATAATGCAGAATTTTACTTGAAGAAATCATTAATTTATGAGTTCCAAATTGCTAAGCATGACGAAGGATCATTAAATTTGCTACAATTAAATACATTTATTGCAGAATTAAGATTTTTGAAATTAAAAGTTTGAAATATTGCCTTTTTGAATAAAAATTTAAATTTTATTATATAATCATGATAATATCTTATAGAAATTAAAAGAAAATATTTTAAACCATTCAAATATTTTGAATGTCTTATCAATTTAAAATATTAAAAGATAGCTTTATTTTATCATCATTAGTTGTTATCAAAGTTTTCTTCTTTTGATGAACAACAGTAAATGATTTGTTAATTACTTGTCTTCCTTTTCGCAGCGAAATCGAAAGTTATGATGATAATCTTGGTCTCAATTTTGAAACTCTCTGATTTACAAGTAAGCATTCCTTTGGAAAAGCAGTCCTATTCTGTTTTCAAGATATTTTAAAGCCTCCATTTCATACAATGCGCAGATCTATTCGAAATTGCAAGAACTCTCAAGAAAAATGCAGCAGCAAAGAAGATTCCATAGTTTCTAGCATCAAAAATTTACAACCTTAATACAACGGTTAAAGAGAAGCTCGAAAAGAAAATAATTAACCATAAAGCTGGAAACCATTCGATTATACTATTAGATCTAATAAAAAGTTAATTATAACATATTTTACATGCTATTTGTTGACTTTGTTCCATTATATTACCATATATATCTTTTTGAAATCTAAAATACTTTTACGATTTTAACCATGTGTTGTTGAAACCATATATCAATCTTAGCTAAAGTATAGTTTATGAGTCTGTCACCATCTAACGTATGAATTTTCAAAAATGTCAAATATGTTCATTTTTTCTGTATATTCAGCCATAATTTCACGTTGTTATACTATTCAACTATTATTTAATATTTTTATCGATTTAAATATATGATGAGATGCTTAGTTCTCCCGGAAATCGATTTTTAATCGCAATTTTAACTTTCCAAAAAAAATTCAAAAATAAAAATCCCTCTCAATTTTCTAAGTTTTCTAACTCGCCAAATCTCTAGCCAAATTTTTTTGGCCCGTATAAATATTGTTAGGCACTATATAGGGATGCTATTTATCCTATTTTCATCCCATTTTACTGTTATCGCCTAGTGAATGTACCTTTTTCAAATCACAAGTTTTTGACCACTCTTCGATAAATATCATAAATTCGTCCTTTCTTCAATATAAGTTAGAGAATTAGAACTATCTCATTAACTATCTCTGAAATATCCTTAGTACTTCGTAATCTGCTCATGAATAATTTTAATTTTATGATTTCTTAAAATTTTAAGATTTTTGCTTCATAAGTAGAAAGGAACTTTTCCACTGTTCTTGAAAAATCCATTACTAACGAGAATTAAGTCACTTTTTAATTTTATTAATTTGGATGGATGAATTATTAGTACATTTATCCTGGATTAATCATATGGCAAAGCGAGTATTGAGTCAATCTGATACAGCATCAGAAAAACTTCTTTTATGCTTGGAATTTGCTTCAAATAAACAAAAATTTCAAGATATTTCTCTGAAATCAGATATTGAAACCATACAAGATGTTTTATTAGGAATACAATATTTAATTATCGCTTCCATTTTTCATGATGTTACGGTTTCAAATCAAAATGCTAACGACAATTATTCTTCTGTCCTAAATATTTTAGATTCAATTGGATATAAGCCACAGCAACCATGTACTGTTTCTGGTCTTGTATCAGGAAATGCAGAAGACCACTTAAATTTATGTTTGATCATCGAATTTGTCGTTTTTGACAAAACTTTAACCAAAGATCAATTGATAAGTGACATAAGAAGACTTCCAAGATCATTTTACGTTTTGGAAAAACAAGTAAATTTCATAGAAGAAGCAATTAACATTTGGGTTTCAAAATTTCCCTGTATTCATACAATTCCTGATATTACTGATGCACAACATGATATTGCAAAAGGATATTATGTTGCAGGAATCCTATCAAGAGTTTTTCCCGCACAAGTTCCAAAATCTTCTATAGTAATCAATAGTAACATGACAGATGAACAAATTAAGAGTAATTGGGACCTTTGCAAACCTGTTTTGAATGATTTGGGCGTTTTTACACCATCGAAATTTCCAATTCCAGAAAAACTCTTCATGTGCTTCATTTCGGATCTCTTTTATGCAACTAGGGTAGGCGCTAAAAAGTTCGTTAAGGTAGAACCTCCGCCACCTCCTGTAGCTGTTGTAAAACCGATCGTAACTCCAATAAGCGTTCTTCCTGCGCGGCCATTGATCATTACATCAGTAATAAACAAACAGCCTCGTCCTAAAACTTCAACTTCCTCTTCAAGAGGAAACAACCAAAATAAGAAATTATCGAAACAACCAAATGACACAGAAAAAACAAAGAACGCTATGTCAACACCTATTGTTGCCTCTTCTAATAACGATGTCGAAATCGAATTAGTTTCCATAGCATTAGAGAATTTTACAGGTCATAACGATCCAGAAAATTCACAGTTTGCAAAAGTCATTGTTAAGTTTGCAAACAGCCATAAAATAAACAACAAAGAGTTCCTAGCAAAATTTTCTGGGAAAGAAGAATTTGCTCAGAAATTTTTTGAATGGTGCAGGAAAAAACCAGAAGGAATCCCTCCTTCTGTCATGAAAGTAGTGAAAAAGAAGCCGTGGATCGCTAAAGAAAAGCAATCGAACGAATCTCATGAAAAACATCATCATAAACACGAAAGTTCATCGAAAAATGATAAAAAGGATGAAAAACAAGATCAGAACAAGCAGGAAAAGAAGGAAAACGTGAAAAATAAAAATAATGAGAATCAAAACTCAAAATCTGCTTCTGAAACATCTACAAATGATAAGAAAAGTGAAAATACAGATCAGAGTAAGCAAGAAAAGAAAGAAACTGAGAAAAATAAAAATCATGAAAATCATAATTCGAAAAATTCCACTCATACTTCATCAAATGAGAAGAAAAATAGTTCCAAACATAATGAAGATGATAAAAACCATGAAGATCCGAAATCAGATAAAAATAAAGTCAAAGATCAGAATTCAAAGGATGAAAATAAGGAATTAAAAAATTCTGATAAAAAAGAAATTGATCAATCACAAAATCAGCCTAAAAATGACAAAAATCAAGAAAATGAAAATATTGAGAAAGAAAAACAAAATCCAGCTCAAGAACAGCCAAAAATAGTTGATAAATCTAAACTTCCACATGTTAAATGGGTTGGAGTTGATGAAATTGCAGCAAGAAGAGCAATGATAAACGCACAAAAGAAAAACAGTCTTTCTATTTATGGCGACTCCGAAGAATCACTTCCTGATGAATTTGAATTGCGAATGGACCCTCCAAAGAAAGCAATTCCGGAAAGATTCAGATTATCTCACTCCAAAAAGGAAATTACGGAACATACTTCAACAGTTCCTAATATTAGCACAATAGCTAATGCTTTGAAGTATCACGCGCTTCCAGGACCAGCTCATGTCGATGAATACAATAATTTGATGAAAATTTTACAAGATAGATTCTCAAATGAGAGAATTTTGATATTAATGGCATCAAGAACTATGAAATATAAGGGTATTTACATCCTAAACAATGATGTCGCAAAAAAAATTTATGGAATCGGCCAAGACAGCATTTATCAGTCGGATGTCTCTGCCTTCTATAAATTTGTTAACGGAACGAAACAGTACGAAAGAATTTTATCCAAATCTTTCACTCAGACAACAGATGGTTTTTCCATGAAAAGAGAAAAAGAGCCACAATCGTGGTAATTCTATAATTTTGTTTGTATTTATAAAATATATGAATATTATCTTAATTTATCAATTTTTCTAAAAAAATTTCATTAAATTTTAAATCTGAAATGACTTTCTTAACAAATCAGACTTATATTGATACAAATATTTGAGATGTAGATGAAAGAATGCTGTTTTGAGTTTATTTACAAAGTTATTTTCTCTAATTTTATTTGCAAAAATCGAAGTTTCTTAATTTACTTCGAACAATTATTAAAGTAAGTTGTTTATCAACTATATCTTCTTTCTAAGAGGCATGTTCATTAGATCAAATAAAAATCTGATCATATTCAAGAATCAGAGTTACATATGATAGGAAAATATTAAAAGATTAAAATTCTTAATGATTTATAAATACAAACAAAAATATATAAAAATATTATCATTTCATTAGTACTTTTTCCATGTTGGAGCAAGCTGTTCCTGATGCTGGCTTATCTAGTCTATTTTTAGTATAAGAATAAGGATTAAATATATGTTTTTCTTCTTCATCTTTCTGAGTGAATTTTTGTCTAAAATTGGCGACAGAATAATGCTTGATAGCTCTATTTAACTTGTCAAACTTACTCTTCTTCTCTAAAATGAAGGCAATGTACAAAATTAACTTGAAAATAAGGCAAATAACAGGAGTAAATAAACAAACATAAGCAATGAGATCTGCGGATGATTCTATGGCCGAATATATATGTCTTATAGTTGATTCGTTCAATTCTATTTTAATTGGCAAAATGTATTCGAATCCATTGGTCACAATTGAGAATTGGACTCCGGAGTTATCAGTTTCATTCGTGTAAAGCCAAAGATAAAAGTCAAAACACATTTCTTCCCTATTTTTTGGCAAGATTTTTGTATCTTTCATTCTATAAGTGAGAAATGACTGTTCTGTGAGTTTCATGTTGATTTGGTTTATTTGTTCGTTTCCTATGTTATCAATTATAATGCATTTTGACCATTTTTGAGAGGAAAATAGTTTATCAAGTCCATTTTTGAATTCTATTGATGTTACATGCTCTTTCTTGGTATTAGTAAACATCAGTGATGGAGGAACAATGTTCATTGTAAACTTATAATAGAAAGGATAGCTTACATTTGAAATTACCATAATTTCTGGGGAAACAGAGGCTTGGCCGTGTAATTCAAAGCATATATCGACTTTTGTCTGTTGGGAAGGCTGCAAAATTACTTTATCAATGCACCAAATGTTATAATATTTTGATTTCTTCGGTTTGTCGAAGATAAACATAACAGGAACATTGAAATAATTAGTAATTGAATAAGACTTGATCAATTTGTTGCCAATATGAACAATTCCAAAGTCTTTTGTGAAAGATTCATATGAATAATAAAAAATCTGCCTTTTGAAGGTTCGTTTGATAAAGAATCCATCAGACAAAGTCAGAATCAAGTTAATATGGACCATAGGATTGCTTAAATTGCTGTTTAGCCAAATATTTGACTTTATTACCGTTGAAACTCTATCTAAAAGGTCAAAGAATGGTCGGACTTCTTCTGTATGCGTACATATAGTCTTATTAAACTGATAAAATACCTTTTGAGTGAAGGGTTTCATAATAAATGAAAGAATTACTTGATTTTCACCAAAAATATCTGCATTTCCATATAATACTCGCATAACTTTGCTATAATAGTATATCATTTTGAATGAACCATGCAAAGTTGAGCCAAATAAAATTTCATGTTCAGAATTAAAATCAATTTCGTAATTTCCTAGGACAATATTCCATGAAATAGGTATAACTACTTCTAAACCTTCAACACGAACAGTAATATCGCTAGTAACTAAGTCTGTTGACTCAGAATTATTCAGAAATGTGAAAGTTATTGGAATATAAGAGGTAGATCTCATTGGAATCTCATATTTAAATTTATCACTTGCTACTTCAAGGATTGCTTCTTCAGGGCCTTCAATAGAAAGCAATCTTGTCGAAATTAATCTGTTATTAACAATTTTTATCGTTAAATTCTTACAAGTATTGCTGAATGCTGTTCCAAGATAATAATAGTCATTGTTTTTTGTGATTGCTGTGCCTTCAATGTCAATTTTCAAATCATTTTCCAGGGAAAATCCAAAAGAAATGTTATTTGTTGAGTGGTTCGTATGTATAAATACTGTTACAGGCGTGGTCTTGGATATTAAGTGGTCAAACCTTGGACTTAAAAAGAATTCTTTCAAAAATTTCCCTGGTTTTACGATTTGCGGCTTAAATTCATGCACATCATATGAATGAGAGTCTATGGAAACTCCTAGGACGGTTAATGGTTCGTTTAAAGTGTTTTTAACTACAATTGTTTGATATCCGTATTCAAACTTGTTATATTTATAAGAAACAACGAAATTCCCTGTAGACAATGCTATTTTAAACGGTATTTTGACATGAAACATCTTTCCTTTTGAAAAAATATCGATCAAAATTGTTCCTTTTTGTTTATCAAGTTTATAAAGGTTAATTTCAAGAACTCCTACTTGTGTATTCTGTTTTGGATCAATTGTCATCATTTGTGGTATTACATCTATGTTAAATCTGTTTGCTATTCCTTGAATATCAATTTTCTCAATTGTTCCTAAAGAATCTGTTGGATTTACAAGAACTATTGGCAGTTTATTGCTGAAATCATCTCCCGAAATAGTGTATTCAATTGTTTCGTGTAATGAATGAATTTCAAACGGAAGAATATGCAAATAAATGGGAATTATGTATTGATGAACATCTTCTATGATGTAAACAAATGTTAGATATGTTCCAACTTGCAAATTTCTTGGTGTTAATTGAATAAAAGAAATTAATAGACTTGATGACTCTGTTGAGAAAACTGAGGAATCGTATATTAATGCTTGACTAATAAATGGAATAATTTTTATATCTATTTGCTTAGGACGGCCATAATATTGATAGATATGTCTTGATTTTAGTTTTATTGGGCAAAATTCATTGACATGGTAACTTATATAGTATGGTATAGTTACAAAGTTTGTTTCAATAAAAATTATGGCTGATTGATAGCCTTTTTTGGTGGATAAAATGGAAAATGATAAAATGAACGATTGATTGGCATTCAATTCAATATTTTCCACTTTTGAAAGATATATGTCTTCTGAGTAGGTGTACATTCGGATAATATCAATTTTTTCATGGGAATTCAAGTTTTGTAGTTTTATTGTGTAGTTATTAGTCAAATATTGATCAACTTCGATGTTTTGAAGTATTGATGGTTCAAATCGAATATATAAACTGCTGTTAAATATTAAATTTTCTGTATTTTGAAAACTTGGAACGACGGAGATGTTGCAAAAATCAGGCAAATCCACATATATGAAATCTATATCAGCTAATTTTGGATTTTTGGTAGTTATTTCATGAAAAAAACTGTCTGATATTTGGGGAATATAAGGAAGAATTCGTTGATGATCATTATCCTTATAAATCGAGTGAAATATAGTAATATGATCTGGATCCTCAAGATATCCGGAGGACCAAACACTGTGGAAAAAGAAGGATATCATCAGTTTATTAGAACCTTATAATGATCGTTTAGATTGAATTCCAGAATTATTATACAAGATGATGAGATTGATTATACTGATTTTATTTATGAAAAATTTATAGTTTTCGAAAAAGTGACAAATATGATCATATTGTATTTTGCATTTAAATTCTTGTATAAATAATTTTTGAGATAATAAAAAATTGATCATAGAATTTCAAATGATCTGAATTTTTCTATCAACTTAATATTTCCTATCTATGATTGATTGCAAGACAATATTTATTCAAGTCAAATTTTGTCAAAAAATTCCATATCAGGCCTTCCCAACAATTTTTTGCTCAATTCTCCAAATGATTCCAAAATGTTGATGAAAATATTATGATTTTGTGATTTTATTATTCTATTTTCCAATTATTTCATTTGATTATGTGATTTTTAATCTCCATTTATGAGACACGAATTCTTATCATAGAAGTTATTCATCACTCTCCATTATTGAAACCTAAAATCTTATGGGATTGCCAGTAATTGATAAATCCACGGGTTTTATTTTTTTGCAGCAACACGGGTGTAACACGGTTGTAAACTATTCAATTTCTCTCAAATATTGAGTACTTTTGGGCAACACGGGGATAGAATTGAATACCTTGGGCAACACGAGATTTTTTATTAAACGTATACTTTTATGAAAAATGATTGCTAACTCTAGATCAAATTAAAATTTGGATATAATAATTATAGCAATTATGCGCCTTCAATTCTCCATTAAGTCTAGATCATCAAAATTGCACAATTCAAGATTTCATAATTGCATTTCAAATATTTTAAAAATTTTTTTATTAGCATCCATCGAAAACCATTCCACGCCAGATACAATGCATATACAATCAAAAGGCTAAACATAAATTAAAGATTTCTCCATTTAAATATACCATTATTTTAAAAATTAACTTTGAAGCTTAGCTAACATCGAAATACAGAAGGAAACTAGATAGATTCTTAGTATCCCTGCAAAGATTCGGTGGTAATTACCAAAGATTTAATTTCGAATACAATAAGAAGAGTATATAAAGTTTCCTTCAAAGATTAGCTTCTCACCGATATCTTTATTATAAATGTTAGTCATAAATCAATTGGATTGAATTTAATTTTTCATTCTCAAATTACGAAACTCAAACTCAGACTTGAGTAGGTTTTGACCATTTTACAATCATTTATATGTATGGATTTGTTATAAAGCGAGTAAAAAAAATATTATTCAATGAGAGAGGGTCAAAGTTGCTATTTGTCACTTTTCCACAAGAATATAATGGGGAAAAAGTTATCATATAGTTGATCTCATTCACTGAGGGGAGAGATGCGTGTAGTGTAATGGGATAAACAGTGGGATTGCTGCTCTAAGTCCTAGGTTCGAGACACATTGGCTTCATTTTTCTCTTTTTTATTGACGTAAACTATTCAATTTTTGTGTTCTCCATTCAAATTTCAGAATTTTTTTTGCAGATTTCACGCTACATTCGAAGTTACCTTTTGTAACAACCACCACTGCCTACGAAAGACGAAAGTGTGTCACGATTTCACCCGGAAATCCGACGGTTGTTTAAGAGTAAGCACTTTTGGCACCTACTCATTATTCAATTTGATCTAATGAAGATAAATTTTTTTGAATATGATAAAAGTTATTCTTCTCACCAAGTCATATTGTAGCACATCCTAGTTGAGAAATATTATCACCTTTTTAAACAAAAAAAAAAAAAAAAAAAAAAAAAAAAAAAAAAAAAAAAAAAAAGGTAGTGGGGCTTCCAGGCACTTCGTGCCTTCTAGCCCTGAGGATGTTTTGTCAAGACTTCTTCATCGTAAATGTTTGTACTTCTCTTCGTAAATGTTTTGTCAAGACTTCTTCATCGTAAATGTTTTGTCAAGACTTCTTCGTAAAGACTTTGTCAAGACTTCTTCATCGTAAATGTTTTGTCAAGACTTCTTCGTAAAATCAGACAAAAATAATGTTTATGTTAGAATGTTAGATCTAACCTCTTTTCTAACCTCTTTTCTAACATCGTAGAAAACTCATGATTTCTTCGTAAATGTTTTGTCAAGACTTCTTCATCGTAAATGTTTTGTCAAGACTTCTTCATCGTAAATGTTTTGTCAAGACTTCTTCATCGTAAATGTTTTGTCAAGACTTCTTCATCGTAAATTTTTGTCAAGACTTCTTCTTCGTAATGTTTTGTCAAGACTTCTTCGTAATGAGCGTAAATGACCCAAAATAATGTTTATGTTAGAATGTTAGATCTAACACGTTTTCTAACATGTTTTCTAACATCGTAAAACTCATGATTTCATCGTAAATGTTTTGTCAAGACTTCTTCATCGTAAATGTTTTGTCAAGACTTCTTCATCGTAAATGTTTTGTCAAGACTTCTTCGTAAAATCAGACAAAAATAATGTTTATGTTAGAATGTTAGATCTAACCTCTTTTCTAACCTCTTTTCTAACCTCATGAATTTTCATGAACTTTCTTTACAAAGTCTTTACGATGAAGAACTTTACAAAGTCTCAACAAAACATTGACAAGAAAGTTCATGAGAAAGACTTTACAAAGTCTTTACGATGAAGAACTTTACGAAGAAATCTCAACAAAGTCTTTACGAAGAAGTCTTGACAAAACATTTACGATGAAATCATGAAAATTCAAGAGGGTAGAAAACATGTTAGAAAACATGTTAGATCTAACATTCTAACATAAACATTATTTTTATTGAATTCCGTATGAAATTTCATGAATTTTGTATGTTTTAGACCATGTTAGAAAACATGTTAGAAAACATGTTAGATCTAACATTCTAACATAAACATTATTTTTGGGTCATTTACACTCATTACGATGAAGAAGTCTTAACAAAGTCTTTACGAAGAAGTCACAATAAAGTCTTTATGAAGAAGTCTTGACAAAACATTTATGAAGAAATCTCAACAAAGTCTTTACGAAGAAGTCACAACAAAACATCTGTCAAAAACCGCTTTTTAACTTCACTTAAAATGCCACGTAAGCTACGTAAGAATATACGTAAGAGGAAGGGAGCATTGAAACATCCAATAGTAAGACTAACACCACAACAACAGTTGCAACAACAAATGCTGAATGACCCCACTATGTTGCAACAAATGTCAAGCAACCCTATGCTTTTAAACCGAGTTATTGGTGCACAGAGTGGAGGTTTAAGAGCGGCACTTTTAGCGAAAATGGCAGGCTATGGTGGAGCTGCAGACGGAACAGCTTATAACCCTCAAAGTCAAATGAATTTGAGTTCACTCAAAAATCAAATAACAGATGTCAAAAAGTCAAACATAGACATACAGAAGCAAATAAGTGAAAACGAAAAGAAACTAGAATATGACAGACACACAAAGAAACTCAATGAGTTAAAACGTAGAGAAAAAGAAGAAAGAAGAACAACTGAAAGAACTAAGTACAGAGGAATATGCGAAAAAAGTGTCAGAAAAAGCAGCAGAAGTAGCAAAAATGGAACAAGATGTCATAAATTTGAAAAACCATACTACTCAATATAAAGTACTGAAAGATGAAGAGATAAAACAAAAAGCCCTGAAGACATATATGGATAGCGATGAGTATAAAAAAGAAGTTGAAGCAAATGTAAAGGCAGAAAAACTTTTACAGTTGCAAAACCAAACCGTACAGTATGAAAACTTAGCACAAGAAAGTAAAAATAACGACGCAGCCATGCAAAAGGCAATGAAAAGCGCAGAATATATAAAAGCTAACAATGACTGGTTAGATGCCCAAGCCAACGCTAAAGCAGCCCAGCTTATAGGGTCAATAAGGACAAAAATACAAGCGGATGAAGACAGTTCAAATGAAGCTTTAACAAATGCTGACTTTAAGAACGCCTTCGAAGCTCTTCATAGTAAGGTGAAACAAGTGAACGATTTCTCATCTGGAAAGAAACTGAAGTCTGAAGGTTTCGACAAAGAGTTAAAAGAAGTAGCACAAAATATGACGAAAATAACAGACGCAGCAACGAGACAGGCAGTTCAAAGTGCCTATGACGCCGTTAGAGCAACTGTTGTGAAAAGTCAAGAAAAAGAGTTACAACAGACCAAAACAGACCTAGTAAATGCTTTCTTAAAAACGAAAAGTCAGGTAGGACATTACGCTGCAGATGGAACATATGTGCCAGCTGGTGGAACTTATATACCACCAAACCCTCCAAGAGAAGCACCTGCACCAGGACTACCTAAAACATTTACATCGTCACATGGACACAGACACAGGCATGCACCAAAACCAACACAACAACCAACACAACAACCAACACAACAACCAAAACCAACAGTTCAAAACCCTGCACAGCAACCAACAGTTCAAAATCCAGCACAACAACAACCACAAACAGAGCAAGGACATAAAAGAAGTAGAGAACAAGGAAACCAAGAATTCTTAAAAATGCTTAAAGAAGAGTGTGGTTTCCCAGATACTGTTGACTTTAGTGACAGATATAAAGAAGCTATTGGAAAGTTCAAGGATGGAAATACTGACCCGAACCTATTTAGCTTTATGGCTCAGCACCAAAACGGATATAATCTCAAACCTGAAAATACAAGCTCGCTAAGGGATATGATTTAATAGCATATCATCCAAATGACATGGATGAATTTACTCCGAGATATTTGATGTCAGAGCTAAATGACAATTCAACTTTCGTCATGAAACGCGTAAAAAATAGAGACGGAACGAAAGAACAAAAGCTTATGAATGCGGATGACGTAGATAGGGAAATTGTTGAAAACGGTCTCGGAATATATGAAATGCCAGCAGATGAGGTACAAGAAACTCCACAGGAAGAAGTTCAGATACAACCAGACATGGAAGAAATAGTTCAGCAACAACAGCTAGAAGAGCCTGAAGGAAACGAACAAGTCCTTCCTTTGGAAACTAACTTCACAGAACTAGATGAAGATTTGGAACAGCCGAAAAATCTTGACCCTCAACAAGAGTATGCGGAGAATATGGAATATTTCCAAGAGTCTAAAAAAAATTCGGCTGACATAGTAGAAGAATATCGAAAAATGTTTGCCGACATACAAAAGACTCCAACATCAGATGAAAATATTCAGCATAGAATGGAAGCACTGAAAGAAAATGTACACAAATACAACAACCCTTTTTACTTACGAGCATTTAACGTTCAATCTTCGGATGAACTCGGTGAAAATAAAAGGTTAAATTTCAAGAAAACATATAGAAATGAAACATTGTTTAAAGTTCATTCAGAACCTAACCAAGATGGAAACAAACCTACTTTTGTTTCTGCAGACGATGGAACTACAATGAGATGGGGTCATAAAGCTAATCCAGATAGGTGGTTCATAAACTTACAACCACAATTCCAAGAAGTTGTAGACGCAATGGAAGTCAATGGTGAACGAGATATAGCTGGTATTTTAAGCGCGGCTTTAATGCCATTGAAAGATATGAAACATGCAGATATTTTGGACCAGTATGAAATGAACATGGCTGATGGAAATATAACACCTGACGTTCTAGAACATTTATCTCAAAGAACTACACAGAACCATAGAGATGGTATATTTGGTGAAGAGTTTAGAAAGAAAGTTAGGGAGAGCGAAGGAAGAGAACCTATTGTACATGACCTTGCAAATGAAAGTTTACAAAATGTCATAAAAACTTACTTTGCAGACAATGAACTGAGAAGGGATGAAATATTTAAGAAAACTCAAATGGACAGTACCAAATGAAATGTTAGTATTGAAAAACATGTTCCTTGACAAAATAAAACCAACTACAGAAATAAACGACGCAAGAACTGAAAGATTGGGTAAAAGCTTCCCATTCACAAAAGATATTATTGTAACATGGAAAGAAAACCAGAATGGCTACAAAAACATATATTTGGAAACGAGCTTATTCCATATGGACAAGCTCTGTTGAAGAGCTTGAACCAGAAACTCAGGAAAGAGTCATGCAAACAATACGCAAAGACTCAAATACAGACTATGACAAACTCTTTCTAGGATATAGGTTACCTGAGATGGGCGACCAGAGCCAAAGGCAAAAAGGACATGGGAAATTTGCAACATACTAGATGAACATAATGCAAAGATGCAACAACTTCAAGCAGAGGGCAATGAAGGAAAAAGAAGAGTTAAAAACTCAGTCAGGAAGAAAGTAAAGCTTGGTCCCACGTGGGTTCTATTATGACATATAAATCCAACTATTCTATATTTTTACTCATATGAAATGTACGCCGCTCAGAATATAACGCCAACAGTTTTGGATGCTATGAATGGAAATGTTTCCGAATGGTATAACGAATGCGACAATGCCATTAGAAGGTCAGAAATAGTTCCTGGAACTTACGAATATACAACTGCTGTTTCTTATGGAAACGTAGGTGAGTTTGGAGAAGGTTCTTCAACAACAGTAGATATTGCTTGCGACAGGTTTCATATTATTTCTATTGACAACTCATTCTTATACGTGGAACAAGACATTGAAATAAAACCTTCTGCCAAGTTGTCTGACAAGAAAGGTTGCAATGGAATTTTCTATGTCGGATACCAATATGCTCCAGAAGTTTTCATGGGATATAAGATATATTCTAACTCTGACTTAGTTCAAACAGTAACATGGGCAAACTATGAATGGTTCGCTTTGAGAAACTCAGTACAACCACAAGCTAGAGAACAAACAGACCAGTATGCAACTATTGAGAAAATAAGAAGACTTGACCCTAACGTTCCAGGAGTTTATGTTAACCTTTCTGGTTCAGATGGAACTGCTGCCACTAAAGTAAAACTGAAACTTAGAGTTCCTTTGTCATCTTCCTCATCTTCAGGTTTTTAAGATACTGCCAAACTGGGCGGGAAAAATTTCTATCGAACTTACTCCAAGCAAAAATAACTTAGTCATTGCACCAACACAAGACCCATTCACTCTTACTGTAGCTGGAACTGGTGGAGCCAAGTTCTGTGACTTTTGCAAAGACAAAGTTGACTTAGACTTTGTTTCTCAACTTCAACACTGAAGTAAACTATTATTTCAATGCTGCTGGAACTGCTTGGGACCCAGTTAAGTTCACATGCGAAAAATTTGAATGCAAGAGAATAGAAAGCAGACTTGCAGTCTATATGTTGGACCCAGATATTTCAAATGCTTTAGCTGCCAAATATATTGCAGTTCCACTTATGTTCCCTATACACCAAATATCTGTCAAAGACTTTGCAGGTGAAGTTGGAAACCAAAGTGCTGACCCAGGTGCAAGAACAGATATTGCTTTAACAACTGCAATGAAACATGCAGATACTATGTTTGTACTGTTCAGACGAACTATAAATGACTATTCTTGTTTCTACAACCCTGGTATTAAATATCATATAAACATAGATGGCAAATACTATCCAAGAGAAGAATATTCCACAGTTGAGGATATGAGGTCATACAACTTGACATTAGATGCTATGAACTTTAACAACAACTTCACAACAACCATTAACCCTGAAATGCAAAGTTCTATTATGCCATATGTGAAAGTATGGACCCATACAGGAGCTCAAAAAACTCAATATACAAATGGAGACCGTTCAAACTTTTGGCTTGGCATTCCATTTGCTGACTCAGAAGACTTTATGGGTGGTATTTCAACTGTTGGTACTGTACAAATACAATATACTGGTGACAGAGACGGTCCAGATGAACTGAGAGCAAGAAGTTTACAAAACCAATAGCACTTTTCCGGAAGATGCTTTTGAAGATTCGTTCGATGAAACTGCTGGGGCTCCTCAGATTGGCATAACGACAGCTTCATCGAGCAGATTTTGGCAGCAGGTCAGTAAGTTGTTCTTGAACTGACTTCTCTCCGTCAAATATTGACAGTACGCCAGTTTTTGACATAAAATTGTAAGATAAACTTTCCTTTAGAAATATCGGTCAGTTTTTGTTGTTATATTTTTGTCTGCTTCAAGAACTTTCACCATCTCGGTTATACCAACTTTTCTTTGCTTTATGGAAATATTTTGGTTCAGCAAAAGACTGCTATTCTATAACATTTACCATTGTTTGTATAAAGAACTATTCTGTCAATGTATTTGTATTGTTTGTGTGTGTAAACTTTGTTCTGCTTCAATTCGAAGAGATACTCGAATACGTCCATTTTTATTCTAAGTAAAATGTCATTTCCGAAAAATAGAAAGCGTAAGTGTTTCAAAAGGTTTAAGGCGGTGGCAGATGTGAAGTTAAATTCACCAACTCAAACAAACAGTCAAAGTGTTGTTGTCAATGTCAAAGAAAGAGATGTTGAAGTGGGGAAACCATACGAAGACCAAGATGGTATAACAATAGTTCCTGTAAAAGAACAACCAACATATCCTGAAGTTAGCAGAGACTTAAGTTCTGTTGCAGATATTCGAAATGACTACAAACAACTGAAAGATAAACTTAAACTCAGGAGAAGATTTGTCAAGCTTTAGGTATAATGTTAAACTTGGTCGAACACAACCCTGTAAAAGTGAACTCATATGTCATCGCACCTCGTGAAGTTTTGAAAGAACTATTGAAACTTTTGACAGAGGCAGACGATATAAACATCAAAGAAATAGAGCCCGACATTGCTTGCTGTGGTGTTTCATATAATGTCATTGACAAGATATACGTTATGAAAGGAGGTGAAACGTTGAACTTAAAATATAGTTTCCCAGACGTCATAAAAATATTTGACGACCACAACATTTCATTAAAGTTTGTTGCTAAGTAAATGGCAGAAGACATAGTGGTTTATACTATTACGACTAAAAACCCTGAGTCATATAATTCTATAACAACAAACTTACAAAGTCCTCAAGGACGATATTGTAAACTGACCTTAAACACGATGACGACTAAAGCCTGTTTTGCTCTTTTGACCAGAAGACTTTGTTGTTGTGAATGGTAAAAAATACTTCTTTGAAGATACTTACTCAGATATACCACCAACAGGTTTTGTTGACTTATTTAATACTTTAAGGACGGATGTAACATGTGCTGCAACTAGAGCAGGTTTCATTATGTTTGGATGTCCGACTGAGTTTAGTATAAACGATATGAGCTATAATACAAACTTATATCTGGTTTTTACTACCAACAGTTTCCTATAACAGGAAAAGGTGTCATACAAGGTTTGTCTGTTCCATTGACTTTAAGTACACCTATTTATATATTGTTTCAAACTTAGGTTCAAAGTGCTATTCGAATGTCGACAGAAACTACTATGACCAAAAGATACTCATGCGTATAAACAACACTTTCTCTGCTGGTTTGCCTATTGTTCATTCGAATGCAGAGTTTTCAGCTTTAGTGAACTCAAACACTTTAGCAAACATAAACTTAACCTTAGTTGACGCAAACTTTGTTCCTGTAAAACTTTTATGTCCTATGTATTTGTCAATGACGGCAGAAAGTTTCGAATTGGAAGATGCAACTGGTGAAAGTATTGTACTACAAGAACAACTTCAACAACAAATAGTCAAGAACAACAAATGCAACAAATGGAACAATGCAACAACAAAGTCAAGAATAAAAAAAATATTTTTTTTATTTTTAAAAATGTACAGAATAGATGTTTCAGATTTTTATGACTTCCAAGCATTCAGAAATATGTGTCCATTTAGAGACTATAACAAAGCAGTCGAGAATTTGAAACGTTTAGTCATTTATGTTGACTCTGCCCCAGAATGTTATGTCATGAAAGAATGGGATGTTGTCTTTAACAAACCAAGAGCGACAATAGTTTCAGAACAAGAATGTAAACAGAAACTTAAGAAAATAAAAGTTGTACAAGTTGGAATGAAGATGTTAGATGCTTGGGATATCTTATTGTCAAAACTTGAAGATTTTTCAGTTCGAGGTATAAAGTTCTATACACCTTCTCCAAACTTCTATTCTATCTTCACTGGATATAAATACGAACAAGTAGAATGGAAAGAAAATGTTATAGAAGCTTGGTTAGACCATGTCAAAGAAATTATATGCAATGGAAACGAAAGAGTCTATGAGTATATCTTATGTTGGTTTGCAAACATCTTACAACATCCAAGCGCTAAAAATGAAACTGCTCTCATTATAATTGGAAAACAAGGAACTGGTAAGAACACATTCTTTACAGATATTTTGTGCAAACTATTAGAAGGTTATTCGAACCCGAATATGACAAACTTAGAAAACATCTGCGGTAAATTTAACTCTTCAATTGAGAATATGAAACTTATAGTTTGCAATGAACTTCAAAGTATAGATACAACAAAAGTTTTGAACTCAGATGCTTTGAAGAGTCTTATAACAGACAAAGTTGGAGTTGTTGAAAGAAAATATAAAGACCAAAGAGTTTGTGAAAATGTTGCAAACTTCGTCATGGTTTCAAACAATGTTGTTCCGATGAAGTTAGAAAGTTCTGACAGAAGATATGTAGTTGTCAGAACGTCAGATTCTCATATGCAAGATACAGAATATTTTGACGACTTAGCAGAAACTTTGACACCTAACTTTTACAACCACTTGTTCTCATATTTCATGACATTAGATATTTCAAAGTTCAATCCAAGACAAATTCCATATACCGAAGAAAGACAAACATTGTTAGAAGCAAACAAGAGTGTATATGAACTGTTTATAGATGAAACTGACTTTGTGTCATTAGATGAAAGGTCTTTATATGATGAATATAAACAATATTGTCAAGAGTATGGTTATATGACAGCGTCTAAACGAACATTCTTGGCAAATGTCAAAAATCTTTTAGATGTTCAGAATGGCGTATATACAAAGAAAAATTTTTCTGAGTAAATTTAAAAAAAATATTTTTTTATCCGATAGAAAAGATGACGAAATATATTTCAGTCAACAAATATATGTCAGGACTTAAAGAAGAACTAGACCCATTCGCTTATTTGAATGTTTACTTCTACCATTTTGAAAAGTCTTCATTCAGCAAAGTTTGGAACATCGAACCAGTTAAGTTTGCTATTGTGACTAAAAATGGTGCGAAATTTGAAGACTTAGACATTGACGGTTTGTTAGCAGTCAAAGAAAATTTTGACAGAAAGTTCTCAAACCTTAAAGAAGGCAAAGCATACAAACTTGTTATACCTTATGAACCAAAGAAAGCAGACGACTATGAATATTATGAGTCTAAGATAGTTGAAGTTCAAGGTAAATTAGGTAAAAAGATTTTAGAGTCTAAGCCAGTGTTTGCTCCTAAAGAGGAAGAGAACATTGACATTGACCCAGAAATGTTCTAAAAATAAAATTTTATTTTTACATGTCAAATTTCTTTTTCTCTGGAACTGGTTCAGGTTCTTTCTTCTCTTCTACTTTCTTTTCTTTCTTTTCTTTCTTTTCTCTCTTCTTCTTCTTCTCTGGTGGAGTTATGTCAAACTTCTCAGAACCATATTTTTGTAAAAGTTCTTTGTCCTTTAATAGCTCTTCTATTCTGTTTTCTATTTCATCTTCAAGAACAGCGCATGTGTCTTCTTTGCATTCTAAGAACTTTTGTTGGACTTCATCTTTCCAATCGGCGTCATCTCTGTCAACAAGTCTGTCATTGACAAATTTTAAGACTGCTCTTTGTAATGTTTTATGGTTCTTGTCATATTCCCAGAAACAGAACTTTAGAACAAATTCACCTTTCTTGTTTACACTATGTAAGATTTTATGGTCGACAGATGTTTTGCTGTCGAAAAGCTTGTCTCGAATATAGATAGCGAAATCGCTAGACATTTTCAAAAAGATAAAAATTTTAATTTTTCTAAAAATATGTTAGAAAAAAAGTTTGCTGACATTGACAAGAAATTTGAGAATGTTTTGAAGAAGAACAAGAGGAAGTTAGAAAATGCTCAGATAAAGCCTATACATGACAAGTTCTTATTTGCTCAGAATGGTATAACAGGTCTAATTGCACCACCTGGGTCGGGTAAGACTTTCACTTATCTTAAAATGGCTGCACAACAACAAGAACTAGATGAGAAGAACCCATTCTATGAGTTAGTTGTTATTTGTAGTACTTCTGGTCAATTTGACCAAACCGTCAATTCGTTCAAAGATATTATAAAGAAGTCTAAGTTAGTATGTATAAAGGATACTGAGTTGTTAGATTGGATAAAGAAGTACCAAAGAAGAGTTTTGAAGTATAATGCTATAAATGAGTATATAAATTCTAAGTTTAAAGACCCTAATGAGGAAATGCAGAGAATATTAGAGAAGAAACACTTCAGAAACAAACAGAAAGAGATAGAATACATTTCGAAGAAATTGCAATCTTACGATTGGAAGACATACCCTCATAGATGTCTTCTTATCTTAGATGATTTCGCCTCTCATCCTTTGTTAAAGAATAGAGAACAAGACATGTGTCGAATTCTTAAGAAGCTCAGACACTTTAACATTTCAGTTGTCATTTGTGTACAGACAGCAAAGAGTTTAAGTAAGGATGTTAAAAGAATACTTACTGACATTATACTCTTCCCTGGATTGTCCGAAGACGATTTCATGGAACTTATGAAAGAGTCCATGGCAGGTAAGTTTGACAGACATGAACTATGGGAGAAGTACAAAGTCATACAAGACCCTCATACTTCTTTCAGAATTCATATCTACGCAAACAAAGTTCAAATTGTAAAAAGTCAAGCGTAAAAAATCTAAGTGTTTGAGTCTTAGTAAGTCTGTTGTGGTGCTGGGGCTGTCGGTTCTTCTGGCTTTGGGGCTGTCGGTTGGTGGTACGTCGGACATTCGTTTGTGTCCTGTCGGAAGGAAGGACTCGGAATGTCGGAAGGAAGGACTCGGAATGTCGGAAGGAAATTTTTTTCCAGTTGTCGGGAAATTTTTTTCCAGTTGTCGGGAAAAATTTTTCCAGTTGTCGGGAAAAAAGTTCTCAATTTTCGAAAATTTGAATGGTTTACGGACGGACAACAGGAAAATTTTTTCCAGTTGTCGGGAAAATTTTTTCTTGTCGGATGGAAAAACTTTTTCTGTCGGAAGGAAGAACTTTTCTTGTCGGATGGAAGGACTCGGAATGCCAGAAGGATTTGACAAGGCAATTTACTTTATAGAGCTACCTGAGCCATCTGAAGTCAAGCTTGAAAAATAAAGAGTTCATTTACTCTGCTTGTTTGAAGTTGTCAAAATACTCTGTTATTTTTTCCTTTAACAATGGCAAATCTTCTTTGAAGGTAAGTATTGTACAACCTTTCATATCATAGTGTGTTTGAGGTAACGTATCTTGAACTATTTGTTTCACATCTTCATTCGGTGTCATTGAAATCGGTAAGTTTTCGCGATAGAACCAATTTCTGTCAGATTTGTAAATCTTAGCTAAGTCGTAAAAGCTTTTGTTGTTTCTTCTGACTAAATGCAACATAACCATATCTTTATCTTCTTCATTTTCCATCTCTTCAGTATAAATCATATACTTATAGTTCTTTTCCTTTCCTTTTGGTACCGAACGTGGTATTCTTTTCTGTATGCTTTTGTCTTTTGCTTCAAGCTTGTTTTCCATCTCTTCACGTTCTTGTCTATGAAGTTCGTCAAGAAGTTTACAAACATACCATGAATAGCGAGCTGAAGCCCATTGTGCCACATTATTTACGAGAAGTCTATGTACATAATATCCTCTCAAACCATTTGGCAATTTTTCACGATTTTCATAGAGTTTTGGCGACTGGGGTTTTTTACTTACTCGCTGTTCTTCACGATTTTCATAGAGTTTTGGCGACTGCGGTTTTTCACTTACTCGCTGTTCTTCACTGTTTTCAGAAAAAAGTATGTCTCGCTGTGCTTCGCTCAAAAGTTCTTGTGTGCTTTGGTTCCTAAACCAGTCTTGTGGTTTCTTAGTATCTGGAGCAAAACATGCTGTCAAAATACTTTGCATTTGGTACATATCGTCTTTGACCGAACGAATGAGACGGAGTTGTTTGTTAAACTGAACCCACTCATATTCTTCACTTATGGCTTCATGGACTATAACTGTTGTTGTGTTCTCTGTTGTTGACATATCTGTCTTTACATACAAAATAAAAAAATAAATAAAAATAAAACTAACTTTATTTTCTGACTTTCACAAAAGACCAAAAATAAACGCTTTACATGTATTTTTCAGCAACTTCGTCAAATAATTTTATAGCTTTATCTATCTCATCTACTTCAAACGTTTCTTTACCTTTCGTGGGAGCACCATATATTTTCTCAAACTTTTCAAGTAGTTCTGTTTCTGCAGCTCTCATATCGTTAACGAACACAACCTTAACTCTATTGACTGTACTGTCATATCTTTGAGTTATATTATATGTTCTTCCTATCTTATATCTCTTTGTATTGAAGTCCTTCGGTTTCTGAACGATGTAAAGTAAGCCTTCACTGCAACGTTCTGAGTCGAATAAACCATATGTTATGAAGTTATATCCAACAACTGGGTCTAACCATAACAAAACTATTGGTATAAGACTTTTGTCTATAAGATATGCTGTAGTTCCATAGAATCTTACCGATATCATAAGCTCAGGATTTCTTGTCAAAATTTTCTGAGTAGAAGCAATTTTAACCCAGTCGTTTGTTTTCTTTCCAGATGGAGATATAATGTCTGACAAAGAATATTTGTTGTATTTCTTTGAGTATCTTACGTTTAAATCACCAATTCTAACCAATTTGGTGTTATTGTCTATCTTTCTAACTGTTTCAAACTCAATGTTTGTCATTTCTGTTCTTACATACAAAATAAAAAAATAAATAAAAATAAAACTAACTTTATTTTTTTAAAGTTTGGTCATCCTTCACGGTATGACAAATATACTATATTTTACTTAAAAATATGCAAGCGGCTCATAGCTCAGTGGTATGGGCTACCTCGTTAAAGGCGTCGAAGACCTCGGTTCAAATCCCGATTCGCCCAGGTTTTTTTCCTTTTATGCAGTGAAATTTCATGTACATAGGTTACTTTGGTGTTAGACCCTAGTGAAGAAAATAGAACGATAGGAGTTTACATTTGTAAAGTTGGACGATAAAAATCTCTGCTACTAGCAGTACTGCTACTGTCAGTAAAAGTACTGCTACTGTCAGTAAAAGTACTGCTACTGTCAGAAAAAGTACTGCTACTGTCAGAAAAAGTACTGCTACTGTCAGTAAAAGTACTGCTACTGTCAGAAAAAGTACTGCTACTTGCAGTAAAAAGGAAAATTTGAGAGGGTTTTCGACGATAAAGTACTGCTACTGTCAGTAAAAGTACTGCTACTGTCAGTAAAAGTACTGCTACTGTCAGTAAAAGTACTGCTACTGTCAGTAAAAGTACTGCTACTGTCAGAAAAAGTACTGCTACTGTCAGTAGCAGTACTGCTAGGAGCAGAGATTTTTATCGTTGTGGTCCGACGGTTAAGCCACAGACGAATGTCCGACGTCCCACCAACCGAGTCCAATCTCAATCCAGAAGAACCGAAAGCACCAGCCCCTGCACCTCAGTTCCAGCAATTCCAATCTCAATCCAAATTACTACCAATTCCAATACAAATCGAAGAAGGTCTGAACCGCTTACGCAAAGAGTATGCTACAGCTCCAATTGAGAGAAAGTTGTTGCTAAATTCAGTAAAAATAATGTTTAGGGTAGATGGGTATATCTAACCTCTTTTCTAACCTCATTTCTACCCTCTTGAATTTTCATGAATTTTCATGATTTCATCGTAAATGTTTTGTCATGAATTTCATCGTAAATGTTTTGTCATGATTTCATCGTAAATGTTTTGTCAAGACTTCTTCGTACATGTTTTGTCAAGACTTCTTCATCGTAATGAGCGTAAATGACCCAAAAATAATGTTTATGTTAGAATGTTAGATCTAACACGTTTTCTAACATGTTTTCTAACATGGTCTAAAACATACAAAACTCATGAAATTTCATACGGAATTCAATAAAAATAATGTTTATGTTAGAATGTTAGATCTAACATGTTTTCTAACATGTTTTCTAACATAACTATTTACAAGCGTTTTACATGGTATATGTTGCGATGGTTCATGACTCTAAACAATTTCGTGGCTTCAATTTCTTCTTTTAGTACATCGAATGTTTTAACGATACCGAAAGTTTCTTTATACTTCTTCTTGACGTCAGATAGAAGGAAATCTTCTGCAGTTGGATAGTTTTTGTTCAGAAATGTCAACATGTCCATTTTATCTTCTGCTGGCTTTTCTGCTTCTTTCTTTAAGTCAGCATAGTCGTTTCGCATACGTTCTATCTCTTTGACGGAGTAGTTATATTTCCTCATTGCTGCTTTACATTTAGAACATTGTGGGTTCATTTTTGCGTTATATTCTGAAACCTTACCTGCTAGTATGACTAAGGCGTCAATTGCTCTCTTTAACTCAAAAGTTGCGGGTTTTATCTGTTCATTCCATATCTTACCTCTTCTATCTTTATCTCTTATTTCCCAAACACATTTTGCAACTAATGAAACAAAGTTGTCGTAGGTCTTAAATTCTTCGGATTTGTAAAGGTCAGAGATGTTCTTATATACCATATCGCAGTCTTTGTCCATGACTTTGTGGTTGCAATGAAATCCAAGAAACTCATAGTTTACCTTTCGTATGAACTTCTTTATTTCTACTGAGTCAGTCAGTCCGACTTCTATTTCGTCGAATTCGGGAATGGTTAGTTTTTGTTGTTGGATTTCAGGAAGTTTAGGTAAATGGTCAATAATATCCTGCATTTCATAAAGATACTGTTCATTTGTTTCATCTTTTGCACTACAGTTTAAAGTACTTGTTAACAATTCCTGCTTTATCTTCTGGATTTCTGTTTCGAAAGTATATGAAGAAGGAATGAAGCTTTTCATCTCTACTAACATTGACGTAGGATTCATGACTAACGAGTTTGGTGCTGTTGTTGCTAACATGTTCTTACAATAAAAATAAAAAATATTTTTTTAAAAAAACTAACTTTATTTTTTATGTTTTTTATGAAAGTGTCAAAACTCATGAATTTCGAGAGTTTTCTACGATGTTAGAAAAGTGGTTAGAAAACGTGTTAGATCTAACATGCTAACATAAAATATATTTTTGTGCTATGTTTTCTACGATGTTAGAAAAGTGGTTAGAAAACGTGTTAGATCTAACATGCTAACATAAAATATATTTTTGTGCTATGTTTTCTACGATGTTAGAAAAGTGGTTAGAAAACGTGTTAGATCTAACATGCTAACATAAAATATATTTTTGCCGAAAAAAATGAGTTTTGGTTGAAAAATACGGTGGAGCCAAAAATGGCTCGACCTCAAAACAAGCATTTTTGTGAAGAATATACCAACCCGCGGAAAACAGCGGGTTGCTTTTTTTATACAAAATTCAAGAGTTTTGTGTGTTTTCTACGATGTTGTCAAAATGTCATGTTGTCACACTTTTTCAGAGAAGTTAAAATGACCGAGGCACATAGGCACATAGGCACACCTAAAAACCATCTAACCAAAACTCATTTTTCAGTACTTTTTCAGCACTTTTCCGTAGTTGTATATGAAAGACAATTCGAGATAAAAGTCATAGTACAATGGTATAATATGCTGCACACCGTTTGTTGTGAACCAAACTTGAAAGTCAGAGAAACTGTTACTAGGTGGTTCGTAGAATTTAGAAGCAAAGTCATAAAAGTCCTTACCGATACACAGAAAACTGTTGTTGCTTGAACTGAAACTTGCATGACACATAACATTTTGAGGGTCAAACACGTTTCTATAAACTGTCAAATCTGTTGGTGGGCGTATAAATTTAAACGGACCGTCAGGTGGTAATGGTTCGTTCTGGTTTAGTAACCGAAGAAATTGTGCCCAAGAACGTTTGTCTACTTCCCAAAATAAAAACTGTGTACTTCTTGGAGGGTTATTTTCAATCCTTTGAAATGAAACTGTGGAGTTCATCTTGTCATATTCTAGTTTCAGATAGTATGTTCCATTTAGTAAAGAATCGTATTTTTCTTGAAATTCCCAGTAGTATTTGTTTATTTGAGTTTGAAAGTCATTTAGAGTCTTCTCAAGGTTTTCGTCTGAACGAATTGTAAAGATTCTCATTTCGTCAAATTTGTCTATTAGACCATCAGAACCTTCATATTGCCCATGAAAATATACTGCAAACATAAAAGCGTTAGTTCTATTTGAAAACAAAACTCTTCTAAATCCTATTGCCTTTGCATCTGAAGGACTTTGAAGCCAACGAATTGGAAAGTCAAACCTGTAAGTACGGGATGAAATTTCTTCATCTGATATAGTCCTACCGGCGTTTGTAAAGATATAGTCTAACGGTTTTGTATCTGCTACTTTTGTTCTTTGTTTTTCAACCTGAAACATTTAATATATGTAAAAATATATGGTTTTAAAAAACGTTTTTACTTCATATTTCTCATCTAACAAACATGTTGTCTGACTGCTTGAGGGTTAGGTTGGTACCATTCGAACTTCACGCTTACAATTCCTTCAATTGCATTCAAAATATCTGAGTCGGAGTCAAACATTTGTTCTCTCTTTGTAGTCTTGAAAGCGTCAAGAAGTTGTGCGGCTGTTGTGACATTGCCATGTGAGTAGTATATATGACCGTCCAAATCTGTTATAGTTAGTCTGAGATTGTGTCCTTTCTTATTTCCGTCTTGAATGGCAGCAAGTACACCCATGAAGCCTTCTTTGTTCTTTCCTTCGTCAAAGTTTACTGTAAAGGTTCGACCAGATGTAATTTTACTTCTAACTTCACGGTACTTTTCATATGCATATCTTGTTCTTTCCATGGGAGCATGACCATCCTCTGCACTACCTTTTTTCCTTCTCAAAGGATGCAATTGTTCGTCATGTTTCCAGTAGAATCTGGCAAAGCCGTCTTGTCCTTCAACTTGCGGCTCGTTAACATTGAAAGGCAAGTTCATAAGACGTTCTTCTTCTAACCTCTCTAATCTGTTTGGATAGTTGGTTCGCGCTGTTTTTAAGTCCATTTCGTAGGTCAGACCAGCCAGTTTGTCATAGACTTTTATGGGTCTTCCCTTCCTATATTTAAAATTCTTCGAAACTTTCCAACCATATCTTTCTAACTCTGCTTTTATTCTAGCAGACTTTCTATCCATTCTATATGGGGGCATTTTTATAAAAATAAAAAAATGTTTTTCCTTTACTTTACGTAACCACCCGCTGCCAAAAGTCTTTGACGCCAACCCATACCAGCTAATGAAGGTTGACTTTTAGTATTGAAACTAACCTTTGGTTTTGGTTTATCTTCAGTTTTTGGCTCCCCTTCTTCTATCGGTCTTTCGTCACTTTTCGGTTCCTCTGACTTTACCTCACTTGCAGGTATGGTTGTGTCGTTAGTATCTTCGTAAATATCATATGCCATTTGTTTTTGTTTTCCTTTCAACTTTTTGTGTTTGTTGTAAAGTTTAGAATATTTCGACTCTAAGTCAATGAGATGTTCTATAATGAACTGTTGATCGGTGAAGTAAACTTTTCCATCTGTTGTCTCGAAAGCTCCTTCAGACTTCAATATTTTATTTGTGAGAGTCTGTTTCTTTTTTGAGATACTAGCCGTTCCATTTCTATGAAAAGTGACTTTGTAGTTAGGGTTTGTATTTCCAGACCTGGCACTTTCTATTATTGAATTTTTCTCTTCATCTGTAAGTTCTTTGACAGGTTTTGACAATGGTTCTGAACTTTTTGTTTGTGGTGTCAAATCTACCGTTTCAACTTCTTCGGTCATTTCATCTCAGTAAAAAATTTTAGTTTGGTTTGTTTTCAACTGGTTTTTAGGTTTTTTAAGTCGGTCTAAAACTTCCTGAGGTATAGGAAGAACTTGACAAACACGTTGTGTAACTGCTGGAAGTCGACAAATCCATCTTGAACCCATTTGTCTCAATGCTGTATTGTTCATTTCATCTCAGTAAAAAAATTTACATTCCCCAAGTTTGAGGCGGTTGAGGTTGGTTATTGTTTACCCACTGTTGTGCATGGTTATATCCTCTGTTAAAGAATCTTTCACCTTGGTCCATATAGTGTCCTGCTTGGTTATAGTAGTCATTTGCTTTGTTATAGTAGTTTCCTGCTTGTCTTCCTACATTGTCCATCCATCCTTGAACTTTTCCTCTTGTTTCAGGATTTGGAATAAGATTTGCTGCATCTCGTGCTACCTCCCAACCTTTCTGTACAGTTTGTATAATAGGTTGTGCTTTCTCTTTAAGTATACCTAATGTACTCAAAATCTTCCTTCCAATTCCAAATGCACCTCTGGCTATTGTTCCCACTGCGGGCAAAAATCTGGATGCAACTCCTGCTAATGCGCCAAATAAACCCATTTCTTATGGGTTAAAAAATGACGAATCCAAACAAGGACCCCTATGTTTCTAAGGCAACAAAAAAAGCACTCATGTAAAAATCTTTAGTTCAACACCAAATGCTTGGTTTATGGATATCTTGGAAAACATTCCGAGGTATAGAGAAGATGGACCTCCATACTGGCTAATATTTGTCGGTCAAAACACAAGATACTGTGAAGCATACCATTACAGTCCAAAAATATTTTAGATATCTTAGCAGCTTTGACAATATTCGTTGACAAATACCATCCAACAAAACTGACATCTGACTGTGAAAGTTCTTTCAAATCAGACGATATTAAAAACTATCTGCGTTCAAAAAATGTAAACCAATATTTCATTGTCGACCAAAACCATTCTGCTCTTGGTGTCATTGACAGTTGTATAAAAATCTTAAGAGATTTAAATCAACCACAAGGTGGTGAAGCAAATGAAATGTCATATGACGACAAGTACAGACACTTCTCCATGGCAAAGATGAGACAAGTTTTAAATATTTACAATAGCCGTAAACAAAAAGGTTTGGGAAACCATTCCCCTGAAGAAATGAAAAACAACCCCGACTTAGAGAAAGACTATATATTTAATAGTTTAGTCAAAAGAGACAAACAAGAAAGAATGCCAGGCTTCAAACTTAAGAAAGGTGACAAAGTAAAAATAGAAATACCTAAACGCGACCCATATGAAAATACTATTGACTATGACAACAATGGGAACTCGACAGGTACTCACGTTCGTGTTCGTAAAAATAGAAGAAAGTATACAAGAGAATATTATGAAGTTTTAGGCAAACATGGCAAAATGTACAGACTGCAAGCAGAAGATAAAACTACTATTGTCAGACCTCGTTTCAAAACTTGTCAAAGTTCAAGGTGGTATACTTTCAAAGACAGTTCCAAACAAATATAAGACAACTCCTGACGAATATGCTAAAGAAGTTGAAAATGACGACTAAGCAATTCTATACCATGCGTAAACTGTCATGTAAGGTGGCATGTAGTCTTTACTTTGTCCCGTTGTTGTGTATATCCCGAAACGCGATGTGTATGGTTTCCATCTCCCTGAGTGTCACTCCAGTAACAATTATAGCAAACTTAACCTCGTCTTTAACATCATATCCTTACCTTTTGTCATTCCTGACCAATCCCAATATCTATGCTTATGCCAACCTGCTTGAGATGTACTTAAATCTATGTAGTGACTGTGCGCAGGTAAATTTTCACCTGAAATCGTTTTACTTCCTCCTGTTTCCTTTGAAGAGTTTGCACAATACAAAAACCTGTCGACTATTTGAGTCCAAGTTCCAAAACCAAGTACTACTTCTGGTCTGGTAGAGTTCATTGATATAAATAGAACCTATAGGATATACTGTTTGAAGTATTTCTGTCTTTAATGTTTGAAGCTCTGTTTTGTCTGCTTTTTTATATAACTTTTCTTCAAGTTCATTTACGTCAGAGATGCTATGTCTATGATATTTTTGTGGGTATGTTCCTTCTGTCCATGCGAAAATACGTTCTTTTGTTGCATCTACATATCCTTTTATCCATGTCGAGTCTGCTTTTGTATTCCTTAACTCTGTAACACCTTTCTCAAGCTCTTTCAACTGTTGTCCATCTTCCATTAAACCTCTGGTATGACTTGAAACCGTTTGTGCCAACATATCTACAGTTTCTTTGTCGGCTTTAAGGTCTAAACACCCTGAAACCCATCCTGTATCGGCTTTAGCTTTTAAAATCTTTGTTGTCCGTTCATGGTACCAGTCAACCCTTTCTTTAATTTCATTGTCTTTTTCATCCACATATTCCTTATCTGCCTTCTTCACTAACGCACTAGTCACACATGCTAACTCATCGTCAACATATGTTTTATCTGCTTTCTTTTCAACATCCTCTTTGTTGCATAAGCTTTGTTAGCTCTTTCTTCTTCTTTTGCTATTGCATCGTCTACATACTCTTTGTCAGCTTTGTTGTTCAATATCTGCTTTCAAAAGAAGTTCATCTATAGGTTTCTCGTTTAAAGTTCTTTTTGTTGGATTTTATACAAACAGTATGGTTCTTGTTGTCTTGAAACAGAAACTCGTCTGTCATTGGGTTTATCGTCAGTTTTAAGCCTTCTTTCAATGACTCAGATATCTTAGAATAGTTGAAAAGTTTGTTGTGTTCTTATTTAGAGCTTGCATAATGAGTTTGTCGGTGTGTTGTATTTCTCTCATAGACGCTGTTTCATTTGACATTTTTATTCTAGATAAAATATGCTTCCAATAGAAAAAGAAAATTCAAGAGTTGCTACAACTAAACCATTAGATAACTTTTTACTAATGTCGGTCAAAAGTTTGAGACAGAGACCGTAAAGCATGAAGGCTATCGTTTTGACTACCCATTAAGATGGTTAAGAGACCCATCTGTCACAAAAGCTATTGGCTTCGTAGAATGAAGTTTGTGTCTGTAGAAGATAAAAGTTTTCCATTTATTGTAAGGTTTCATATAGATTATATATCTGAAGGGAATACGAAAAATGTGCGGAAGAAATTGAGCTAATACAAGTTGACCTTTCATCTTCTCTACAGACTGCGTTAAAAAATATAGAAGATAAAATAAATTCATGTTATGCAAAATATTGCTGATGAATATGCAAATACCGAGAGCACACTTTATGTGAGATTGTATATGACAAACAAAATTCACAAGTGTCATTTCAAATCTACGAAGACAATCCAAAGAAAGACGAAACAAATATATACAGAATTCACTGCAATGTCATGGTATTATTTGCAAAGAATGTTAAATCAGAAAGTCGAACTTCCTTTAGCAAATATTTACAGTCGATATGCAAGAGATGAACCATATTTATTTAAAGATGTTTCGACCCAGATGCTATTATAGTTCATGCTTCATTTTCTGGTGCCGCAAAACTCTTTCTTATGCTTGCAAATGACTTTTACGAAAAACCTACAAAGTTATACGAACCACCAAGTGGAAGTATTTCAGACTTTCAAGTATGGTTTACTACAGATGGAAGAAAAAGAATAATTCCATTATACCATGCGTTTTACTTAGAACTTAGTTTCATATATAACTACTATCGAACGGTAAAAATATAATTTTTTAATACGGTTGAGGTGTTGGATTTGGTTGCCAACTAGACTGTGGTGCAGGTTCAGGCTGTTGTATAACAGGAGCTTGTTCTTCTGGTTCAGCGGTCTTTAGGTATAATACCAACAAACTGACCTACTCTTTTACCAATATTTTTGACACGCTTCCAAATTCCTCTTCCTACGGTTTTTATTCCATTCCATATACCTCTTCCAACTCTTCTGAAGAAGTTTCCTATCTTACTGAAGAAACCCATTTTACTATATGTAAAAATCTAATGTCCGCCTAGTCTCTTACGTTTCCTGTTGAGTTCCATAGCATTCTTTAACTGGAGCTCATACATTCTGTTTCTCCTCTGGTAGAAAACATATTCTGGGTCAACTCCTGTGTTCGCGTCATCTGCATAAAGTTGTTTATATCCCACTTCAGGGTTTGTATAAAACTCTTTCCATCTCATATTTGCATACCATGGTGGTAAGCCTAACGCAGCGTCATTTGACATGGCAGTTGATGCATTTGTACATCTGTTGGCACTTGACCATAGTTTGCCATTGCAGTTTGTATTCTAACTTCATTTGGAATATTCTCTGGGTTTGGTTGTCCAGGTTGCTGTGCATTCGCTAAGTTCTGTGCGTCCATTTAATATTAGATAAAAATATCTCTTACGAGTACATATGCTGAACATTTGCTGGTATTGGTTCATCTTCATATTCTCTATATCTTTCTGCCACGTCAAATAAGTAAATGACACAATGGAAAAAACCTAAAACAAGTAGTCCTATTTCAAACCACATTTAGTTACCAATAAAATTTCTTTATTGAGATTTCTTCGTAAAGACTTTGTCAAGACTTCTTCGTAATGAGCGTAAATGACCCAAAAATAATGTTTATGTTAGAATGTTAGATCTAACACGTTTTCTAACATGTTTTCTAACATGGTCTAAAACATACAAAATTCATGAAATTTCATACGGAATTCAATAAAAATAATGTTTATGTTAGAATGTTAGATCTAACCTCTTTTCTAACATGTTTTCTAACATGGTCTAAAACATACAAAAACTCATGAAATTTCATACGGAATTCAGCAAAAATAATGTTTATGTTAGAATGTTAGATCTAACCTCTTTTCTAACATGTTTTCTACCCTCTTGAATTTTCATGATTTCATCGTAAATGTTTTGTCAAGACTTCTTCGTAAAGACTTTGTTGAGATTTCTTCGTAAAGTTCTTCATCGTAAAGACTTTGTAAAGTCTTTCTCATGAACTTTCTTGTCAATGTTTTGTTGAGACTTTGTAAAGTTCTTCATCGTAAAGACTTTGTAAAGAAAGTTCATGAAAATTCATGAGGTTAGAAAAGAGGTTAGATCTAACACGTTTTCTAACATAAAATCTATTTTTGGGTCCTTTACACTCATTACGAATAAGTCTTGACAAAACATTTACGAAGAAGTCTTGACAAAGCATTTACGATGAAATCATGAGTTTTCTACGATGTTAGAAAACATGTTAGAAAACGTGTTAGATCTAACATTCTAACATAAACATTATTTTTGGGTCATTTACGCTCATTACGAAGAAGTCTTGACAAAACATTTACGATGAAGAAGTCTTGACAAAACATTTACGATGAAGAAGTCTTGACAAAACATTTACGAAGAAGTCTTGACAAAACATTTACGAAGAAGTCTTGACAAAACATTTACGATGAAATCATGACAAAACATTTACGAAGAAGTCTTGACAAAACATTTACGAAGAAGAAGTCTTGACAAAACATTTACGATGAAATCATGACAAAACATGAAAACATATATAATTTGTGAAAAGCTCCTGGAAGACCCGTATATATAAAAACTTCATTATACTCATTCATCCTCAGGGCTAGAAGGCACGAAGTGCCTGGAAGCCCCACTACCTTTTTTTTTTTTTTTTTTTTTTTTTTTTTTTTTTTTTTTTTTTTTTTTTTTTTTTTTTTTTTTAAACATAACATTCTCTTAAAAATAGTTTAATTCATTGAATACCTCACTTTGTCTCAGCATAACTTTTATCATATGTGTATAGAATGAGACATATTTCTTATAATTGCTCATTATATCTCTGTTTTGAGAGAAATTTTCAAAAAAGAATGCTTGTTTACAACATTTTGCATAACAATAATTATATAAAGCTAATGTATGAGCTATCTTCATATATTGTTGTGAATAAAAAGGTACATTCACTAGGCGATAACAGTAAAATGGGATGAAAATAGGATAAATAGCATCCCTATATAGTGCCTAACAATATTTATACGGGCCAAAAAAATTGGCTAGAGATTTGGCGAGTTATAAAACTTAGAAAATTGAGAGGGATTTTTATTTTTGAATTTTTTTTGGAAAGTTAAAATTGCGATTAAAAATCGATTTCCAGGAGAACTAAGCATCTCATCATATATTTAAATCGATAAAAATATTAAATAATAGTTGAATAGTATAACAACGTGAAATTATGGCTGAATATACAGAAAAAATGAACATATTTGACATTTTTGAAAATTCATACGTTAGATGGTGACAGACTCATAAACTATACTTTAGCTAAGATTGATATATGGTTTCAACAACACATGGTTAAAATCGTAAAAGTATTTTAGATTTCAAAAAGATATATATGGTAATATAATGGAACAAAGTCAACAAATAGCATGTAAAATATGTTATAATTAACTTTTTATTAGATCCAATAGTAGATATCGAATGGTTTCCAGCTTTATGGTTAATTATTTTCTTTTCGAGCTTCTCTTTAACTGTTGTATTAAGGTTGTAAATTTTTGATGCTAGAAACTATGGAATCTTCTTTGCTGCTGCATTTTTCTTGAGAGTTCTTGCAATTTCGAATAGATCTGCGCATTGTATGAAATGGGGGCTTTAAAATATCTTGAATCATAATAGGACTGCTTTTCCAAAGGAATGCTTACTTGTAAATCAGAGAGTTTCAAAATTGAGAGCAAGATTATCATCATAACTTTCGATTTTGCTGCGAAAAAGGAAGACAAGTAATTAACAAATCATTTACTGTTGTTCATCAAAAGAAGAAAACTTTGATAACAACTAATGATGATAAAATAAAGCTATCTTTTAATATTTTAAATTGATAAGACATTCAAAATATTTGAATGGTTTAAAATATTTTCTTTTAATTTCTATAAGATATTATCATGATTATATAATAAAATTTAAATTTTTATTCAAAAAGGCAATATTTCAAACTTTTAATTTCAAAAATCTTAATTCTGCAATAAATGTATTTAATTGTAGCAAATTTAATGATCCTTCGTCATGCTTAGCAATTTGGAACTCATAAATTAATGATTTCTTCAAGTAAAATTCTGCATTATTTCAAAAGTCAATAATTCTCTAGTAACTTTTCTTCAAACCCTAACCATTATATTATATGTATAATGGAGAATAATTGCAAAGAAAGATAGCCGAATTTACTGGGTAGTTCTTGTGATGCGAAATAATTGCAAATTAACACCTAGTTTTAACAGCATCAATCTCTTTTTGCTCTCATTTAAATGCATTCGCACACTTTAATTTTGAAATATAAGAGTTTTGGAAATTATCAAATTTATCTGCTCAAATACTATAGATCTTCATAAGTGTTAATAGAATCACCAGCCTTACATATAGTGTTTAATATAATGATGCACATTATACTGAGATTCATTCCTTATTCATCTAGTTATTATAAGATTTACAACCCCATGAAAATTTAAAATTTTGTCAAAAATAGTGAATGTACCTTTGTGAATAAAAAAAATAGAAAATTTAAGGGTGCGCCCGGGAGGATCATGTAAACTTCAGAATTTAAAACCTTAATTTTTAAGCAATAACTTGGTACCTAAATAGGTAGGAAAACTCTAAAAATATCAAAAAATACAACTTGGCTCCATAATAATCCTGTCATGGTGGCTGTTTGTATCCCCTAGTATTTTCCTCTTGAATCTCTTTTTCTGTCGAAATTAAATTCAAATCTCAGAAGTAGAAGTGAATAATCGACTTATTACTGCTATTATACGAATAAATAAATTCATTATATTATTTTTATTTACATAATATCTGTTTGAAGTCCATAATTCTATAAATTTTTCTTCAAAAACATTACAATCTTGATAGTTTTGATACTGTTTAATAGGTTTTTGGCACCTTATTTAGTATTTACTACGTATCGAGTCGATCTGAACTTAATTTTCGGAAATTTAAAATATTTATTATAAGTAAAATCTGATTTGAAATTTATGTTTAACTACTCATATCTTGCATTATCCTGAGTAGCTTTTGTAAAAATTCATCAAAAAAGATTTTAACGTGCTTTAATCTTTATTTTTTAAAATAATGCATATTATTATATACCTAGCATATTTACAAATTTTAGTGCTTTCAAAAATTTAATCCTCCTCCTCTCAAAGAGGTAGGGCAACGATAGGTCAAAAAGGCTTCTCTGATAGATTTCCTTGCCTTTTGGATATGCTATAATATATAGCCTAGCATGATAGGATATGATGTCAAAAGTTAGAACATAACTTAGGATCTTGAGAAAAATGAAAAACAAAAATTACATAAAAAAAGAAAAATTTTATCTAATTTGTTTTTTTGGACCGAATAAGTAATTTTATTGAATTTCAATACGACACATAGATTTTATTATTAGTAATAAATATAATGGTTTACTATTAACAAGGAACCTAAACTAATGAAAATTTGATTTCAAATATTGTATATGATTATCATAGATTACCAAAATATATTGCTATTTATGAGGATATAATATTGATTATTAGTAAATCGTATAAATTTAATCAATATACCATGAATATTGAATGAATTTCTTGATTCATAGGGGTAAAACGCGCTTTTATATGATTTAGACAGAGAATTTATGAGATGTAAATAACACAATAAAGGTTTATATTGAATATTTTCTAAAAATAAATCGAAATTATAAAAAACAATACATTTATTCATTGAAACTACTTGGACAAATATGAAACAAGCATTCAGGCAATACTTTTGAGACTTCAACGCATCTGATAATTTTTATATAACTTCACCTCTTATGCTTAGAGTGGAGGTATTGAGATCGTATAAGTATAGATGAGCTCACATTCAGATATGATGTGTGAACTTCTTTTTCACTGCAATTTTGAATCAGAATAAACTCAAAACAAGAATAAAATGATATACTCACTCTCTAAATGTGTTCGAGATTTAAAGTTGTATGAATAAAACGATTCATCTTTCGAAGCCTCCCATTTAATGAGAGACTTCGAAAGATGAATGTATTCATGTAGAAAATACTATATATGACCATGTGTGATACTAAAGATATCAAAATGTTCATTTTTAAGTGCAATAGAAGGGTTATCTCTCGTAAATCTCAATTTAAGGAAGATTTAGAAAGAACTCCTTTCCTAAGTAGATAGTGTGTGGTTTCTGTCTTTTGGTTGATCAGGAACTATGAAATTAAGTCGGACAGAAAGAAGTTCTTTCCAAAACAGACTCCAAATGAGTTGTTCGAAAAGAACTTCCTTCTGTATATGGATAATTGTAGTTACCGCACTGAAGTATGTGATTGTGATGATGGAGTTCTCGATAAATCTAAAATCGGATTAAGATTAATTGAAAACTCAAGTAATTCTTTGAAATCTTGTGTTGTCTGGCACTATAATAACCAAAGAATGAGAATATTATGTTGAATGATGAGTACGTGTGCTCGGCATTCGCCGAGCGAATTGAGTTTAACGTACTATGAAAAGTGACAAATTTGGGCTTTTTTTCCTAGGGTTATGATCTCTTCCTTTCTGCTCAATACGACAGAAATGAAAGAATGAATTTGTACTCCCTAATTGATTACTACAATCTGTATCTATCTTTAACATAGAATTAGCTGCATTGTGATTTATACTCCAGAATTATTCAATTTAAGATCAACCTCGTAAATTTTAATCATATTGCACCAATACTCCTACGTTGAGATAAGAACATGATTATACATACCAAAGCCCCATATTAAAAATCAAAATTTAGCACCTCCATTATGCAACCACATTATTCGTCGCAAATAAGTATATTTACGCATATTATGATGCATATTCACACAACTCGTATACATGAAAAGTTATTAAAATCAGACAAAATTATTGCAATAAGGAAAAAAAAACAACTTTATTATATATGTTAGTAATGAATTACAAATATTTCTACAAAGAATGCTCAATACTTCATATAATCTTCGAATATTTCTTATTACAAGTTAATACATTTTGACTCGAACATGATAAACAAAAGCTGACACGCTGATTACTACATTTATGAAAATATAGTACGTTTCCATTCATCTGTTTACTTGTTTTTGTTGGAATAAAATCATTTTTTTTTCTTTCATGAAATAAGAATTTTGCTGCGAAAGCAATATCTCTAACAATAATTAATACATTACGTCAACTCTGGAATGAGTATTTATCAAATATGATATCAAAATCAAAAATTAGTTGTTTTTTATGAGTAAAAACGATGTAAATTGATTATTTGACTAATTATCAAATACTTTGATTTTCCAAATTTTTTTCGAAATTGATTTTTTCATGTGAAAATTCAAATTGTTTAATTTCATTTTTGAAATTTTGAATTTTTTTTGGAATTTTGAGTTGATCAATTCAGCAGAATTGATAATGCTATTGCTTTAGGGCATACCACAAGGTGATGAATAAAAGGTGAACATTAACAAATTATTTTAAATCACAAATATCATCCTCATCAACTTTAATTCTAAAAAGAACTGTACTGAATTATGAAAATGCATGATTTACATTATTAAAATCTTTGAATGAAAATAGTACAAGATAAGTTTTTATTCATTTTTAATTAGATTTAAACGAAAAACTACTCCATATTAAAATTTAAGTCGAGAAATCGTATTTTGTTCTTATTTGTTAGCATTTTGTAGACATTCTAATCTTGAATTAATTTGTTACATGATATTATTAACAAATTTAACTGAAAAAATATGTTAATATGGAATAAACCATGATTATATAAGCTATCAATGCTATATATACATATGTAAAAGATTCATATTAACTCAATTAACAAAAATGATAGATTTTCATAAAGGTTCAATCTAGGTTCGTCCGAAAATTTTGATTTTTATATAGAAGACATAGTTTCATATACATAATTAAATTTTCAAACAAATTTGATCATACCATTTATTAAGCAGGATAGTATATTAATTACTATCAGTATAAAAATATAAAAATTATTATATTTAATTATTGCATAATTTAGTCAAAGAGTTATAAGCCTCAAGTGATCGTTATCACCTTCAATGCACGTATACTTTATTGATTCATAGATATTTAATCTATGTTTGACATGTTGTTGTCGTCATTCGTTTTGTTCCCATTCTTCCTAAGTTAGAATTAGAGAATACACCATCCACATCATCTAATTTGGTCCTCAGCGATAGATTGGTTCATTTTGGAGGAGTCCCATCAGACAGTTTTCGAGCACCAAATATCAAAATTTAATGTATACAAATCTTTAGTGATTTATCTCTTTTATGATGAGTAAAAGGTTTCTGCTCATCAACATTTGATTTCCGACATATATGATTTCTAATTGCAATTATTTACTTTCTTTTTATAATCTAACTCTGTGACTCATACCATAAATTAATTATTGGAAAGTGTCAATATGTTTGGCACAACGCATGGCGGAAGATACCAAACCATGCAGGGAATATGATACGTTTAAGATCTCCGAACTTTTTTTCCAAAAATTTTCTATCGTTGCCCTACCTCTCCTCTCAAATAAACGTACATCCGGGTGGTCTGTTTTTTGCAAAAAATAAAATTTCATTTTTTATGCTTAAAAAGTCAGAATTTTTATTTGCTTCTGGGATATATGATGGCTATATTAGGGCTGTACAAAATCGAGAAAAACATTGCCGTGCGGTAATATAGGGTCAAAAAAATCGCGCCTCGGCACTATTAAGTGCGCATTATATTTAATATGTCCTTTTTTTTCTTTTTTTTCTTCTTCTTTTCCTTTCCTTCTTCCTCTCCTTCCTCTTCTTTCCTTCTCCTTCTCTTTTTACAACAACGTCGAAGATCTTCGAATTTGATTGTTGGAAAAGCATCTATTTCAGATAAAGGATGCCTTTCTCACAGTCAACATACGAGGGTCCTGGCTGAAACGTTCTCAAAAAGCTGAGATGGTAATTCTCTGATCACTCATAGCTGGGCAGGTAGTCATTGCTGACAATACCTGTCTTTATGCATGCACGCTTTCATGTATATGGGTTTACACTATCAATTCGCAAAGTTGTTCCGAATTCTTCCAAAATGGAAGGACCCGAAACAACTTTGCTTGTTAACGATACAGACGCATTACTTTGCATTGATACTGTGCTGAGTTGTGTAGAAAGTTTGATTAGAGTTGTTTTGTTCTGGTATCTCTCATCTTCTGATGAGAGAAATCAAAGCAAAACAACTCTAATGAGTTTGTTTTCACTCATTTGTATGTAGGTTTTTAGTTCGATTGGAGCTGCTTCATAATGAGATCTCTCATCAATTGATGAGGGAGATCATAACAAAGCAGCTCTAATGTATATGCTCGTATTAACCGGGCTGTAATGCGTTGTAACGTCAGCTTGTAGTTCGTTTGGGGCCACTTCACATTGAGATGAGAAGAAATGATTAAAGGACTCTGAAAGGCTTTGCCGTTGATGTTGTAATCGCATTACTTGGAACTAGCTGGATGCAGTTAGTATACAAATCTTGCGTACGGTGGCACTGCGTTCCTCCGTACACGAGACTTGTGAATTTGACACTTTACAAAACTGTTAACGTATATTTTACAACACAAACACAAACACCAACTTAACCTTAAATATTTATAAAGCCGCCAACCACTTCACCTCACTAACGTTTTCACAAACGACTTCACTACTGTAAAAAATAAACGTTCTCACTTACAAAAGTATTGCAACTCTTCCCATTGCTGTGCTTCACACAATAGTTCATATTCTTCAGTATCGCTGCTGTCGCTCCAATCGTCAGAGTCAAAGTCACTGTCAAAATAAATGTTAGTAAGTTTTGACAAAGCTAATGAAACACGCTTACCGTTTGTATCGTATGCTTGTATAAACTTTCCATTCTTCATTCCTTCATAAACGCTCAAACTAACTTTACCCTTTCTCCCTCGTATCTGATAGAATGTATTTTCACGAGGAACGAAGAACAAATTCTTGAACTCATGACCGTTGTAGTTTGTTATCTCAATAGTTTTCGTCATTACATCCAAATAAAATAAAAATAAAATAAAAAATAAAATAAAAAATAAATGATATCACCACCCTCACACGTATGAAAACATAGCACAAAAATAAATTTAGGTGAAGTGGTGAGATCTCACCTCTTTTTTCACCTGTTTTTTCACCCTGTTGAATTCATTGCTTTATAACTCTCTTCCTTTCTCCAACTCTTCTAACTTCTTCTTAAGTTCAGCAATGTTGTCCTCATGAAGTTTAATCTTCCTTAATATACCTTCTTTATCTAATGGTTGCTTTATCTTTCTAAACTGAACTCTACCATCCTTCATAGTATGAATGTAAAAACCTTCTGGAATAATTCCTGATTTAATGTATTCTACCAAAAACTTTTGTTTCATTGCTTCAGTGACTTTATTTGTCATTTTACTCTAAGGTGAAGCTAGCACAGCGATAATGGATTTCATGACTTTTTAGTATTTCATGCAATCTTAACAGATAGCCTTACAAGTACTTCCAGTGTCCCTAGCTGTCCTCCTTTTTTATATAACTCCATGACATTTATAATCTCGCGAAACTTAACAGGTAGCATAACAGATTAAAATCAGATGAGGTTTGAACCAAAATTTCTAAGCAACGTTGTCAAGGATTTTTGAGGAACTAGGGACAGAGTGTGGCAAAGTCCAAGATTTAATTTATCTTCATCTGTTTCATCAGCTATCTCATCTAATATGCCAATATTTTTATTCATAACTCGTGGCAAACTCACTAACTTTCGTTATGTTCATCTGCATGCTTCATCTGATAGAAAGTATGACTTTCATTAACTCTGTGAGATAATGAAAACTACTAGGGACAGAGACCATGGCAAAGTTTATGACTTTCATTATTTCCAGAACTTAATGGAAACTACTAGGGACAGAGACCATGGCAAAGTTCATGATTTAATTTATTCTCTCACTAACAACAAACACAAACTCCAACACTAACGACAAAATAAATGTCCTCACTTCTTAACAAAGTAATATGTGCTTCTTACACCACCATAGCTCAAACGTTTCTTTTCAAACATCGATTGAAACTTATTTTGAGCCATTGGCTTTAGTCTCTTTTTCTTCAAATACGCCAAGAAATCTTCTTCACATCTTTTCACTTCATAGCCTTCTTTAAACTCCTCCTTGTTAAGTTCTATGAAATCCTTTATCTCATTCTTTGTTGCAATGGCTTCTTCACGAACGACATCATGAACTATTTCAACACTGTTCTCATGAACGACCTCCTCACTGTCTTTCATAAGCGTTTCATCACTGTTCTCATGTATGACCTCCTTACTGTCTTTCATAAGCGTTTCAACACTGTTCTCATGTATGACCTCCTCACTGTCTTTCATAAGCGTTTCAACACTGTTCTCATGTATGACCTCCTTACTGTCTTTCATAAGCGTTTCAACACTGTTCTCATGAACGACCTCCTCACTGTCTTTCATAAGCGTTTCAACACTGTTCTCATGAACGACCTCCTCACTGTCTTTCATAAGCGTTTCAACACTGTTCTCATGTATGACCTCCTCACTGTCTTTCATGAACTATTTCAACACTGTTCTCATGAACGACCTCCTCACTGTCTTTCATAAGCGTTTCAACACTGTTCTCATGTATGACCTCCTCACTGTCTTTCATAAGCGTTTCAACACTGTTCTCATGTATGACCTCCTCACTGTCTTTCATAAGCGTTTCAACACTGTTCTCATGTATGACCTCCTCACTGTCTTTCATAAGCGTTTCAACACTGTTCTCATGTATGACCTCCTCACTGTCTTTCATAAGCGTTTCAACACTGTTCTCATGTATGACCTCCTCACTGTCTTTCATAAGCGTTTCAACACTGTTCTCATGTATGACCTCCTTACTGTCTTTCATAAGCGTTTCAACACTGTTCTCATGAACGACCTCCTCACTGTCTTTCATAAGCGTTTCAACACTGTTCTCATGTATGACCTCCTCACTGTCTTTCATAAGCGTTTCAACACTGTTCTCATGTATGACCTCCTACTGTCTTTCATAAGCGTTTCAACACTGTTCTCATGTATGACCTCCTCACTGTCTTTCATAAGCGTTTCAACACTTCTCATGTATGACCTCCTCACTGTCTTTCATAAGCGTTTCAACACTGTTCTCATGTATGACCTCCTCACTGTCTTTCATAAGCGTTTCAACACTGTTCTCATGTATGACCTCCTCACTGTCTTTCATAAGCGTTTCAACACTGTTCTCATGTATGACCTCCTCACTGTCTTTCATAAGCGTTTCAACACTGTTCTCATGTATGACCTCCTCACTGTCTTTCATAACTTTCAACACTGTTCTCATGAACGACCTCCTCACTGTCTTTCATAAGCGTTTCAACACTGTTCTCATGTATGACCTCCTCACTGTCTTTCATAAGCGTTTCAACACTGTTCTCATGTATGACCTCCTCACTGTCTTTCATAAGCGTTTCAACACTGTTCTCATGTATGACCTCCTCACTGTCTTTCATAAGCGTTTCAACACTGTTCTCATGTATGACCTCCTCACTGTCTTTCATAAGCGTTTCAACACTGTTCTCATGTATGACCTCCTCACTGTCTTTCATAAGCGTTTCAACACTGTTCTCATGTATGACCTCCTACTGTCTTTCATAAGCGTTTCAACACTGTTCTCATGAACGACCTCCTCACTGTCTTTCATAAGCGTTTCAACACTGTTCTCATGTATGACCTCCTCACTGTCTTTCATAAGCGTTTCAACACTGTTCTCATGTATGACCTCCTCACTGTCTTTCATAGACGTTTCAACACTGTTCTCATGAATGACCTCCTCACTGTCTTTCATAAGCGTTTCAACACTGTTCTCATGTATGACCTCCTCACTGTCTTTCATAAGCGTTTCAACACTGTTCTCATGTATGACCTCCTCACTGTCTTTCATAAGCGTTTCAACACTGTTCTCATGTATGACCTCCTCACTGTCTTTCATAAGCGTTTCAACACTGTTCTCATGTATGACCTCCTCACTGTCTTTCATAAGCGTTTCAACACTGTTCTCATGTATGACCTCCTCACTGTCTTTCATAAGCTTTTCAACACTGTTCTCATGTATGACCTCCTCACTGTCTTTCATAAGCGTTTCAACACTGTTCTCATGTATGACCTCCTCACTGTCTTTCATAAGCGTTTCAACACTGTTCTCATGTATGACCTCCTCACTGTCTTTCATAAGCGTTTCAACACTGTTCTCATGTATGACCTCCTCACTGTCTTTCATAAGCGTTTCAACACTGTTCTCATGTATGACCTCCTCACTGTCTTTCATAAGCGTTTCAACACTGTTCTCATGTATGACCTCCTCACTGTCTTTCATAAGCGTTTCAACACTGTTCTCATGTATGACCTCCTTACTGTCTTTCATAAGCGTTTCAACACTGTTCTCATGAACGACCTCACTGTCTTTCATAAGCGTTTCAACACTGTTCTCATGTATGACCTCCTCACTGTCTTTCATAAGCGTTTCAACACTGTTCTCATGTATGACCTCCTCACTGTCTTTCATAACTATTTCAACACTGTTCTCATGTATGACCTCCTCACTGTCTTTCATAAGCGTTTCAACACTGTTCTCATGTATGACCTCCTCACTGTCTTTCATAAGCGTTTCAACACTGTTCTCATGTATGACCTCCTCACTGTCTTTCATAAGCGTTTCAACACTGTTCTCATGTATGACCTCCTCACTGTCTTTCATAAGCGTTTCAACACTGTTCTCATGTATGACCTCCTCACTGTTTCATAAGCGTTTCAACACTGTTCTCATGTACGACCTCCTCACTGTCTTTCATAAGCGTTTCAACACTGTTCTCATGTATGACCTCCTCACTGTCTTTCATAAGCGTTTCAACATTCTCATGTATGACCTCCTCACTGTCTTTCATAAGCGTTTCAACACTGTTCTCATGAATGACCTCCTCACTGTCTTATTATAGCGTTTCAACACTGTTCTCATGTATGACCTCCTAACTGTCTTTCATAAGCGTTTCAACACTGTTCTCATGTATGACCTCCTCACTGTCTTTCATAAGCGTTTCAACACTGTTCTCATGTATGACCTCCTCACTGTCTTTCATAAGCGTTTCAACACTGTTCTCATGTATGACCTCCTCACTGTCTTTCATAAGCGTTTCAACACTGTTCTCATGTATGACCTCCTCACTGTCTTTCATGAACTATTTCAACACTGTTCTCATGAACGACCTCCTCACTGTCTTTCATAAGCGTTTCAACACTGTTCTCATGTATGACCTCCTCACTGTCTTTCATAAGCGTTTCAACACTGTTCTCATGTATGACCTCCTTACTGTCTTTCATAAGCGTTTCAACACTGTTCTCATGTATGACCTCCTCACTGTCTTTCATAAGCGTTTCAACACTGTTCTCATGTATGACCTCCTTACTGTCTTTCATAAGCGTTTCAACACTGTTCTCATGTATGACCTCCTCACTGTCTTTCATAAGCGTTTCAACACTGTTCTCATGTATGACCTCCTCACTGTCTTTCATAAGCGTTTCAACACTGTTCTCATGTATGACCTCCTCACTGTCTTTCATAAGCGTTTCAACACTGTTCTCATGAACGACCTCCTCACTGTCTTTCATAAGCGTTTCAACACTGTTCTCATGTATGACCTCCTCACTGTCTTTCATAAGCGTTTCAACACTGTTCTCATGTATGACCTCCTTACTGTCTTTCATAAGCGTTTCAACACTGTTCTCATGAACGACCTCCTCACTGTCTTTCATAAGCGTTTCAACACTGTTCTCATGTATGACCTCCTCACTGTCTTTCATAAGCGTTTCAACACTGTTCTCATGTATGACCTCCTCACTGTCTTTCATGAACTATTTCAACACTGTTCTCATGAACGACCTCCTCACTGTCTTTCATAAGCGTTTCAACACTGTTCTCATGTATGACCTCCTCACTGTCTTTCATAAGCGTTTCAACACTGTTCTCATGTATGACCTCCTCACTGTCTTTCATAAGCGTTTCAACACTGTTCTCATGTATGACCTCCTTACTGTCTTTCATAAGCGTTTCAACACTGTTCTCATGTATGACCTCCTCACTGTCTTTCATGAACTATTTCAACACTGTTCTCATGTATGACCTCCTCACTGTCTTTCATAAGCGTTTCAAAGTCTCCTTTACTCATTACTTCAATCTCATGCTGTTCACAGTAGTACTTAAACTCACTGTATATGTCTTTGTTGTATGTTATATTGCTTCCCATGTACTCCATGAATTTTTCAAGCACTTCCTCATAATTCACTGTTTCTTTCTTTCCACGACCTTCTAATATCATACTTGCTTCGTAAATATAACTTCTTGCAGAACCGTCTCGCTTTCTACTTCTCTTCACAAATTCTCTCATCTTGCCGCCAAATACATTTGAACTACATGCAAAGAATTCATTCTCCTTCGCAAATTCTTTATATCTTCTGTAGCACTCTGTACAATTCCATCCGGATACAAACTTTTCATAGAACTCCTCGTAAAACATTTGGTAAGGTGTTTTGTTCATTTCGATGAGTTCTTGTTTAGCCCTGGTGAATGGTATCTTCCTTACATCAAATTCACTTAAATCTTTCTTCATGAAGTACGTCAGTAAGTTTGAATAAAACTCTTCATTAAAGCTTTCAATGAGATTTGAGAAATATTCGTAATTTCCTTTGTATCAGCTGCTTACGTCAATGACAACAAATCTTCTGTCGTCTTTGTCAATCTTTACTGAGTTGAAGTTGTTAGATATCATGATGATATTACAAACATTCTCTATCTTTCTTACTGGCTGACACTTCTGATTTAAGTCCAACTGAGTCTCTGTTACTATTGACTTTAGTGCGTCGTGGTTCATGACCTTAGACGTATCGCATGAGCTTAGTTCATTGCATACGATGAGCTTCATGTTCTCAATAGCAGCATTGAATCTACCAACCACATTCTCTATTGCCGTTATATTATTGTTGGCGTACTTGCTAATGAGCTCGCATAGAACATTAATAAGTACATTCTTACCAGTTCCTTGCTTTCCTATTAACAAAAGTACTGTTCCAGTCTTTCCACAAGGATTTTGAACGATGTAGGCGAACCAGTTCAAAACATACTCATAAAGCTCTTCATCCTCATTACATATGACATCGTGAACATGTTTCAAATATCCTTCAATAACGTTCTCATCTACTTCATTCAGTACCTCATACTCATATCCTCTGAAATAGCTGTAAATGTCATCTCTTTCGTCAAAGAATCTCATGCCTGACTTCATAAGATAGTTCTTGTTCTGACCCGCTTCATAAATCATCAGTGCGTTCACATCCTTCTCCTCAATACGTCCTACATAAATACTCTTCATGAGCTTATTGAATTCCTTGCTATCTACTGACACAAGTGTTGTTGTGTCTCGTATTCCATCATAATCTTTCACTAGATATGTCATACGTGCTCCGTCAATAACGACAACACATCTTCTTAAGTCATTTATAACACTAGCTATGTCAATACGTCCTCACTCATGTACTTATTTCTTCTCAAGTCCTTTAGTGTGAAAGTGTCTCTAAGTTCTATTTCAAGCAATTCATTTACACATCCTTTACAATACTTCTCTATAAAATATTTCTGTCGTTCTTTACTAAGTTTTTAACAGCTCTGAAGAACCATGTGTTTTGACTCAAACATCCTTCACAACTTCTCTCATTCATTCCTAGTTCTTTCATGTCATTATCTTCAACCTCTATGGTCTCATTGACTAAGGTCAAAGGGTTCTTAGTCATTGCTGGTCTTATCTGAAACAATGTTTGTGCAACAGGTTTAACTAGTTCAGCAACGTCCTTCCTTAATATGAATAGCTGTTTCCACTCATCTTTGCTAACAGTTCTTTCATAACCACTGACAGTAATGATTTCATTTACTGACCTTAGACACTTATGTTCTATCATTTGTATTGCTTTTGTGTAAGGCTTTCGTGAGCATAGGTTGTATATGTCATTCCTGCAATGTTCATTCATGCCAATAGTACTAAATCCTTTCTTTGCTGTTGAGTGCATAATATCCATTAGTTCCTGTGTTCGTATTGCTGTCTCATAAAATACAACAAGACCTTTGTCATCTATGACGTACTTACCGAAAACATTGCTTATATTCTTTAACCATGAAATAACATCCTCATTCATGCTGTCAAACATGAAGTAAGGTCTTACATACTCTTCACTTATAAGATACTCCACAAAGTACTTGTTAAGCTCTATGTCCTCGTGAGCGATTTCATTAGGTTTGATATTAGTTCCTTTTGTCATTGCTGTCATGTACTTCACTCTCATAGTTCCTTTCAATAGCGTAAAAGTACTTCATTGTTTCATAACTGCTCTAAATTGTTCAAAATTCGTACAACATAACTTTTAACATTAGTGAAAGAACATGAGCGAAACAACAACATCTAACATTACAGAAGAAGTCAATGACAATGCCGATGAAAACATTACAGAAGGAGCTAGTGAAAATATTGACGAGTTCAGTGAGGAAGAAGATATTGAGGACGTCAATGAGAACGTTAGTGGGGAACAAACTCAATGGGAAACATTGAGAAATCATGAAGATTATGAGATTTGTACGACATATCCTTTTACTATTCGTCGAAAGAAAAACACATATTAAGAGTGAATGCTTAAATAATCATGGTTATATTGTGCTTAGTTTAAACAACAAAATACATTTAAAGCATAGAATTATTGCAGAACAGTGGATTGAAAATCCAAACATTTGAAAGAAATAGACCATATAAATCATGATAGAACGGACAACAGAATCTCAAACCTTCGTTGGTGTTCTAAATCTGAAAACAATAGAAATAAAAGCAAGTATGGCGATATAGTTTATGAGTTCGTTGATGAAATATCTGACGAAGCTGTTGAAATAACAGATTATGGTAAGCATTCGTTTGAGTTCTACTACTATGTTGAGAATGAGGACGCATTCTATTATTATACAGGTCTTAACTATCGAAAACTTCATATAAACTTTACAAAAACAGGTGCTGCTTATGTTTGTATGATAGATACAGAAAACAAGAGAGTAATCTTATGCATAAACAAATTCAAACGCTTGTACGGCTTCATGTAGGACAAACATTATTTTTCAACACTAACGCCAACACGTAGGACAAACATTCATGACTAACATTACTGTATAACATAAATGATTTGTCATGATTTCATCGTATATGTTTTGTCAAGACTTCTTCATCGTAATGAGCGTATATGCTTTGTCATGATTTCATCGTAAATGTTTTGTCATGATTTCATCGTAAATGTTTTGTCATGATTTCATCGTATATGTTTTGTCATGATTTAATCGTAATGAGTGTAAATGATCCAAAAATAATGTTTATGTTAGAATGTTAGATCTAACACCTTTTCTAACATGACCTCATGGAACTTAAACGTAAATGTTTTGTTATGACCTCATGGAACTTAAACGTATATGTTTTGTCATGACCTCATGGAACTTAAACGTAAATGTTTTGTCATGATTTCATCGTAAATGTTTTGTCAAGACTTCTTCATCGTAATGAGCGTATATATTTTGTCATGATTTCTTCATCGTATATGCTTTGTCATGATTTCATCGTAAATGTTTTGTCATGATTTAATCGTATATATTTTGTCATGATTTCATCGTAAATGTTTTGTCATGATTTAATCGTAATGAGTGTAAATGATCCAAAAATAATGTTTATGTTAGAATGTTAGATCTAACACCTTTTCTAACATGTTTTCTAACATGACCTCATGGAACTTAAACGTAAATGTTTTGTTATGACCTCATGGAACTTAAACGTATATGTTTTGTCATGACCTCATGGAACTTAAACGTAAATGTTTTGTCATGACCTCATCGTAAATGTTTTGTCAAGACTTCTTCATCGTAATGAGCGTATATGTTTTGTCATGACTTCTTCGTAATGAGCGTAAATGATCCAAAAATAATGTTTATGTTAGAATGTTAGATCTAACACCTTTACTAACATGTTTTCTAACATGGAGGATTTCATTAGATATAAATATTATTTGGTGAAAGTATCCTAAAAATATTTGATGGACTTTAACTAAAATAATGTTTAGGGAAGAATGTTAGATCTAACACCTTTTCTAACATGTTTTCTAACATGGAGGATTTCATTAGATATAAATATTCTTCCTTCATTTCATTCTATACACAATTTACATCATAGACGATTTAATAGATATAATACTTTACTGTTTCATTAGATATAAATATTCTTCCTTCATTTCATTCTATACACAATTACATCATAGACGATTTAATAGATATAATACTTTACTGTTTCATTAGATATAAATATTCTTCCTTCATTTCATTCTATACACAATTACATCATAGACGATTTAATAGATATAATACTTTACTGTTTCATCTGATATAAACATTCTTCCCTAAACATTATTTTAGTTAAAGTCCATCAAATATTTTTAGGATACTTTCACCAAATAATATTTATATCTAATGAAATCCTCCATGTTAGAAAACATGTTAGAAAAGGTGTTAGATCTAACATTCTAACATAAACATTATTTTTGGATCATTTACGCTCATTACGAAGAAGTCATGACAAAACATTTACACTCATTACGATGAAGAAGTTTCGACAAATCATTTACGAAGAAGTTTCGACAAATCATTTACGAAGAAGTCATGACAAAACATATACGTTTAGTTTCGATGAAGAAGTCATGACAAAACATATACGTTTAGTTTCGATGAAGAAGTCATGACAAAACATGAGGTGAGAAAAGAGGTGAGATCTCACCACTTCACCTAAACATTATTTTTGGGTCATTTACGCTCATTACGATGAAGAAGTCATGACAAAACATATACGCTCATTACGATGAAGAAGTTTCGACAAATCATTTACGAAGAAATCATGACAAAGCATATACGCTCATTACGATGAAGAAGTCATGACAAAACATGAGGTGAGAAAAGAGGTGAGAAAAGAGGTGAGATCTCACCACTTCACCTAAACATTATTTTTGGGTCATTTACGCTCATTACGATGAAGAAATCATGACAAAACATTTACGCTCATTACGATGAAGAAGTCATGACAAAGCATATACGCTCATTACGATGAAGAAGTCATGACAAAACATGTACGATGAAATCATGACAAATCATTTACACTCATTACGATGAAGAAGTCATGACAAAACATGTACGAAGAAGTCATGACAAAACATTTACACTCATTACGATGAAATCATGACAAAACATGTACGATGAAGAAATCATGACAAAACATTTACGATGAAGAAGTCATGACAAAACATATACGATGAAGAAATCATGACAAAGCATATACACTCATTACGATGATGAAGTTTCGACAAAACATATACGATGAAGAAGTCTTGACAAAACATATACGCTCATTACGATGAAGAAGTTTCGACAAAGCATAAACGAAGAAGTTTCGACAAAGCATAAACGAAGAAATCATGACAAAACATAAACGATGAAATCATGACAAAACATGTACGATGAAGTTTCGACAAAACATGTACGATGAAATCATGACAAAACATGTACGATGAAGAAATCATGACAAAACATTTACGCTCATTACGATGAAGAAGTCTTGACAAAGCATATACGCTCATTACGATGAAATCATGACAAAGCATATACGCTTATTACGATGAAGAAATCATGAAAATTCAATGAGGGTAGAAATGAGGGTAGAAATGAGGTTAGATCTAACCATCTACCCTAAACATTATTTTTGGGTCATTTACGTTCATTACGATGAAGAAGTCATGACAAAACATTTACGATGAAGAAGTCATGACAAAACATATACGAAGAAGTCTTGACAAAACATATACGTTTAGTTTCGATGAAATCATGACAAAACATGTACGATGAAGAAGTCATGACAAAACATATACGCTCATTACGATGAAGAAATCATGACAAATCATTTACACTCATGTTTGACAAAGCATATACGCTCATTACGATGAAGAAATCATGACAAAACATTTACGTTCATGTTTGACAAAACATTTACGTTCATGTTTGACAAAACATTTACGTTCATGTTTGACAAAACATTTACACTCATTACGATGAAGAAATCATGACAAAACATTTACGTTCATGTTTGACAAATCATTTACGAAGAAATCATGAAAATTCATGAGGTGAGAAAAGAGGTGAGATCTCATCTCTTCACCTAAACATTATTTTTGGGTCATTTACACTCATTACGATTAAATCATGACAAAACATTTACGTTCATGTTTGACAAAACATTTACGTTCATGTTTGACAAAAACATATACGATTAAATCATGACAAAACATATACGAAGAAACCTTGACAAAATATATACGAAGAAATCATGACAAAACATATACGAAGAAATCATGACAAAACATTTACGTTCATGTTTGACAAAACATTTACGATGAAATCATGACAAAATATATACGATGAAATCATGACAAAATATATACGCTCATTACGATGAAGAAGTCTTGACAAAACATATACGATGAAATCATGACAAATCATTTATGTTATACAGTAATGTTAGTCATGAATGTTTGTCCTACGTGTTGGCGTTAGTGTTGAAAAATAATGTTTGTCCTACATGAAGCCGTACAAGCGTTTGAATTTGTTTATGCATAAGATTACTCTCTTGTTTTCTGTATCTATCATACAAACATAAGCAGCACCTGTTTTTGTAAAGTTTATATGAAGTTTTCGATAGTTAAGACCTGTATAATAATAGAATGCGTCCTCATTCTCAACATAGTAGTAGAACTCAAACGAATGCTTACCATAATCTGTTATTTCAACAGCTTCGTCAGATATTTCATCAACGAACTCATAAACTATATCGCCATACTTGCTTTTATTTCTATTGTTTTCAGATTTAGAACACCAACGAAGGTTTGAGATTCTGTTGTCCGTTCTATCATGATTTATATGGTCTATTTCTTTCAAATTGTTTGGATTTTCAATCCACTGTTCTGCAATAATTCTATGCTTTAAATGTATTTTGTTGTTTAAACTAAGCACAATATAACCATGATTATTTAAGCATTCACTCTTAATATGTTTGTTTTTCTTTCGACGAATAGTAAAAGGATATGTCGTACAAATCTCATAATCTTCATGATTTCTCAATGTTTCCCATTGAGTTTGTTCCCCACTAACGTTCTCATTGACGTCCTCAATATCTTCTTCCTCACTGAACTCGTCAATATTTTCACTAGCTCCTTCTGTAATGTTTTCATCGGCATTGTCATTGACTTCTTCTGTAATGTTAGATGTTGTTGTTTCGCTCATGTTCTTTCACTAATGTTAAAAGTTATGTTGTACGAATTTTGAACAGAATTTAGAGCAGTTATGAAACAATGAAGTACTTTTACGCTATTGAAAGGAACTATGAGAGTGAAGTACATGACAGCAATGACAAAAGGAACTAATATCAAACCTAATGAAATCGCTCACGAGGACATAGAGCTTAACAAGTACTTTGTGGAGTATCTTATAAGTGAAGAGTATGTAAGACCTTACTTCATGTTTGACAGCATGAATGAGGATGTTATTTCATGGTTAAAGAATATAAGCAATGTTTTCGGTAAGTACGTCATAGATGACAAAGGTCTTGTTGTATTTTATGAGACAGCAATACGAACACAGGAACTAATGGATATTATGCACTCAACAGCAAAGAAAGGATTTAGTACTATTGGCATGAATGAACATTGCAGGAATGACATATACAACCTATGCTCACGAAAGCCTTACACAAAAGCAATACAAATGATAGAACATAAGTGTCTAAGGTCAGTAAATGAAATCATTACTGTCAGTGGTTATGAAAGAACTGTTAGCAAAGATGAGTGGAAACAGCTATTCATATTAAGGAAGGACGTTGCTGAACTAGTTAAACCTGTTGCACAAACATTGTTTCAGATAAGACCAGCAATGACTAAGAACCCTTTGACCTTAGTCAATGAGACCATAGAGGTTGAAGATAATGACATGAAAGAACTAGGAATGAATGAGAGAAGTTGTGAAGGATGTTTGAGTCAAAACACATGGTTCTTCAGAGCTGTTAAGAAACTTAGTAAAGAACGACAGAAATATTTTATAGAGAAGTATTGTAAAGGATGTGTAAATGAATTGCTTGAAATAGAACTTAGAGACACTTTCACACTAAAGGACTTGAGAAGAAATAAGTACATGAGTGAGGACGGTATTGACATAGCTAGTGTTATAAATGACTTAAGAAGATGTGTTGTCGTTATTGACGGAGCACGTATGACATATCTAGTGAAAGATTATGATGGAATACGAGACACAACAACACTTGTGTCAGTAGATAGCAAGGAATTCAATAAGCTCATGAAGAGTATTTATGTAGGACGTATTGAGGAGAAGGATGTGAACGCACTGATGATTTATGAAGCGGGTCAGAACAAGAACTATCTTATGAAGTCAGGCATGAGATTCTTTGACGAAAGAGATGACATTTACAGCTATTTCAGAGGATATGAGTATGAGGTACTGAATGAAGTAGATGAGAACGTTATTGAAGGATATTTGAAACATGTTCACGATGTCATATGTAATGAGGATGAAGAGCTTTATGAGTATGTTTTGAACTGGTTCGCCTACATCGTTCAAAATCCTTGTGGAAAGACTGGAACAGTACTTTTGTTAATAGGAAAGCAAGGAACTGGTAAGAATGTACTTATTAATGTTCTATGCGAGCTCATTAGCAAGTACGCCAACAATAATATAACGGCAATAGAGAATGTGGTTGGTAGATTCAATGCTGCTATTGAGAACATGAAGCTCATCGTATGCAATGAACTAAGCTCATGCGATACGTCTAAGGTCATGAACCACGACGCACTAAAGTCAATAGTAACAGAGACTCAGTTGGACTTAAATCAGAAGTGTCAGCCAGTAAGAAAGATAGAGAATGTTTGTAATATCATCATGATATCTAACAACTTCAACTCAGTAAAGATTGACAAAGACGACAGAAGATTTGTTGTCATTGACGTAAGCAGCTGATACAAAGGAAATTACGAATATTTCTCAAATCTCATTGAAAGCTTTAATGAAGAGTTTTATTCAAACTTACTGACGTACTTCATGAAGAAAGATTTAAGTGAATTTGATGTAAGGAAGATACCATTCACCAGGGCTAAACAAGAACTCATCGAAATGAACAAAACACCTTACCAAATGTTTTACGAGGAGTTCTATGAAAAGTTTGTATCCGGATGGAATTGTACAGAGTGCTACAGAAGATATAAAGAATTTGCGAAGGAGAATGAATTCTTTGCATGTAGTTCAAATGTATTTGGCGGCAAGATGAGAGAATTTGTGAAGAGAAGTAGAAAGCGAGACGGTTCTGCAAGAAGTTATATTTACGAAGCAAGTATGATATTAGAAGGTCGTGGAAAGAAAGAAACAGTGAATTATGAGGAAGTGCTTGAAAAATTCATGGAGTACATGGGAAGCAATATAACATACAACAAAGACATATACAGTGAGTTTAAGTACTACTGTGAACAGCATGAGATTGAAGTAATGAGTAAAGGAGACTTTGAAACGCTTATGAAAGACAGTGAGGAGGTCATACATGAGAACAGTGTTGAAATAGTTCATGAAAGACAGTGAGGAGGTCATACATGAGAACAGTGTTGAAACGCTTATGAAAGACAGTAAGGAGGTCATACATGAGAACAGTGTTGAAACGCTTATGAAGACAGTGAGGAGGTCATACATGAGAACAGTGTTGAACGCTTATGAAAGACAGTGAGAGAGGTCATACATGAGAACAGTGTTGAAAACGCTTATGAAAGACAGTGAGGAGGTCGTTCATGAGAACAGTGTTGAAATAGTTCATGAAAGACAGTGAGGAGGTCATACATGAGAACAGTGTTGAAACGCTTATGAAAGACAGTGAGGAGGTCATACATGAGAACAGTGTTGAAACGCTTATGAAAGACAGTGAGGAGGTCGTTCATGAGAACAGTGTTGAAATAGTTCATGAAAGACAGTGAGGAGGTCATACATGAGAACAGTGTTGAAACGCTTATAAAGACAGTGAGGAGGTCATACATGAGAACAGTGTTGAAACGCTTATGAAAGACAGTAAGGAGGTCATACATGAGAACAGTGTTGAAACGCTTATGAAAGACAGTGAGGAGGTCATACATGAGAACAGTGTTGAAACGCTTATGAAAGACAGTGAGGAGGTCATACATGAGAACAGTGTTGAAACGCTTATGAAAGACAGTGAGGAGGTCATACATGAGAACAGTGTTGAAACGCTTATGAAAGACAGTGAGGAGGTCATACATGAGAACAGTGTTGAAACGCTTATGAAAGACAGTGAGGAGGTCGTTCATGAGAACAGTGTTGAAATAGTTCATGAAAGACAGTGAGGAGGTCATACATGAGAACAGTGTTGAAACGCTTATGAAAGACAGTGAGGAGGTCGTTCATGAGAACAGTGTTGAAACGCTTATGAAAGACAGTAAGGAGGTCATACATGAGAACAGTGTTGAAACGCTTATGAAAGACAGTGAGGAGGTCATACATGAGAACAGTGTTGAAACGCTTATGAAAGACAGTGAGGAGGTCATACATGAGAACAGTGTTGAAACGCTTATGAAAGACAGTGAGGAGGTCATACATGAGAACAGTGTTGAAACGCTTATGAAAGACAGTAAGGAGGTCATACATGAGAACAGTGTTGAAACGCTTATGAAAGACAGTGAGGAGGTCATACATGAGAACAGTGTTGAAACGCTTATGAAAGACAGTGAGGAGGTCGTTCATGAGAACAGTGTTGAAATAGTTCATGAAAGACAGTGAGGAGGTCATACATGAGAACAGTGTTGAAACGCTTATGAAAGACAGTGAGGAGGTCATACATGAGAACAGTGTTGAAACGCTTATGAAAGACAGTAAGGAGGTCATACATGAGAACAGTGTTGAAACGCGAAAGACAGTGAGGAGGTCATACATGAGAACAGTGTTGAAACGCTTATGAAAGACAGTGAGGAGGTCATACATGAGAACAGTGTTGAAACGCTTATGAAAGACAGTGAGGAGGTCATACATGAGAACAGTGTTGAAACGCTTATGAAAGACAGTAAGGAGGTCATACATGAGAACAGTGTTGAAACGCTTATGAAAGACAGTGAGGAGGTCATACATGAGAACAGTGTTGAAACGCTTATGAAAGACAGTGAGGAGGTCGTTCATGAGAACAGTGTTGAAATAGTTCATGAAAGACAGTGAGGAGGTCATACATGAGAACAGTGTTGAAACGCTTATGAAAGACAGTGAGGAGGTCATACATGAGAACAGTGTTGAAACGCTTATGAAAGACAGTGAGGAGGTCATACATGAGAACAGTGTTGAAACGCTTATGAAAGACAGTGAGGAGGTCATACATGAGAACAGTGTTGAAACGCTTATGAAAGACAGTGAGGAGGTCATACATGAGAACAGTGTTGAAACGCTTATGAAAGACAGTGAGGAGGTCATACATGAGAACAGTGTTGAAACGCTTATGAAAGACAGTAAGGAGGTCGTTCATGAGAACAGTGTTGAAATAGTTCATGAAAGACAGTGAGGAGGTCATACATGAGAACAGTGTTGAAACGCTTATGAAAGACAGTGAGGAGGTCGTTCATGAGAACAGTGTTGAAACGCTTATGAAAGACAGTAAGGAGGTCATACATGAGAACAGTGTTGAAACGCTTATGAAAGACAGTGAGGAGGTCATACATGAGAACAGTGTTGAAACGCTTATGAAAGACAGTGAGGAGGTCATACATGAGAACAGTGTTGAAACGCTTATGAAAGACAGTGAGGAGGTCATACATGAGAACAGTGATGAAACGCTTATGAAAGACAGTGAGGAGGTCGTTCATGAGAACAGTGTTGAAATAGTTCATGATGTCGTTCGTGAAGAAGCCATTGCAACAAAGAATGAGATAAAGGATTTCATAGAACTTAACAAGGAGGAGTTTAAAGAAGGCTATGAAGTGAAAAGATGTGAAGAAGATTTCTTGGCGTATTTGAAGAAAAAGAGACTAAAGCCAATGGCTCAAAATAAGTTTCAATCGATGTTTGAAAAGAAACGTTTGAGCTATGGTGGTGTAAGAAGCACATATTACTTTGTTAAGAAGTGAGGACATTTATTTTTGTCGTTAGTGTTGGAGTTTGTGTTTGTTGTTAGTGAGAGAATAAATTAAATCATGAACTTTGCCATGGTCTCTGTCCCTAGTAGTTTTCATTAAGTTCTGGAAATAATGAAAGTCATAAACTTTGCCATGGTCTCTGTCCCTAGTAGTTTTCATTATCTCACAGAGTTAATGAAAGTCATACTTTCTATCAGATGAAGCATGCAGATGAACATAACGAAAGTTAGTGAGTTTGCCACGAGTTATGAATAAAATATTGGCATATTAGATGAGATAGCTGATGAAACAGATGAAGATAAATTAAATCTTGGACTTTGCCACACTCTGTCCCTAGTTCCTCAAAAATCCTTGACAACGTTGCTTAGAAATTTTGGTTCAAAACCTCATCTGATTTTAATCTGTTATGCTACCTGTTAAGTTTCGCGAGATTATAAATGTCATGGAGTTATATAAAAAGGAGGACAGCTAGGGACACTGGAAGTACTTGTAAGGCTATCTGTTAAGATTGCATGAAATACTAAAAAGTCATGAAATCCATTATCGCTGTGCTAGCTTCACCTTAGAGTAAAATGACAAATAAAGTCACTGAAGCAATGAAACAAAAGTTTTTGGTAGAATACATTAAATCAGGAATTATTCCAGAAGGTTTTTACATTCATACTATGAAGGATGGTAGAGTTCAGTTTAGAAAGATAAAGCAACCATTAGATAAAGAAGGTATATTAAGGAAGATTAAACTTCATGAGGACAACATTGCTGAACTTAAGAAGAAGTTAGAAGAGTTGGAGAAAGGAAGAGAGTTATAAAGCAATGAATTCAACAGGGTGAAAAAACAGGTGAAAAAAGAGGTGAGATCTCACCACTTCACCTAAATTTATTTTTGTGCTATGTTTTCATACGTGTGAGGGTGGTGATATCATTTATTTTTTATTTTATTTTTTATTTTATTTTTATTTTATTTGGATGTAATGACGAAAACTATTGAGATAACAAACTACAACGGTCATGAGTTCAAGAATTTGTTCTTCGTTCCTCGTGAAAATACATTCTATCAGATACGAGGGAGAAAGGGTAAAGTTAGTTTGAGCGTTTATGAAGGAATGAAGAATGGAAAGTTTATACAAGCATACGATACAAACGGTAAGCGTGTTTCATTAGCTTTGTCAAAACTTACTAACATTTATTTTGACAGTGACTTTGACTCTGACGATTGGAGCGACAGCAGCGATACTGAAGAATATGAACTATTGTGTGAAGCACAGCAATGGGAAGAGTTGCAATACTTTTGTAAGTGAGAACGTTTATTTTTTACAGTAGTGAAGTCGTTTGTGAAAACGTTAGTGAGGTGAAGTGGTTGGCGGCTTTATAAATATTTAAGGTTAAGTTGGTGTTTGTGTTTGTGTTGTAAAATATACGTTAACAGTTTTGTAAAGTGTCAAATTCACAAGTCTCGTGTACGGAGGAACGCAGTGCCACCGTACGCAAGATTTGTATACTAACTTTTATGAAGGAATGAAGAATGGAAAGTTTATACAAGCATACGATACAAACGGTAAGCGTGTTTCATTAGCTTTGTCAAAACTTACTAACATTTATTTTGACAGTGACTTTGACTCTGACGATTGGAGCGACAGCAGCGATACTGAAGAATATGAACTATTGTGTGAAGCACAGCAATGGGAAGAGTTGCAATACTTTTGTAAGTGAGAACGTTTATTTTTTACAGTAGTGAAGTCGTTTGTGAAAACGTTAGTGAGGTGAAGTGGTTGGCGGCTTTATAAATATTTAAGGTTAAGTTGGTGTTTGTGTTTGTGTTGTAAAATATACGTTAACAGTTTTGTAAAGTGTCAAATTCACAAGTCTCGTGTACGGAGGAACGCAGTGCCACCGTACGCAAGATTTGTATACTAACTGATGCTAAGCTGTGTAGAATGTTCGATTAGAGCTGTTTTGATATGATTTTTCTCATCATAAGATTGGAGGAATCATAGCAAAACAACTCTAATGGGTTTACCATCATCTACTTGTATGTAGATGTTTGGGAAATTGTCTTGTTAATCGATTTTCGAGATGACTTTCAAATGCTATAATCAAATGACAAACAAGTCTAAGATTTCTCGACAATACATCAAATCATGATGTTTGTAAGTGCGATGAGATTAGAGTTTTTGAAGGAATGACAAGAGAAGTAGGGAAGCTCGGCATTCGCCGAGCAAATTAAAAATTAACGTATGGATTAAATTTTAAGAGGAATTCAATTTTAATTACGGGTTGTTCAAATATTGATTAATATAAATTTATTAATAAGAATAAACAATTTTTGTTTTTGAATTTATTCAATTTATAGCTTTACATATAGTTTCAAAATTGTACAACTATGATTATTTCAACAAAAAATATCTTACTTTTTCACTTCACTTTCACACTCACTTTTTCCGTAATTCAAATTTCAACATTATGTATTTTAATTCCTTATAGTATTTTTAACATAATTAATCAAATAATAATTGGAAGTTCTGAACTCACTTTTTCCGAAATTCAAAATCAAAAATAATATATCTATTTATTATACACTAATGCTATTTTCAACTAGAAGTGAGGTACGGTAATCTTACGGATTCCCGTAACTCAATTTTACGGGAAAAGTGCAGTAAACTACTCAATTTACGGAAAAAGTGTCGTAAACTATTGATGTGGCGGTAAAATCACGGTAATTCACGGAAAGCTATATGCGAAAATTTGAAATTATACAAAATCGAGCGAAACACTTTTAAATAGGTTGTTCTCGTATTTCAAATACTATTCCCAGACTGCCATAGGCTATATCAGATGCCCATTCTTTTTGATACTCAACATTAAACATAAAACTTAGCCGTTAAGGCTCTTCTGAAAATATTTTTTTTCCGAAAAATTTTCGAAAAAAATCAAAAAATTTAAAAATCCCCGAATCTGCAGGGATTTTAAAAAATTCTTTTTAGTAAAACTTAAGGATATTGTATCAGATATATTGGTATGGGCAAATTCAATTTTAATCCAATATTCATCGAGTAGGGATGCATTAAACACGCCATTTGACCGGGCGTACATTTTTTTTGTTCGCCCAAAAATTTCGCCATTTGAGAAATTCAAAAATTAAAAATAAAATTTTAATCTTGATTTTTTTATTTTCGTGATTTTTTTGAAACTTACATAAGCGATGAAATACTTTTTTTAAGTAATCGTTTATTATATATAAATATATCTTAATAAATTTAATTCCTTAAGGTAGAGCGTGTTCAAATTTAAAATCTCATACAATATTTTCTTAATGGCGTATTTTTCTGAGGTCGCCCAAATAAAGGCGAATTCAAAATTGAGAACTCCAAGGCGTATGGCGAGTATTCAAAATGTACGCCACTTACAAAATATTGAATGTGGATTATCAATTTTTTGGCGTGTTCAATTTCAAATTTTGATATTTATGTTTATTTTATTCAGTATAATGCTAAGAATTAAAATATAAAATTCATAGAATTTTTTCTTTGAAAATATTTTCCATTTTTATTAGACCACTCCTAGACTAGTCATCAGGTTATCCTCAGATCATCCTCAGACTACTCCTTATCAGATTACTCATCATCCTCAGACTACTCCTTAGACCCCTCCTCATCAGACTACTCCTCAGATCTTCCTCATAAGACTACTCTTCAGACTACTCCTTAGAGTCCTCCTCATCAGACTAGTCCTGAGACTAGTCCTCAGACTACTCCTGAAACTACTCCTCAGATTATCCGCAGACTCCTCCTCAGATTATCCTCAAACTACTCCTCAGTCTAATCCTCAGACTCCTCCTCAGATTATCCTCAGATTATCACTTTACATATATATATCGATAACTAAATAATTACTTATTATACTTTCTTTATTTTTTTTTAATTTTAAAATAATATTAATATATCTTTCTACGTTTAATGATGAAAAGAGAAAGAGGAGTAAAAAGAGGAAAGAGAAAAGAAAGAGAGAGAGAAAAAAAAGGACGGCGATAATTTTGTATTGTTTTGTTATTCGGCCGAATGGCGGCTACTTCGTACCCGCCATTCGGCCCCAAAAATGGCGTATTATTCTATTTTTAAACGGTCATGGCGTAAAACCGTCGCATCCCTATTCATCGAGATATTAAGTTAACGAAGCTTTCAAAATTGAGAGGGTAATCCTCCTCTCAAATAAACGTACATGCGGGTGCACCCTTACAAAATGTGAAAGAAAAATGTAAAAATTATTCTTTTTAAGTTCATTTAAACATTTTTTTGAAAAACAAAATAGTAATTAACCGGAAATAATAATCGAAAATATCAAATGTTAGTTATTTAAGGGAATACAGTTAACATTTACAAAATTTGAATGTTAATCTCTATTATTAATGCCATATTTAAGTACCAAGAAGTTCGGTATATTAGGAAAAACCGCTTCCAGAAGAAAATATAGACTTGAAATGGAAGTTTAGAAGGAAATTTTCGAAATACTTCTCTTTCATGGAAAAATCTTCCAATTTAGCAATAAGATGTATTGCATGATATTTCTCAAATAAAGAATGAAAGCAGCATAACACAAATCAAATAATTTTATTAATGAACCAAAAAATTAAACAATAGCATTTTTAGGATGTTATTTTTAATTAACACATGATGTATGATTGAAATAATGGCAGTTATTATATATTTCCTCTGTTAAATTAAAAATATAAAATTAAAAATGAAATTATGCAAAAGCAATTGAATCCCTATGATTAAACCAGGTATACATTATATTTTTATTCACTTATATACAAAAATCTTAATAGTAAAAAAAAAGATTGACATTAAAGTAAAATTTTTACTGCATGTATAATATCTACTTATTAGATAGTGCAATTTAAAATGAATGGTAGGAGTTTAAATGATAAATCAAAGATTTTCGTGAACGTTTATATTATTAATAACAGTAATTGATAATTTCAGTATAATTTTGATAAAGTACCTTCTGAGGATATATTGAGCGAACAGTAATTATTTGGATTTTTATGAAATTTTATTTTTGAATAATATAAATATGAAACAAAATGTTATAAAAATCTATGTTCCCAACAAGCAAGCATTGCTTTTGATAGGTGCAACTTCTGTTTAGTAATTTGCGATAAATTCATATTGTTGAAATTTAATTATTATTGACACGACTGCTTTACGTATGATAATTCTATTCCATTTTAGGCACATGTGAATGTTTCATATGAAAGGTATTGTTGTAGTTTAAACTTTACTGCAATATTCCCATCATCATCAAAAACTGTACGTTAGCTCTCGTGTTGCCCAAGGTATTCAATTCTATCCCCGTGTTGCCCAAAAGTACTCAATATTTGAGAGAAATTGAATAGTTTACAACCGTGTTACACCCGTGTTGCTGCAAAAAAATAAAACTCAAATCCACAAACATGTTAGATTTCTCGGCCTGAAAATTGAAGGGAAAAGATCTTTCATCAATTTGTATATTAGTCCTCTATTTATTTAAATCAATGAATAAAGAATCATTAGTAGTAGGATAGGACGGGGTGTGTGACTTTTTTTGTTACGTCTATATATAGATGAAGGTATATTTTAATGCATCTTCTATACATAGATGATATAAAAATTTTTTCTTACGTTTTTTAAAAGTCATGAATTTGTAAGAAAGTGCGACATTATTAAATAAATTAGTAATAAATATTATATACTAAACACATTTTAAAATAATTTATTTTTTTATCTTTTATAAAAGAAGCTATATATAGATGATGTCAGATATTCCGCGATTAATTAAACATTGTTTAAATCCTGAATGGAATCAATGGAGTCATAATCAAAGACCTCATAAACGAGAAGAAGAAATTGAAAATAATGAAATGGAAATCATTGATGACATTAAAGAGGATGGAATTCCTAAATTTTGTAGAAAAACCTTTAGAACTAAGTTAGGAGCATATAAACGTAGAGTATTAAATCCTGAATACATAAAACATTTATTTAAAAAGGAAGACTGTGAATTATTAAACGCTAATGAATATGAAAATGCTAAATCAAAACTGAGATATAAATATATTGGAAGTGATGAAAGGTGTAAAGATAAAGATAAAGTTTATTCAGTTTCATATAATAACTGGCACACATTAGGGATAAGAAAACATTTAGGAGATTATGGTAAAAGTTCCGAATTCTTTAAATCTAGTATGTACGAGAGAGTAAAAGAAATCAGATATAATTATTTTCATGAATGAAAAATAAACTTTAAAAATTCATGTCTCACGAAAAATTAAACGCAAGACTATCAAAAGATAGAGTTGAAAGAGTAATGGTAATGATGAAGAAGAATTATATAAAGTGGAACCATTCACGAAAGATTCATTTTATTCAGCATTAACTCAAGAAACTATATCAGATAGTGATTATCAAATATATCTCAATGATGCTAAAAATTTTAAGAATAGATTAGAATATTTTATTCATTATTGCAATAAAGATGTTGAAATTATGATTGACCCAATTGATAAAATTATTGAAGAAACATTTGTTTATAAAATTGACATGCTTCATAATCTTTCTTTATCATCGAATGCTTCAATGATTCGTTACGCTTTAGCATATAAAGACTTTAATCCTAATGAAAAATATCCTGAGGAAGAGATAGAATCAAGTTTTGAATTAACGAAAAAGTATTGGAAATATAAAATTGAATCATATAAGAAACAAGATGAAAAAGCAGAAAGGGATACTAAAAATAATGTTTCAATGGATGATTTTCAATACTATCACGATTTAATCCTTTCATCTAAATGCAAAATGTGTGGTAAAGCGTTTACATATGCAAATAAACCAACATTGGATAGAATCGATAATGAAAAACCACATACTAAAGAAAATTGTCAGTTAATGTGTTGTTATTGCAATGTCGTAAAATCAAATAAAGATGAAGATGTTCAACGTTTAAGAATCAATTTAAGAAATTATGCATTAAAAAATAATTTACCAATGACTTTAGATTCAGTTGAAGCTTATCACATTCTCCGTAATGGAATTACTGGTGGTTTATCAAATGTTCAACATAGAGTAAATCTTAAAGGAATCACGCACATTAATAAACTTTCATATAGTCCAGAAACTAAAACTGTATCAAATGAGGACACCACCAACATCATGACTCATTTCGTTGGAGTTGACTTTAATTCATTATATCCTTCATCATTTTCATCTAATCCTCATGATTTCATTCAATATACTGACCATAAAATGTATATGCCGGGAAGATTGAATGGTGTTATTATTTGTGATACAGCAACAAAGAAAGCAAAAGCACTGGGAATAATTAAGAAGAAAAATACTTTATTCGTGGCTGAAGTAAAGGGTCACATTGATGAAAAATACATTAATGATTACATAAACTTTTTACCGATAATAAGAAACTTAGATATTATCACAGATGAAAAAACAATTGGCAGTTTTATGTATAATTACATGAAATCAAACAATCTACCGGTTGACCAGAAACAGAGAAAATTAACTCAATTAGCATCAACACACAACCAATATCAACCATTTTCTTCTTATTATCTATGGTATCTAATAGACAGATTTCATTTTATCATCGATGATATTCAATCAATTTTAACATTTACTAAAAACACTTGCTTTAATGAATTTGCGAACAAATTTATGAACGAAAGACAAAAGGCTGAATTAGAAGGAAATAAAGGAAAAAGTTTATTTTGCAAGATTTCACTTAATGGATCATATGGTTACGATGCAATGAATACACAAAATTACGCAAAGACTAAAATAATGAATGCACAGAAGTCACGCGTTGCATGTATGTCAAATAAGTTTAAAAACATAAGAGAAATAGGTGAAGATACATATCAAGTGATGCTTAAAGATAGATTTTATAGATGTGATACATGTTTACAAGAGGCATTCTTCACTTTAGATAATGCTAAATACTGGTATTTGGTTTTCATTTATGATTTTATGTATAAATGCATGGATGTTAATCGTTTTCATTTCATTGAAGGTGATACTGATTCATCTTATTGGGCAATCGCTGGCGATCCAAGTCTTCCTAACACTCAAGTATTTCAAGCAATTGTTACCGATAAACAATTTTATGATAAAAACATTTTCAAATTCGCACCATTTGATTTCTTCTGTTTTGATGAGAAATTTAAACCTAAATTAAAGAATAAAGCTGAAGAAAAAGCACATGAGAAGAAGTTATTGGGTTTAGCAATTGAGAAACAAGGCGATAACATGGTGGCGTTATGTCCTAAATGTTATACATCATTCAACGGTTCAATTGATGGAAGTGATTTTAAAAAGATTGCACAAAAAATGAAGGGTGTTAGTTTAAGACAAAATAAGCAATTAACACCTAAAAAATATTTGGATATAATAAATGATAAAGTGATATTTGATGGTCAAAATATTAATTTACAACTTAAAAACGGGTCAATGACTCGCTTAACAATCGGTAAGACTGCATTAACAGGAGCACACACTAAGGCTGTATGTTGTGAAAATGGATGTTGTATGCCATTTATTTAATACAATTTAAAATTTTATTCTTAATGAAATGCCACAGAAGAGACAAAAGGAACCGTTAATGATGGTTTTGATACTATGATTCAAAGAGGTGGGCACCCTTAAAACACTTATTTTATTTTTATATAAATGAACAGCGTAGATTTAAAAATTTTAATTGCTGATTTAGTATTTAATCAAAAATTTCTTAATTATTATGATTTAAAAGCATATCTCCAAAAATATGATAACAATATAACAGGTGATGATATGGAATATTATTATCCATATTATAAAAATGAAATTTTGAAATATCATGATAAAATAATTTCTGAAATTAAAGACAAAATTAAAAATAATGAATATTCAAAGGGAAAAACTAAATCACAACTTAAACAGTTGAAAGATTTCAAAAATAAAGTATTAACAGAAGAAGATATTGATGAATTATATAAATTATATAATCCTGAGCCGCAAAAGCCAAAGGAACAAAAACAAAAGATGCAAAACGCCCTAACCCTTCAGACCATAAATGATGCACAAGCTTTAATTTATGATTCATTAGTTAAACCATATTCAGCCCGACTTTTAAATGAAGATCAACTTTTGGAATTCATCCTTCAACATAAACTCGAAGCGGGAAAGTATATCAAACCTTTATATACAGCATATTTAAAACAAATGAATAGAATACATCCAGAATTAATGAAGGAAGGAATGAAATCCAAAATCAAAGCAGATAAAATTAAACCACTTGCAACACCAAAACCTCCAACGACAGTACCGCCTCCTCCTTCAGTTAATCCTTCATCATTCACTTTATTATATCCATTTCAAACATTAAAGAAACAAAAAGATTTTAAAAAGGGTTTCAAGATATTAAATAAACCAACTGACCCGAAAATTCAACCGTTAAAGGAAAAATTTAGTCGCCCTTCATTTGCTCCATATCCATATTCATACGAAATCGATCATTTAGAATATTCAAAAGGAAACGTTACTTATTTATTTGCCATTAACATTAACACTAGATATTTATATTGCATTCCAGTGAAAGGGAAAACAGAACAGGAAACAAGAAGAGCTATACAATACTTACTAGATCATGAAAGAGTAGATAATATCAGGGGTGATGGTGATAAAGGATTTCAGGCAACTATGACTCATTATTTCCCACAAATTAATTTTTTCTTTTCATCTTCTCCATATACGTTTCATAATAAAATAGTTGATGCGGTAATGAGAACTCTTAGAGATGCGTTAGGGGTTAACGGTCAGATATACTGGGATGGAAATCATGACTCCATCATACAACAGTTAGTATATTATTATAATAATACATGGCATAGAACTATAAACATGAAACCAGTGGAAATGAAAAATGATATTTCAAAAGAATGGGAATATATTAGAAAGCAAATGGAAAGGTTGAATGATGTTAAACGTGAACAAATTAATTCGGGGCTCATGAATTTTAAACAAGGGGATAAAGTTTTGATTCATCTCGATTATGGAAAAACTGATAAATCAATGACAAAAAGAAGACGAAGATTTGACACAATAGCTGAATTTGTTAGATATATTAACGGCAATGCATTAGTTGAAGTTGACAATAAATTAATAGAAATTCCGATTTATTTTATTACTCCATTATATTTAAATAATATTTAATTTTTTTATTTCGTAAGAAATGAGTGACAATGAAGCATCCAAGAGTCCAGACGATGAATATAAAAAGAAACTAAACAGAATTAAATCAAAAATATGCTATTACAAAAAGAAGCCGCAATGCGGTGGGGCTGATGCCCATAAAACTAATGGAACTGAAAACGATGAAGAGAGGAAAGAAATAATCGAAAAATTAGAAACTTATCGTTCAATCATTAAACTGAGTGAAGCAAAAATAAAAGAATTTAATAGAATAAATAAATTGATTGGAAGAGATGAATTTAATAAAGATGAATTTTTAAACTCAATCCAAATTTAATTTTTATTCCTCTTCGACAACATCTCTCTTTCCATCATTACTGCATAACCGCATTTTCTCAGTTTTAGTGGTTTGTTATTTTTAGCAAGTTCTCGCATCATTTTTATCATTTCCTCCCTTGTTATGATTCGTGGTAAATTTTGAGCTTGTGGGGTATTCATTTATATAAAAATAAAAATTTGTCATTAACGACCAAAAATAATGTTTATGTTAATGTTTTCAGGTTATTCAATAATTAATTATTTTTGAAGAACTGAAGGTGTCACCAGGTCACCATGTGCTACCAGGTCATTTAACTTCTCTGAAAAAGTGTGACAACATGACATTTTGACAACAACACAGGAGGAAGGCAGTTATGAATTATTTTTGAAGAACTGAAGGTGTCACCAGGTCATTTAACTTCTCTGAAAAAGTGTGACAACATGACATTTTGACAACAACACAGGAGGAAGGCAGTTATGAATTATTTTTGAAGAACTGAAGGTGTCACCAGGTCACCATGTGCTACCAGGTCATTTAACTTCTCTGAAAAAGTGTGACAACATGACATTTTGACAACAACACAGGAGGAAGGCAGTTATGAATTATTTTTGAAGAACTGAAGGTGTCACCAGTCACCATGTGCTACCAGTCATTTAACTTCTCTGAAAAAGTGTGACAACATGACATTTTGACAACAACACAGGAGGAAGGCAGTTATGAATTATTTTTGAAGAACTGAAGGTGTCACCAGGTCATTTAACTTCTCTGAAAAAGTGTGACAACATGACATTTTGACAACAACACGGGTTATTCAATAATTAATTATTTTTGAAGAACTGAAGGTGTCACCAGGTCACCATGTGTCACCAGGTCATTTAACTTCTCTGAAAAAATGAGACAACATGACATTTTGACAACAGGTACAAGAGAATGCAAAAATAAATTCCAATCATACTTTATACTGCCTCATTTACAGGTATTTCATCGTCAGTAAATGATTCCTCATTATCGTTTGGTTCAACCTGTTTATATAATCCTTTCATTTCTTCTTTCAAAACATAACACCATGTTTGTTTACCATCTATTCTTATCTGTTTCCTATCACATTTATCCTTAATACTCATTTGAAAGTTTTTGTCTTTCATGTCTGATGGTTTGCAGAATAGAGCATTTTCACACGTCATACCTGCACACAATTCATCATAATGTGTATTTATCCATACATCTAAAGGATTTGTTGATAATTCAATTAAATCTTGTTTGGCTTCAGTCATCGGTATGATTCGTACATTAAATGATGAAAGGTCGTAATTGATAAAATACGTTAGTAAATTATCATAAAATTCCTTTGTGCATGAATCCATCAAATTCTTGAAGTAATCAAATTGACCCTTGAATTTACCATTAACTCTTAAAACTACGTATCTTCTGTCTCCAACTTCAATTTTGACAGGGTAGACGTTGTTAGTTACGAAAATGAAGTTTGCAACGTTCTGAGCAGTTCTTCTGGGTTGATTCTTTTCATTAATTCTAATCTCATTATCCGTAATAATTGATTTCAAAGCGTTGAGTTTGCGAGTCTGTCTTCACCTACATTCTTGAGTTCATTAAGTACAAGAAACATTTTATTTTCAACTACTGAGTTGAAATTACCCGTTAGATCACTTATTTCAGTAATGTTTTTACATGAATAACCAGCGAGAAGTTCAGAAATAATGTCTGTAAATCTGTTTTTACCTGTTCCCTGAAGTCCTTTCAAAATAATTGCTGTTTCATTCTTGATTCCAGGATGTTGAATCATTGATGCAATCCAGCCGAGAAGGTATTTATACACTTCATCGTTATTATCACAAATGGCTTCTTTAATGAAATTCATAAACATCTCAATTTTGAGTAATCAAGCTTTTCGAGAATGTTGTATTTATAAACCTTGAAACGTTGAGAAAACATCTGGGGAATCAGATTTAAAGCAAACACCTTAACGGTTAATGAGGATAATTGATTTAGTAGTACGTCCCATGCTGTTATGGTTTTACCTTCTTCTTTAAATAATTTAATCATTTTGAGTGACTCTTTCATGTTTGATTGAAGAACGAATGATATTTGATTCATTTTGTCGTGGATATTATAATCTTTCTGAATGAAATATTTATTTCCACAATCTACAAAACGGATTACACGTGATAAATCCTCAATTACTTCAGAACTGTTTTTATACTGATGATTTTCAGCCTTGCGTCTAATATCTGTTATCAAAAACGAGTCATCAAGTTTTATATCAAATGTTATTTTTGGCTTACGTAATAAAGGCAAAACATATTCATCATAATATTCCTTTTGATATAGTTTTAGAATCTTCACCAAAACAAATGGAGAAGTCATTAAATGTGCATATCTACTACGTGCTTTTTCAAAATTACTTTTTGCATTTTCTGTTAAATTGCAGAAGTTATAAACGTTATCGTATGCTTCATTAATTAAATGATAGGTAACGAATTAATTGCTTGAAACAGTGTGAATAATGTAACTTCTTTTTCTAAATTCATGTTTCCACCGTCATTATGTACTTCAAAATCACTGATGCCATCAACTATGCTCTGGGCAAGTTTATCGTCAATGTTTACATCTTTGTTTTCATTAATTATACTCTTTATTTCTTCGTTCTTCTGTTCAACTCTTACCTTAATATTCAAATCATTTAATATATCATTCACTGTTCTAGTTAATGTTGAGTCATAACTTCCGCGAATGAATGAGTATGTATTGATTGGTTCTGATGCATTCTTGCGAACTCTTGAATCAGCCATAACCACTAAAGAACGTTTTGAATCATCCATAGAAGTCATTATGTCAATATCATAATCATTGCAGGAATAACATTTAATCATTCTGTTCGAGGTTGAATAGAAGAAATTAGTGTTGCAATAAATGTGAAGACCTCCTGATGCGGTTTTAACGATAACATCTTTATCCGAAAGTTTTGATAAAATGTCTTTTCTAACTGTTTCTTTAAGTTCATCATTGTACGATTTATTGATATCAACATCTATAATCGTTAAATTTGAAATTTTATTTACTAATAAAGCCATACCAGTTTTCCTTCCTCTTCCTCCATCGTGTTTGAGGTAGTTATGTAAATCAATCTTGTTTTCACCAATTCTTTCGTTGAGGGTTTTAGTTTCTGCCGTAACTAATTCCTCAGCTAATGAATCAATAACTTTTTCATCAGAAATGATAAAGTTGCTGTTGTTGTTTGTTGCTGTCATTTATATAGGAATAAAAAAATAAAAATAATTTTAAAACTAACTTTATTTTTGGACTGCATCAAATTTTCGTAAATGTTGTCAAAATGTCATGTTGTCACATTTTTTCAGAGAAGTTAAATGACCTGGTAGCACATGGTAACATGGTAGCACCTTCAGTTCTTCAAAAATAATTCATAACTGCCTTCCTCCTGTGTTGTTGTCAAAATGTCATGTTGTCACACTTTTTCAGAGAAGTTAAATGACCTGGTAGCACATGGTGACCTGGTGACACCTTCAGTTCTTCAAAAATAATTAATTATTGAATAACCTGAAAACATTAACATAAACATTAACGTAAACATTAACGTAAACATTATTTCTGCAGTTCATCCATTACTTCATTACCTAATTAATTACAAACATAAAATATATTTAGTTCATTCGGTAAGCCCAGACCTTTGGGTCAAGTGTGTTTATTGAACTCTATACCATGCGAATACAGTCACAAATGGTGGCATGTAATCTTTACTTTGTCCCGTTGTTTGTGTATATCCTGAAACGAAATGTGTATGGTTTCCTTCTCCCTGAGTGTCATCCCAGTAACAATTTATAGCAAACTTAACGTCGTCTTTAACATCATATCCTTGACCTTTTGTCATTCCTGACCAATCCCAATATCTATGCTTATGCCAACCCGCTTGAGATGTACTTAAATCTATGTAGTGACTGTGTGCAGGTAAATTTTCACCTGAAATCGTTTTACTTCCTCCTGTTTCCTTTGAAGAGTTTGCACAATACAAAACCTGTCAACTATTTGTTCCCATGCACCAACACCAAACATTACTTGAGGACCTCTTGCATCCATAGATGTATAAATAGAACCTACTGGGTTTATTAAATCAAACATATGAGATATTATAGGATTGTCTCTTTTGAACTTAAGATATAGTGTAACTATTTCAGGTTTCTTCTGGTTTGTGTCAGAATATTTTTTATAATATAATCTTATGTTTTCAGGGTAGGTAAAATCTTGACTATAATATTTATTTCTGTCATCTGTATAATAATATACTATTCTCGTTTTTTCTATTGCATTATATCTTTTATATCTATAATAATCTAAATATAATGTTAGCTTTTGTTCATCTACATGTGGTGTTCTGTCGTCATCTCCATAGTCATAATAATATGGTGCTGGAGCTGGGTCAGCCAACGTCATACCTGCCATTTCATAAACTCTTAAATATTTCTTTTGTTCGTCTCCATATAAGTTTAAGTAGCAGTTGTTGTCTAATGGAACTTTAACTTGTGTACCATTATTCTTTATATCGCCTACATACATTTCATTGTTATTTTTCGGAATGAGTTTATACCGTATACCATTTTTTAAGGAGTGTACAAACTCCCATCTAAAATATTTATTTTCTTCATTGACAGAAACATCCCCAACAATAGTTTCAATATTTTTTGTTGTTCCTATCAAACTTTGGTATATTTCATCCACATATTCCTTATCTGCCTTCTTATTTAACTCATCGTTAACATAAGTTTTATCTGCCTTCTTATTTAACTCACTATCCACATATTCCTTATCTGCCTTCTTATTTAACTCATCGTTAACATAAGTTTTATCTGCTTTAAGGTCTAAACATCCTGAAACCCATTCTGTATCAGCTTTAACTTTAAAAGTCTCCAATGTCCATTCATGATACCATTCAACCTTTTCTTTAATTTCATTATCTTTTTCATCCACATAAACCAAATTTGCCTTCTTCTCTAACTCACTATCCACATATTCCTTATCTGCCTTCTTATTTAACTCATCGTTAACATAAGTTTTATCTGCCTTCTTATTTAACTCACTATCCACATATTCCTTATCTGCCTTCTTATTTAACTCATCGTTAACATAAGTTTTATCTGCCTTCTTATTTAACTCACTATCCACATATTCCTTATCCGCCTTCTTCATTATGTCATTTAGGAAACCTTCTATGAATTCCTCATTTAAATTAAATCTTCCAATCTTCAAAACTTTAGGAAATGCATTTAATGCGTAATATCTCTGTTCTTCTGGTGGAATTGATGTTATATCATCCGTTATACCTTTAATTTTAGAATTCATATAAATAAAATTTCTTTTATATTTGATATCACTGCACCACCTTTGCAAACGAATTCGAAATGTTCATTTTTCAATACTATCTCCAAATCTCCATATTTCAACCTTTGCGTTTGTTCTGCCGTCTTTGAATTATATGCATATATGGCGTATGTAATGGTCTGAAGGACCTGGGTGTTTTGCACCTTAAGTTGCTGTGGTTGCTGTTGTTTAATCATTTATTACGATTTAAAAATAAATATTTAATCCGTTATCTCATCAGCTATTTTCTCTATTTGAAATTGCCATAATATTTCATTCATGAATTCTAAATCACAATCAAATAGGTCAGTTATTCTAAATTTAATATTTGATAAATCTTTTGAATGAAGAATAAATGAATTCCAGATAATTGAAACGGATATGATAAAGAAATGTGTTTAAGTTGATGGATAAAATGTTTTGTATTGATGGGTAAGAGTTAGGGTCTAATGTTTGATGTGAAAATCTCATTGGGGTATTAACTTTATCACATTTGATTAAAATGAAATTGGAACCAGTGTCAGAATACAAAACATCCCCAACATCTTTTTCAAAATTTAATATCCCCAACAATGAACGAAGATGAGGAGTACAAAATTTAATTTTCAGCGGAAATTTAATAAGGTTATTTATTTCATCAAGTTCAAAAAGTTTATCAGGTTTTGATTTAAAATTTTCTTCATACCATACGATAAATGATTCATTTAAATAACTTAAAATCATGTTAATATCCCATTTCGTTATCACATTATTTATATACATATCATACGTTTTTTTCATGGTCATCTTTAATAAATGATATATAATCTGAAGGGTCTAAAAGAATGGGATTAAATTTACCACTCACAGAAACGAGAGTAACATTATAAATTCCGCTAACTGTTAAATTTAATTCACAGCTATTATTCGAAATAATATTGATAATTGACATTTTTATTACGATTAAAAATATGGTAAAGCGTTATTTTCCAGTGATAAATAAAACTAAAATAAGATTACCTCAAGAATTCATAAATTCAACGAATAAGAAATTCATTCATGTTATAAATTTTAGTGTTTTCAGAAAATATGAGTCAATGTCATATTCATCAACAGGTTATATTTCACTTCATTCAAATTTAGTTCAATCAAACCCATATAATGACCATTTCATAAGATTTTCAGATGGTATTAAAAATGTAATTGATAGATTAAAATATGAACAGATTGACAATATCGAATTTTTGGAATTTTGGTTTAAATATCCCGATGGAAAAAAGATTGAAGTTAAAGATAAAGCTGATACTATAACAAAAACAATTACAATGACCGATCCAGATAGTGGGGAACAAAAAGAAATAAAACAAACGATAGAAACTGGTGAAAGGTCAATTATTATTGATTATGATTCAAAGGATTATTATTCGATAATGTTAATGCTTGAATATTAAATGGCCTTAACAAAGAATTTTTCAAGTGATATTTTATATTCATCAACTATTTTATTATAAATGTCATTATATGTTAAATGAAGTTCAGTTGTTGTTCCGTTCTTTGATATCTTAATTGTGCTAATATCCTTTATAGGATTTATTTTTGCAACTGTTCCGCAGCATGAAACCTCATCATCTATGAAAAATTGAATCTTAAACGTCTGAATCTTGAACATCACAAAGAATGGCGATAATGTGAATTAATGATTCATAAGGTAAAATAATTAAACCGGATTGGTCAATTAAATTTATTATTGAATCATAATTATTAATTATTATATCACGGTAAATTTTCATTAATTCTGAATTAATGTCTATTTTATATGGGTTCTCAATGTTTGTTATGAAGAGAGGGTGGGGGGTATGATGGATAAGTGGGAATTTCAACAGGTTCTTTACCAGGTTCAGATAAAATGATTGGGTCTCCATTCTCATGGTTTTCTTCATTCTCCTCATTCTTCGGTAAGTCACGAGTTAATAAATTTGGTTGAGTTGCTGACCTTGTTAATTCAGGGCTAACATTAACTTTAACATTTTGAATAATTCGTGATTTATCATCATTTACGTTATAACCAACCGTAATCTCTGCTTTTGCGTTAGTGTTCTTTTGACTAGTGAAACGTCTTCTCATTTATAATCGAATAAAAAAAATATATTTAAACTTTTATTTTGCTGGAACTTTTGAATCTATTATTCCCTGTATTTGTTCATGAAGTTGATTTTCATTTTCATCGAAATTAATAGACCGAATATATTCATTAATTGCATTCTTATAATCATTGATTTCTCAAATTTTCTTTTATCTGATTCCTTAACTAAATCATAAGTTAAACCTCGTTGCTGATATAATGGTTTCTTAATTAAATCTTTGAATGCTTGAGATAAAGCACCTGATGCAATTCTTGCTACTATAATTGGTTGGAATTGCTGTTTAAGTTCATCTTTAACATTTGCGAAAACTGGATCGAATAAAGCAACTTTAAAGAATTTCTTAGCTGAAATTTCAGGTCTAATATTTGCATATTGACCATCAAACTGGTTAGAATATCGTGGTAATCCATCCGGTCCCTCTTCAATAGCATTTAATTCTTCATTGAAATAAGAATATGGATTACGACGGTATGAATTAATTGGACCATTTTCACCTTCTCCAATGTATTGTTTAACAGCTTTTCCATTTTCATCAAATTGCATAGGATAACGTTCATTATATACTTTACGTTTAGGATAATCAGACATAGTTAATTTATAACCATTTATGACTTTAATATTACCTTGACCATCAGTAACGAAAACTTCATTTATACCATCAGGTTTTCCATTTGGACCCGTAATGTCTGCTTCGTGTGCTTCCCAATTTGGACCATGACGTTTGGCATATGCTTGAGCTTCTGGTAATGTTAAAACGTTTCTCATTTGTTTAACATCTTTTTGAAGACCAGCAACAATATGAACTAATTCTTTCATTCCATCAGGAACTTTCATAGTTCTATTATATGCACCCTTTTTGTTTGTCCCTTGTTTTAATGGAACCTGTAGAAGATTTGCTATTTCTGTCATGTTTAATTATAAATAAAAAATAAAAATTAATTATAAAAAGTTAATCAAATTTAACACTTCCTTTATTTAAATCAACTATTATTTTTCCATGTTCACCTAATTGCTGATATTGTGTGTAAAGTTCATTAATGCTCATTGGTAAATTCACTTGATAAAGCATAACGTTCAACTGTTGACGACTAAACCCACTGAAAATGAAAAGTGTTGATAGATTTGATTTAATGTTTGTGCTTAATGCTTTGAAATATTGAACAGCCATGAAGAATGAACACTGAATGTGTCGACATTGAGTTAATAACTGATTAAAATATGATTTCTCATTTGTTATTAGTTTTGATTTCACCGCATCATCTAGAAAAATGAGTGAATGCAAAAATTCTCTATCAAAATTTGAAATAGAAAGTGTTTCAAATAATTCATCCCGTTGTTTATCAATAATTTTATCCTCTAATCCTTGCTTCTTGATTGTATTATATAATTCTTTATACATTAAAAAGTTTTTTAAATAATCTTCTGCTTCTTCTTGTGATAAATAAATAATTGGAATTTTGATTAAATGCTTTAAAGATTCAAATGTATCATCTGAAGGTGAACCTGAACGGTTGATATAAATTAACACGTGAGAATAGGGGGAAGTGTTAGCAATAATGATAATTTGTTTTAATATCGTTAATGTTTTACCTTTATTTTGTTTACCAATTGCTGCAGTGATTGAATTTAAGTAACATTCAGAATATGGAATTTTCATTAATTTTTCCTTAGATAGAGCATTTCTATTATCACTCAATGCTTCATTAATCATATCATCTACGTATGTATTATATACTCCCGCTAATTCTTCATAAGGGGTGGATGAATTTAAATCCATTTAATCAAAAATAAATTTATAATTTTAAACATTTCTATTCATCAATATTTCATCATATGAACTTCTATACTGTGGTGGTGTACCTGTTGGATGATATTTCAAACCTTCATCCGGTGTCCATGTCCAATATGTAGTCCTAGTAAACCAAACCTGAGGAGGATTTGTCACCTTTGAACAGTAAGTGTCATTTACACCCTGAATGATTGGATAAGCTTTCACTTGTACTGTAACTTGTGAGTTGAAAGTTTCTAATCCATCAAAGAATATACCCGCTCCATCACGTTGAACTGGAATAGTGCATAAGAATGAAGTTTGGTCTTTCCATGTTCTAGCTAATGGCGTGCCATTATCATCATTCAGTGGTCTAGTTAATGAGTCCTCGTATTCTTCTGTGCATTCATTCACTCCATCTAAATCAGAAGCTTGAAGCATACGTGTAAAGAATATGTCACCCACTGTGGTCATCGCTTGATCGGGGAAGTTTCTGGAATCTATAGTGACCTGAAGACCTCGAAGCATTGGATTTTCTAAAACTGTTCTTTGCATTGCATTCTTCGGAAATGTTAACACAACATCTGTAACATTATGAAGAGCGTATGAGAAATCTGAGCTAATACCTTCAGGAGTGATGCAACCTCCATTTAGTGAACGAACGTCAATATGTTGAGCTGGAATCATGAATGGATCTTCCTTACTGAATAAACGTGGTATTGCTTTAACTGATTCTTCAATTAAACCGTATCCTGGTGTAATGCATTTATCCTCTAAAACTTCCATCTTTGTGCATGAAATAATAACGTCATCAACTGTTGCGTCAGCAGATGTAGCGGCTAAGCTTGTAATTAATTTGGCAGGAAGTCCGATTTGTTGGAATTTGCGATCATATTTATAAACATGATTCATAATCTTTTCATAATTTTCATCAGTTATCTTTTCATAAACGTAATTTTGTAAATCAGCAACTCTTAACGGGTCAACCTGACAAAATACTAAAGTATCCCTGAAAACATAATATTTAAGAATGATTCACCAAATGATTTAGGATAATCATCGAACGCCTGAAATGCTAACAAATCATTTACCGGAATAATCATATCAAAAGTGACATCAACTTCTTCATTTGCTTCTTGAAAACTTCTGAAGGGTCAATATATTTACCACATACTGAGTTATCATATTTTTGAACATTATTATATAACGAATGAACAAACTTTTTAACTTTCCTTTCTGATTTTGGTTTATATGTTGCAAATGCGAAAGATTCACGGGCGCAATCCATCTGAAGATAACCGGCATCACCTCTTTCGGTTTCTACTTCTAATTGTTTAAAGCTTTGATTTGATGATTTGTAACCAACGAATAAACGCATGCATTTAAAAGCGGCATCACATGTGAAAGCTTTATTTGAAACTAGAGTTGCTTTAACTTTGCGTTTAATATATGTGTCACCTAATTGGTTCACATCATGAGCCGGATTTGTAATTCTTAAATGAGTTTGTTTATCATCAAAATATGGAGCATCAGAGTCATAGCATGAACTTTCAAGTTCTCTATAATATCTTCTACCGTCATTCTTTGCGAATATTTCATTTATCTTTTCGAATGAATGAAACACATTTCCATTAATCGGTTTAGTGTTTGGCACTAAATAGTTAGTCGTCATTTATTATAAATAAAAAATCAAAATTAAAAGATGAAAATGAATTTTTAATTTTAATGAAATAATCAACTATGGCTGCAGGATTCTTAAAAAATTGGGATAAAGTAAAAAGAGGAGCGCATAAAGTTTGGGAAACAATGAAGAAAGGAGCAAATTGGATATTTAAGAATAAAGAAGCAATTAGTGACGTTGCTGAATCAATAACACCAAAAGCTGCCCCAATAAGAGAAATATTAAATAAAGGAGAAAAAGTTTATCAAAGACTTCAACCGATACTAAGATAAAAATAATTTATTTTTCCACTATCTACCTCCTATTTTATTAAGTATTCCTTCAGCATTCCACCAATTGCGTTACCTGCTTGTGCTCCCATCGCTGGATTACCTGCTTTAGTACCTAATACTCCACCTATGATAGTTCCTGCCGTTTTCGCTACTGGTGCCAAAAAGTTTGCAACGGTTTAATAATATTTTTATGAACCCAACCCGCAGCTTTCTTAATTCCATCCCATAATTTTTTAAAGAATCCTGCCGCCATTTCTGATTTAATATTAATTAAAAAATATATTTCATCACTTATATTCTAATTTTTATTTAATGATAAATGAAACCGATTTTAAAAATAAATGAAACAGAGGAGGAAGAAATAAATGAAAATGTTCAACAAAAAATAAACGTTGTTAAACCAATTACTGAAATAAAAATTTTTTCATCTGTTGAAGAATTTAATGACTATTATGCTAACAATAAAAAATTATTTGAAGAATTGACAACGTGTAAATTGAATAAAATGTTTAAAGTTAATGGATTCAAAATTTCAAAAATAAAAGGAGTGGTTAGTTTGAAATCTATTCCTCAATCAAGAATCACCTCATTAATGAAAATAGATGATTTAACAAAAAGAATAGAAGAGATTGAAGAAAGAGTAAATCAAATAATTGATTTCATAAATTCAAATAATCATTAGTTTCTTAAAGTTCAATGTTGAACTCATCAAATTCTTCTTCATCATTACCATTACTCTTTCAACTCTATCTTTTGATAGTCTTGCGTTTAATTTTTCGTGAGACATGAATTTTTAAAGTTTATTTTTCATTCATGAAAATAATTATATCTGATTTCTTTTACTCTCTCGTACATACTAGATTTAAAGAATTCGGAACTTTTACCATAATCTCCTAAATGTTTTCTTATCCCTAATGTCATCAATGATTTCCATTTCATTATTTTCAATTTCTTCTTCTCGTTTATGAGGTCTTTGATTATGACTCCATTGATTCCATGAAATTAAATATTCTTTATCATTATATTTATATCTCATTAGCTTATTTTGGCTTTCATATTCATTTAATAATTCACAGTCTTCCTTTTTAAATTGAAGTTTAACCCATTCAGGATTTAAACAATGTTTAATTAATCGCGGAATATCTGACATCATCTATATATAGCTTCTTTTATAAAAGATAAAAAAATAAATTATTTTAAAATGTGTTTAGTATATAATATTTATTACTAATTTATTTAATAATGTCGCACTTTCTTACAAATTCATGACTTTTAAAAAACGTAAGAAAAAATTTTTATATCATCTATGTATAGAAGATGCATTAAAATATACCTTCATCTATATATAGACGTAACAAAAAAAGTCACACACCCCGTCCTATCCTACTACTATCATTACAAGTTTGGTGCATACTAGGAAAAATCAATTTAGCTACCTAAATAACTATTTTAAACACTTCTTTTGTTATTTTGCTGGTAAAAAGCAAAATATATAACTTTTAAAAATTTTGCATGTCTGATCAAGACATTCACCCAAATAAATATGGCCAATTACGAGGTATCTACAAAAACCACATCGATTTATATAATGCGTTGTATCGGCTAAAAACGGAGAAAGATCAAGATTGTTTCAAGTTTTTAAGAACGAAATTTCAATCAGAAATAACTCCAGAATGTCTAAAATTATCATTTTTAAGCGGAAATCAAGAGATCATGAGCGAATGCTTGAAATATCAAAAACCAAATTATAAATGCATGGAGTATGCAATCATCTCACATAACATTGATTTTGTAACATTCTTGATGAACGAGTACGATTTAAGTATCAATTTAGGATATTGTGGAGAATATAAAAATCTTGAATCATTTTTAGTTTATTTCGATCAAACTAATGATGTTAACATATGCTTGGATTATTTACCCATGTTTAATATTCCATCCCTTTGCGAATATTTCCTTTTACATGGTGCAAATATCAATGAAAGAAATTATTACTTTAAATCTGCTCTTCTTACAGCAGCAATTAATAATGTTAATAAAGATGTGATTGAACTTCTTGTTTCACATGGTGCAGATGTCAATGAAACAGCTGACCATAGAAGAACCGCTCTTCATCATGCAATAATGCATAATAAAGAAACAACAGAATTTCTTCTTTCACATGGTGCAGATGCCAGTCAAAAAGATATACATAAGCAAACCGCTCTTTATTATGCAGCATCTATAAATAACGTTGAATTAATTGAAATTCTTCTTTCACATGGTGCAAATATCAATGAAAAAGATGAAGATGAGCAAACCGCTCTTCATTTGGCAGCAATGAAGAATAGTAAAGAAATAACTCAACTTCTTCTTTCACATGGTGCAGATATCAATGAAAAAGATATATATGGGGGTACCGCTCTTCATTTTGCAGCATCTAACAATAATATTGAATCAATTGAAATTCTTCTTTCACATGGTGCAAATATCAATGAAAAAAATGAAGCTAGTATAACCGCTCTTCATTTTGCAGCATGGCATAATTGTAAAGAAACTGCGGAACTTCTTCTTTCACATGGTGCAAATATCAATGAACAAGATTTTGCTGGGAGAACCGCTCTTCATTTTGCAGTATATAATAATAGTAAAGAAATTGCGGAACTTCTTTTTTCACATGGTGCAAATATCAATGAACAAGATAACGATGGAAATACCGCTCTTCATTTGGCAGCAAAATATAATAGTGAAGAAACTGCGGAACTTCTTCTTTCATATGGCGGAAAACAATAATAATCAACTGCAAGATACCTCTTTTCTTTTTCATTTTTTATTATCTTCAAAGTCGAATTTTATCAGAAATAAAAAATAATTTAGCATTTTATTCAAGTGATTTTTTAGGCACTTCATCGCAATTTTTAATGAATTTCCCGTACTTTGATTTTGTGGCTCATTTATCGCCAAACATAAATCTACGTTTTGCTTACTTCGCAGCGGTCATTTTCAATATAAATTTTCAGCTTATATCGGCGCGCAGCGAAGCTGCGCGCCTATAGAACGCGCAATATTATATACGTGACTTGTTAATTTTGACAATTGGATGTACTTTCATTTAGAATTGGATGTGATAATTAAAGAGAATAAAACAACGAATATCTTTCTATTCTCCATGGTCAAACTATTAATTGATTATTGCTCAAAATTCAATTTTTTCTCGGAAATTTTCAACGGAAAGATTAAATGGAAGAAGGATATCTCAATGACAGATATAAATCATTGCAGCACTCCGTCGTATTATCTTTTGATGGGATGTTGAGTGATGGTTTAGCTAAACAGTTACAGAAACATCCAACTTCTTATAATTTTGCTGCAAGAAGATTAACTGAAGTGCTTGATGAATTCGTAAATAAAGATCGTGAAGAGTTCATCCAAAAGCTTTTAGATGATATTAATGAATTAAATCTTAGGAAGGACAAAATAACAGATAAATATACAAAAACAGTTGCAATAATTAAAGCAGAGGATACAAAAATCAATGATTTGAACAAAAATCTAAAGATTCAGCAGCAAAATCTTTCTTCAAAGTTCGAACAATTAAAAATAGAACAAAATGAAATCGAAACATCATTAAATACTACATTAAACACAGCAGAAAACAAATGTGAAAGGTATATGAGTTCAATTGATGCAATTTCAAACCAAATAGCTGATATAAAAACACAATTAACTTCAATTCGCCGCTTTTACACAAACAAGAGTAAAGACCATCACAAAATCCTAGAACAATCAAACAGAGATATACAGGAACAAGCAGAAGATGCTGTTTTTAAGAATACTGCTATAAATCCATTTGATCCACAAATTAATTCGAAATCAAATGAAATAAACCAGATTACAAGAGAAAATAACAAACTGAAATTAGTGTTAGAGGGTGTTTACCAACATGTCGCCCCACTTTTGAAAGAATCCGATTCATCAAATACAATTAAAGAAGATTTCTCCAATTTTAAGGAAAAATTGAATAATTTTGTTCATGAACAGCAAGAGTCTATTATTAAAAACCATTTTGCAGAAGCACAAACGAAATTAAAAAATATTAATTTGGATGTAGATGGATTTGCACCTTCTGTTGCAGAACTTTATAGGCAAAAGCTATTGGCAAAAGAGAAGGAATATAATGCAACTATCAGAGCTGCGAGAATGAGGAGAGCTGACTTAAAACAATCTCTCAAAGCAGCTTCTGCACAGTTAGAACAAATGAAACTCAGAAGTGAGCAAGAGAATAACTTAATAAACGAGATGTCAATGAGGAGAAGCAGAATAGAGTCTTCAAAGTCTGCTCTTGACCAGGCATTTTCAAAACTTGGTTTATAATTTTTATAATTTTTGTTTTTGTATATTGTAAATTGTTGTATATTACCAAATATTATGTATGATACCTATTAAATGTGATAAATACCCTTATCTATATCTAGATCTATAAAAAATCCCACATATTTTCTATTCATTGAGGAAACTATATGAAAAAAACCATTTCAAAACATAGTAGCAACAATAAATACTAGGAAAATAAATATATTTCAAGAAAAATAAAATCACAAATTCTAATCAATTTGATCTTTTCACAAAAACCGCTATATAAAGTATGCTGCATACACATCAGAGTATATTATTTGAGTAATATTCATGCATTACGCCTAATAAATATTTTTGGAAATTTTATTCAATAATTCAAAACCAATATTACAATCTCTCGAAACTATGCTGTTGTTTATTTATTTAGATGAAGAGGCTTAAAGTATTGTGGGAAAAATTGAGGCCATAACAAAAATCACAAATTCCCTCTCAATTTTAAATTTTCATAATTGTTCATGAGTAAAAGTCCCGTTCTTAATTTTGAATATATTGCAGCTCATATAAGCAATTACATTAGAGGGGGCAATTTCTTTAATCTTTTTCAAATCGAAGATATTAAAAAAATCATGAAATCTTCAAGTTTAACATCATTTGAGTTCGATAACCTTCTCAAGCAATCAGAATCAATACTTAGTGCATCTGATGTATACAGATGTACTCGAAAGGCAAATGTTTCAATAAAAAATCTTCAAGATGTCATTTTAATTCTAATCCTCATCAAAAAATACATGAAATTGACAGTATTAGATGAAATCATTGTTATTTTAATGCAAACAGAAAAAGAGATATTCAATTCTACTCAGAAAATTCAAAAACTTCAAGCAGAGTTAAATGGAAATGAAATTGAATTACATCAATCTCAATTCAATGATATAAACGATGAAAACTTCAATGAGAAAGAAATTCTATCCAAAATTGCAAAACTTAGGAAATCATATGATTTTGGAAGCGTTTACAATTTATTTAATGACCTCTCATGTCACGGAAAACATAATATGATTTCAAAAGCAATCGATAAAGGTCTTTGGAAAAAGACAGATTCTACAAAACAGGAATGGGAAGATGAAAAGAATATTCTTCATGTTGCAAGCGAAAAAGGAAATCTCAGACTCGTTAAATCTCTCATTCTCTGCGGCTGTGATAAAGAAACAAAGAGTAAATACGAATATACCCCACTCATTTATGCAGCTATTAATGGGCATGTTGAAGTTGTTAAATATCTAATCGCTGTTGGATCTAACAAAGAAACAAAGAGTAAATATGAATATACTCCACTTAATTATGCGGCATATAATGGGCATGTTGAAGTTGTAAAATATCTTATCTCTGTCGGAGCAAATAAAGAAACCAAGAATAATATTGGTAATACTCCACTTATTAGTGCATCATTGAATGGACACATTGAAGTTGCTAAATATCTTATCTCTGCTGGAGCAAATAAAGAGGCCAAGAATAATAATGGAGATACACCACTCATTACAGCATCATTGAATGGACACCTTGATGTTGCTAAATATCTTATCTCTGTTGGAGCAAATAAAGAAGCCAAGAATAATGATGGATATACTCCACTCATTACAGCATCATTGAATGGACACCTTGATGTTGCTAAATATCTTATCTCTGCTGGAGCAAATAAAGAGGCCAAGAATAATAATGGAGATACACCACTCATTACAGCATCATTGAATGGACACCTTGATGTTGCTAAATATCTTATCTCTGCTGGAGCAAATAAAGAAGCCAAGAATAATGATGGATATACTCCACTCATTACAGCATCATCAAAGGGTTATCGTGAGGTTGTTAAATATCTTATCTCTGTCGGATCTAACAAAGAAACAAAGAGTATATATGAATATACTCCACTCATTATTGCATCATTGAATGGACATCTTGAAGTTGTAAAATATCTTATCTCTATTGGAGTAGATAAAGAAGCAAAGAATAATGATGGAGACACTGCACTTATTAGTGCATCATGGAATGGACACATTGAAGTTGTTAAATATCTCATCTCTGTTGGAGCAAATAAAGAGGCCAAGAATAATAATGGAGATACACCACTCATTACAGCATCATTGAATGGACACCTTGATGTTGCTAAATATCTTATCTCTGTTGGAGCAAATAAAGAAGCCAAAAATAATGATGGATATACTCCACTCATTACAGCATCATCAAAGGGTTATCGTGAGGTTGTTAAATATCTTATCTCTGTCGGATCTAACAAAGAAACAAAGAGTATATATGAATATACTCCACTCATTATTGCATCATTGAATGGACATCTTGAAGTTGTAAAATATCTTATCTCTATTGGAGTAGATAAAGAAGCAAAGAATAATGCTGGAGACACTGCACTTATTAGTGCATCATGGAATGGACACATTGAAGTTGTTAAATATCTCATCTCTGTTGGAGCAAATAAAGAGGCCAAGAATAATAATGGAGATACACCACTCATTACAGCATCATTGAATGGACACCTTGATGTTGCTAAATATCTTATCTCTGTTGGAGCAAATAAAGAAGCCAAAAATAATGATGGATATACTCCACTCATTACAGCATCATCAAAGGGTTATCGTGAGGTTGTTAAATATCTTATCTCTGTCGGATCTAACAAAGAAACAAAGAGTATATATGAATATACTCCACTCATTATTGCATCATTGAATGGACATCTTGAAGTTGTAAAATATCTTATCTCTATTGGAGTAGATAAAGAAGCAAAGAATAATGATGGAGACACTGCACTTATTACAGCATCATTGAATGGACACATTGAAGTTGTTAAATATCTCATCTCTGTTGGAGCAAATAAAGAGGCCAAGAATAATAATGGAGATACACCACTCATTACAGCATCATTGAATGGACACCTTGATGTTGCTAAATATCTTATCTCTGTTGGAGCAAATAAAGAAGCAAAGAATAAATTTGGAGATACTCCACTCGTTAGAGCATCATCAAAGGGTCATCTTTAAGTTATTAAAAATCTTATCTCTGTTGGAGCAAATAAAGAAGCCAAGAATAATGATGAAGATACTCCACTCATTATTGCATCATTGAATGGATACATTGAAGTTGTTAAATATCTCATCTCTGTTGGAGTAGATAAAGAAGCAAGGAATAATTATGGAGACACTGCACTTATTAGTGCATCATGGAAAGGCCATCATGAAGTCGTTGAATATCTTATCTCTTCTGGAGCTGATAAAGAAGCAAAGAATAAATTTGGAGATACTCCACTCGTTAGAGCATCATCAAAGGGTTATCTTAGTTAGTAAACATATCAAGGGTACGGCGGCACTGCGCGCCTCCTTACCCATGATATGTGAATTTGACACTTTACAAAACCGTTAACGTATATTTTACAACACAAACGACAACACTAACTTAACCTTAAATATTTACAAAGCCACCAACCTCTTCACCCACTAACGAACTCACTAATGAAAAAATAAACGTTCTCATAAATTTTCCTCAATATCTTCATCATCAGTGTTAACCCTATTGTAGTCATACTTGAAGTCATAAACTTTCTCTAACTTCTTAACGTACAATTTACATAACTTACCTTCGTCATCGTATGGTTTAATGATATAACTATTTCTATCTTTATACACAGTCAATGAAAAGTCAACTGGTCTCGGATGTATTTGAAAGAACATGTTATGCTCAGGAAGGAAGAATAAATGTTTAAATGTATGTTTGTTATACTGTGGAATTCGAATGAGTTGCCTTTGTTCTGTCATTTACATCCAAATAAAAATTTTCAGTAAAATAAAAAATAAACTTAAAAATTAATGATATCACCACTCCCACACGTATGAAAACATAGCACAAAAATAATGTTTAGGTGAAGTGGTGAAATCTCACCTCTTTTTTCACCCGGTTTTTCACCCACACTAACGTTTTCACTAACGAACTCACTAATGAAAAATAAACGTTGTCAGAGGTGAAAAAATAATGTTTAGGTGAAGTGGTGAAATCTCACCTCTTTTTTCACCCACTTGAATTCATTACTTTATAACTCTCTTCCTTTCTCCAACTCTTCTAACTTCTTCCTAAGTTTAGCAATGTTGTCCTCATGAAGTTTAATCTTTCTCAAAATTCCTTCTTTATCTAATGGTTGCTTTATCTTTCTAAACTGAACTCTACCATCCTTCATAGTATGAATGTAAAAACCTTCTGGAATAGTTCCTGATTTAATGTATTCTACCAAGAACTTTTGTTTCATTGCTTCAGTGACTTTAGTCGTCATTTTACTCTAAGGTGAAGCTAGCACAGCGATAATGGATTTCATGACTTTTTAGTATTTCATGCAATCTTAACAGATAGCCTTACAAGTACTTCCAGTGTCCCTAGCTGTCCCTCCTTTTTATATAACTCCATGACATTTATAATCTCGCGAAACTTAACAGGTAGCATAACAGATTAAAATCAGATGAGGTTTTGAACCAAAATTTCTAAGCAACGTTGTCAAGGATTTTGAGGAACTAGGGACAGAGTGTGGCAAAGTCCAAGATTTAATTTATCTTCATCTGTTTCATCAGCTATCTCATCTAATATGCCAATATTTTATTCATAACTCGTGGCAAACTCACTAACTTTCATTATGTTCATCTGCATGCTTCATCTGATAGAAAGTATGACTTTCATTATTTCCAGAACTTAATGAAAACTACTAGGGACAGAGACCATGGCAAAGTTCATGACTTTCATTATTTCCAGAACTTAATGAAAACTACTAGGGACAGAGACCATGGCAAAGTTCATGACTTTCATTATTTCCAGAACTTAATGAAAACTACTAGGGACAGAGACCATGGCAAAGTTCATGATTTAATTTATTCTCTCACTAACAATAAGTACAAACTCCAACACTAACGACAAGTACTAACCTCAGCACAAATGACAAACACTAACAACAAACACAAACTCCAACACTAACGACAAAAATAAATGTCCTCACTTCTTAACAAAGTAATATGTGCTTCTTACACCACCATAGCTCAAACGTTTCTTTTCAAACATCGATTGAAACTTATTTTGAGCCATTGGCTTTAGTCTCTTTTTCTTCAAATACGCCAAGAAATCTTCTTCACATCTTTTCACTTCATAGCCTTCTTTAAACTCCTCCTTGTTAAGTTCTATGAAATCCTTTATCTCATTCTTTGTTGCAATGGCTTCTTCACGAACGACATCATGAACTATTTCACTGTTCTCATGTATGACCTCCTCACTGTTCTCATGAACGACCTCCTTACTGTTCTCATGTATGACCTCCTCACTGTTCTCATGTATGACCTCCTCACTGTTCTCATGAACGACCTCCTTACTGTCTTTCATAAGCGTTTCAAAGTCTCCTTTACTCATTACTTCAATCTCATGCTGTTCACAATAGTACTTAAACTCATTGTATATGTCTTTGTTGTATGCTATATTGCTTCCCATGTACTCCATGAATTTTTCAAGCACTTCCTCATAATTCACTGTTTCTTTCTTTCCACGACCTTCTAATATCATACTTGCTTCGTAAATATAACTTCTTGCAGAACCGTCTCGCTTTCTACTTCTCTTCACAAATTCTCTCATCTTGCCACCAAATACATTTGAACTACATGCAAAGAATTCATTCTCCTTCGCAAATTCTTTATATCTTCTGTAGCACTCTGTACAATTCCATCCGGATACAAACTTTTCATAGAACTCCTCGTAAAACATTTGGTAAGGTGTTTTGTTCATTTCGATGAGTTCTTGTTTAGCCCTGATGAATGGTATCTTCCTTACATCAAATTCACTTAAATCTTTCCTCATGAAGTACGTCAGTAAGTTTGAATAAAACTCTTCATTAAAGCTTTCAATGAGATTTGAGAAATATTCGTAATTTCCTTTGTATCTGCTGCTTACGTCAATGACAACAAATCTTCTGTCGTCTTTGTCAATCTTTACTGAGTTGAAGTTGTTAGATATCATGATGATATTACAAACATTCTCTATCTTTCTTACTGGCTGGCATTTCTGATTTAAGTCCAACTGAGTCTCTGTTACTATTGACTTTAGTGCGTCGTGGTTCATGACCTTAGACGTATCGCATGAGCTTAGTTCATTGCATACGATGAGCTTCATGTTCTCAATAGCAGCATTGAATCTACCAACCACATTCTCTATTGCCGTTATATTATTGTTGGCGTACTTGCTAATGAGCTCGCATAGAACATTACTAAGTACATTCTTACCAGTTCCTTGCTTTCCTATTAACAAAAGTACTGTTCCAGTCTTTCCACAAGGATTTTGAACGATGTAGGCGAACCAGTTCAAAACATACTCATAAAGCTCTTCATCCTCATTCCATATGACATCGTGAACATGTTTCAAATATCCTTTAATAACGTTCTCATCTACTTCATTCAGTACTCATACTCATATCCTCTGAAATAGCTGTAAATGTCATCTCTTTCGTCAAAGAATCTCATGCCTGACCTCATAAGATAGTTCTTGTTCTGACCCGCTTCATAAATCATCAGTGCGTTCACATCCTTCTCCTCAATACGTCCTACATAAATACTCTTCATGAGCTTATTGAATTCCTTGCTATCTACTGACACAAGTGTTGTTGTGTCTCGTATTCCATCATAATCTTTCACTAGATATGTCATACGTGCTCCGTCAATAACAACAACACATCTTCTTAGGTCATTTATAACACTAGCTATGTCAATACCGTCCTCACTCATGTACTTATTTTTCCTCAAGTCCTTTAGTGTGAAAGTGTCTCTAAGTTCTATTTCAAGCAATTCATTTACACATCCTTTGCAATACTTCTCTATAAAATATTTCTGTCGTTCTTTACTAAGTTTCTTAACAGCTCTAAAGAACCATGTGTTTTGACTCAAACATCCTTCACAACTTCTCTCATTCATTCCTAGTTCTTTCATGTCATTATCTTCAACCTCTATGGTCTCATTGACTAAGGTCAAAGGGTTCTTAGTCATTGCTGGTCTTATCTGAAACAATGTTTGTGCAACAGGTTTAACTAGTTCAGCAACGTCCTTCCTTAATATGAATAGCTGTTTCCACTCATCTTTGCTAACAGTTCTTTCATAACCACTGACAGTAATGATTTCATTTGCTGACCTTAGACACTTATGTTCTATCATTTGTATTGCTTTTGTGTAAGGCTTTCGTGAGCATAGGTTGTATATATCATTCCTGCAATGTTCATTTATACCAATAGTACTAAATCCTTTCTTTGCTGTTGAGTGCATAATATCCATTAGTTCCTGTGTTCGTATTGCTGTCTCATAAAATACAACAAGACCTTTGTCATCTATGACGTACTTACCGAAAACATTGCTTATATTCTTTAACCATGAAATAACATCCTCATTCATGCTGTCAAACATGAAGTAAGGTCTTACATACTCTTCACTTATAAGATACTCCACAAAATACTTGTTAAGCTCTATGTCCTCGTGAGCGATTTCATTAGGTTTGATATTAGTTCCTTTTGTCATTGCTGTCATGTACTTCACTCTCATAGTTCCTTTCAATAGCGTAAAAGTACTTCATTGTTTCATAACTGCTCTAAATTCTGTTCAAAATTCGTACAACATAACTTTTAATATTAGTGAAAGAACATGAGCGAAACAACAACATCTAACATTACAGAAGAAGTCAATGACAATGCCGATGAAAACATTACAGAAGGAGCTAGTGAAAATATTGACGAGTTCAGTGAGGAAGAAGATATTGAGGACGTCAATGAGAACGTTAGTGGGGAACAAACTCAATGGGAAACATTGAGAAATCATGAAGAGTATGAGATTTGTACGACATATCCTTTTACTATTCGTCGAAAGAAAGACAAACATATTATGAGTGAATGCTTAAATAATTATGGTTATATTGAGCTTAGTTTAAACAACAAAACACATTTAAAGCATAGAATTATTGCAGAACAGTGGATTGAAAATCCAAACAATTTGAAAGAAATAGACCATATAAATCATGATAGAACGGACAACAGAATCTCAAACCTTCGTTGGTGTTCTAAATCTGAAAACAATAGAAATAAAAGCAAGTATGGCGATATAGTTTATGAGTTCGTTGATGAAATATCTGACGAAGCTGTTGAAATAACAGATTATGGTAAGCATTCGTTTGAGTTCTACTATAGGGTGTCCAAAGGTGTGTTTAGCACAAACCTGAATACTGCGAATAGAAATAAACAAGTTACATATATATAAAGTTTATTTAAATATAATCACCATTGGATTCAATCACGCGTTCGCAGCGATCGATCCAGGCTTCAAAGACACGCTTTAAATCATCATGAGAAAATTGCTCAAATTGCTCTCTTACAAAATTTTCAAGATCATCTGGACTCGCGAATTCGCGTCCTTCAGCTCTCTTTTTTAGCGTGCCGAATAAATAAAAGTCAGAGGGTGCAATATCAGGTGAATAAATTGGGTTTGGAACAACTTTGACATTGTTTTCCACCAAGTAATTCATTACCTTATGACTTTTGTGAACTCTTGAATTATCAAAATGAATTGCAAACTTTTGTTTTTGTTGTTTGGATTTCTCAAACTCATCAGAATTGATAATTTGAGTAAGAACATTGTCAATTAGATACTGAGCATTCATCGTATTAGGTTTTGAAGAATATCAATTGCGATGATGCCATTCACGCCCCAAAAAACGACAACATCATCATTGGTGTGTCAATTTTTTTCTTCGGGAATGTTTGCGGATTTTCATCCTTCGGGATCCAAATGATTTTGGCTTCTGTTGCATATTGAAACCAAGACTCGTCCCCTGTTACTAAAAAGCGAAACTTCTTGGATTGATACGCACGCAATAGAGAGAGGAGCTCTTTCGAAGATTGGACTCTAGATTTTTTTTGAACTGAATTAAGGTTGTGCGGAACCCAACGTGTATACGCTAGTTTGTAGTTCAAATAATTGTGCAGATAATAACTGACTGTTGTACGTGGTATCTTTGTCATCTCCTCTATCCTTCTGAGTGATGCTCTTGGGTCTTCATCTAGCGCTTGAAGAATTGCTTTGATTTTTCTTTGATCCGGCGATTTTTTGTCAATTTTTATGATGGGCGCCTTTTTGTTCATGAAGTGATACATCCTAACATGATACGTTACAGTGGAATAGCTAGGAGCATCCATACCGAAGCATTTTACCAATGTCTCGTAGATTTTTTACAGTCTTTGCATTTTTTTGCAAGAGCGAGGATGTTTTCTTTATGATTCATTAAAAAAATGAAAAAAATCCCGCCAAAATTTCCCGCGAAACCGCCTCTTGTCTCAAAATTCATTTTATATCCCGGCATGGCGCCAAAATACAACTTACTCATCATATACATATATTCATATTTTTTATTATATATTTATAATCAGCATATATCTCCTTTAATAGTCTCATATAGAGCGCTGTGCTAAACGCACCTTTGGACACCCTATACTATGTTGAGAATGAGGACGCATTCTATTACTATACAGGTCTTAACTATCGAAAACTTCATATAAACTTTAGAAAAACAGGTGCTGCTTATGTTTGTATGATAGATACAGAAAACAAGAGTGTAATCTTATTCATAAACAAACTCAAACGCTTGTACGGCTTCATGTAGGACAAACATTATTTTTCAACACTAACGCCAACACGTAGGACAAACATTCATAACAAAACATTACTGTATAACATAAATGTTTTGTTATGACTTCATCGTAAATGACTTTGTCATGATTTCATCGTAATGAGTGTAAATGACCCAAAAATAATGTTTAGGGTAGAAGGGTAGATCTAACCTCATTTCTCACCTCTTTTCTACCCTCTTGAATTTTCATACGGAATCTCTTCCCTCGGTTTTCCGAGGGTAGCAAACATATGAGGAAATTCTTCTAAAAGTTCTTTTGTCTGTTGGTTTTCAAACCAATGATATGCTTGCTTTGTAGAACGAAGAGTATTATAAGGCATTTTGTGAAGAATATAGCAACCGTCTGAATTTCGACGGTTGGTTTTTATACAAAATTCATGCAGGAAATTCTTGAGTTTTGGATGAATGAATACGGTCGAGCCAAAAGTGGCTCGACCTCAAAACAAACATTTACGAGCTTACAAAGGGTGTTATGAATGAATTCAAAGGTATTTGCATATATTCTGACCTCGTTCATTTTGTTGCTGAATTCAGCAAAAATAATGTTTAGGGTAGAATGTTAGATCTCACCTCTTTTCTCACCTCTTTTCTCACCTCTTTTCTCACCTCTTTTCTCACCTCTTTTCTCACCTCAGCCGCTAAGCGGCGAGACCCAAAGGTCTTGACTTTGTCATGATTTCATCGTAAATGTTTTATCATGACCTCATCGTATATGTTTTGTCATGATTTCATCGTAAATGTTTTATCATGACCTCATCGTATATGTTTTATCATGATTTCATCGTAAATGTTTTATCATGATTTCATCGTATATGTTTTATCATGATTTCATCGTAAATGTTTTGTCAAACATGAACGTATATGTTTTATCAAGACTTCTTCGTAAATGTTTTATCATGATTTCATCGTAAATGTTTTATCATGACTTCTTCGTTTATGTTTTGTCAAACATGAACGTATATGTTTTATCAAGACTTCTTCGTAAATGTTTTATCATGATTTCATCGTAAATGTTTTATCAAGACTTCATCGTTTATGTTTTATCAAGACTTCTTCGTAAATGTTTTATCATGATTTCATCGTAAATGTTTTATCAAGACTTCATCGTTTATGTTTTATCATGATTTCATCGTATATGTTTTATCAAGACTTCTTCGTAAATGTTTTGTCAAACATGAACGTATATGTTTTATCATGATTTCATCGTATATGTTTTATCATGATTTCATCGTAAATGTTTTATCATGACTTCTTCGTTTATGTTTTATCATGATTTCATCGTTTATGTTTTATCATGATTTCATCGTAAATGAGCGTATATGTTTTATCATGACTTCTTCGTATATGTTTTATCATGATTTCATCGTATATGTTTTATCAAGACTTCTTCGTATATGTTTTATCATGACTTCTTCGTAAATGTTTTATCATGACTTCTTCGTAAATGTTTTATCATGATTTCATCGTAATGAATGTGTCAAACATGAGCGTAAATGAATGTGTCGAAACTTCTTCATCGTAATAAGCGTAAATGAATGTGTCAAAACTTCTTCATCGTAATGAGTGTAAATGATCCAAAAATAATGTTTAGGGTAGAATGTTAGATCTCACCTCTTTTCTCACCTCTTTTCTCACCTCATTGAATTTTCATGATTTCTTCATCGTAATGAGTGTAAATGAATTTTCATGACTTCTTCATCGTATATGCTTTGTCAAACATGAGCGTAAATGAATGTGTCGAAACTTCTTCATCGTAAATGAGCGTAAATGCTTTGTCAAAACTTCTTCATCGTAAATGAGCGTAAATGAATTTTCATGATTTCTTCATCGTTAATGAGTGTAAATGACTTTGTCAAACATGAGCGTAAATGTTTTGTCATGATTTCTTCATCGTAATGAGTGTAAATGCTTTGTCAAAACTTCTTCATCGTTAATGAGTGTAAATGAATTTTCATGATTTCTTCATCGTTAATGAGTGTAAATGAATTTTCATGACTTCTTCATCGTTAATGAGTGTAAATGAATTTTCATGATTTCTTCATCGTTAATGAATGTAAATGACTTTGTCAAACATGAGCGTAAATGTTTTGTCGAAACTTCTTCATCGTAATGAGCGTAAATGAATGTGTCGAAACTTCTTCATCGTTAATGAGTGTAAATGACTTTGTCAAACATGAGCGTAAATGTTTTGTCGAAACTTCTTCATCGTAATGAATGTAAATGATCCAAAAATAATGTTTAGGGTAGAAGGGTAGATCTAACCTCATTTCTAACCTCATTTCTACCCTCTTGAATTTTCATGACTTCTTCATCGTAATGAGTGTAAATGACTTTGTCAAACATGAGCGTAAATGAATGTGTCGAAACTTCTTCATCGTAATGAACGTATATGCTTTGTCAAAACTTCTTCATCGTAAATGAGTGTAAATGAATTTTCATGATTTCTTCATCGTAAATGAGTGTAAATGAATTTTCATGATTTCTTCATCGTTAATGAGCGTAAATGAATGTGTCAAACATGAGTGTAAATGAATTTTCATGACTTCTTCATCATAAATGATTTGTCAAACATGAGTGTAAATGAATGTGTCGAAACTTCTTCATCGTATATGCTTTGTCAAACATGAGTGTAAATGAATGTGTCAAACATGAGTGTAAATGACTTTGTCAAACATGAGCGTAAATGAATGTGTCAAACATGAGTGTAAATGACTTTGTCAAACATGAGCGTTAATGAATGTGTCGAAACTTCTTCATCGTAATGAACGTATATGTTTTGTCAAGACTTCTTCATCGTAATGAGTGTAAATGACTTTGTCAAACATGAGTGTAAATGAATTTTCATGACTTCTTCATCGTATATGCTTTGTCAAACATGAGCGTAAATGATTTGTCGAAACTTCTTCATCGTTAATGAGCGTAAATGAATTTTCATGATTTCTTCATCGTAATGAGTGTAAATGACTTTGTCAAACATGAGCGTAAATGTTTTGTCATGATTTCTTCATCGTAATGAGTGTAAATGATCCAAAAATAAATTTAGGTGAAGTGGTGAGATCTCACCTCTTTTCTCACCTCTTTTTTCACCCTCTTGAATTTTCATGACTTCTTCATCGTAATGAGCGTATATGTTTTGTCAAGACTTCTTCATCGTAATGAGTGTAAATGACTTTGTCAAACATGAGTGTAAATGAATTTTCATGACTTCTTCATCGTATATGCTTTGTCAAACATGAGCGTAAATGATTTGTCGAAACTTCTTCATCATAATGAGCGTAAATGATCCAAAAATAATGTTTAGGTGAAGTGGTGAGATCTCACCTCTTTTTTCACCCTCTTGAATTTTCATGACTTCTTCATCGTTAATGATTTGTCAAACATGAGCGTAAATGATCCAAAAATAATGTTTACGTAAATGTTTTGTCATGACTTCTTCATCGTTAATGATTTGTCAAACATGAGCGTAAATGATCCAAAAATAATGTTTACGTAAATGTTTTGTCATGACTTCTTCATCGTTAATGATTTGTCAAACATGAGCGTAAATGATCCAAAAATAATGTTTACGTTAATGGTTTCCGGTTATTCAATAATTAATTATTTTTGAAGAACTGTAGGTGCTACCATGTTACCATGTGCTACCAGGTCATTTAACTTCTTTTAAAAATGGTGACAACTGACATTTAGACAACAACATAGGAAATAAATGTTTACGTATATGCTTTGTCAAGACTTCTTCATCGTAATGAGCGTATATGCTTTGTCAAGACTTCTTCATCGTAATGAGCGTATATGCTTTGTTATGATTTCTTCATCGTAATGAGCGTATATGCTTTGTCAAACATGAGCGTAAATGATTTGTCGAAACTTCTTCATCATAATGAGCGTAAATGATCCAAAAATAATGTTTAGGTGAAGTGGTGAGATCTCACCTCTTTTTTCACCTCTTTTTTCACCCTCTTGAATTTTCATGACTTCTTCATCGTTAATGATTTGTCAAACATGAGCGTAAATGATCCAAAAATAATGTTTACGTAAATGTTTTGTCATGACTTCTTCATCGTTAATGATTTGTCAAACATGAGCGTAAATGATCCAAAAATAATGTTTACGTAAATGTTTTGTCATGACTTCTTCATCGTTAATGATTTGTCAAACATGAGCGTAAATGATCCAAAAATAATGTTTACGTTAATGGTTTCCGGTTATTCAATAATTAATTATTTTTGAAGAACTGTAGGTGCTACCATGTTACCATGTGCTACCAGGTCATTTAACTTCTTTTAAAAATGGTGACAACTGACATTTAGACAACAACATAGGAAATAAATGTTTACGTATATGCTTTGTCAAGACTTCTTCATCGTAATGAGCGTATATGCTTTGTCAAGACTTCTTCATCGTAATGAGCGTATATGCTTTGTCAAGACTTCTTCATCGTTAATGATTTGTCGAAACTTCTTCATCGTAATGAGTGTAAATGATCCAAAAATAATGTTTAGGTGAAGTGGTGAGATCTCACCTCTTTTTTCACCTCTTTTTTCACCCTCTTGAATTTTCATGACTTCTTCATCGTATATGCTTACGTTAATGGTTTCATCGTTAATGACTTTGTCAAACATGAGCGTAAATGATTTGTCGAAACTTCTTCATCATAATGAGCGTAAATGATCCAAAAATAATGTTTATGTTAGAATGTTAGATCTAACACCTTTTCTAACATGTTTTCTAACATGGAGGATTTCATCTGATATAAATATTATTCCTTCATTTCATTCTATACACAATTTACATCATATACGATTTAATAGATATAATACTTTACTGTTTCATTAGATATACACAATTTACATCATATACGATTTAATAGATATAATACTTTACTGTTTCATTAGATATACACAATTTACATCATATACGATTTAATAGATATAATACTTTACTGTTTCATTAGATATACACATTCTTCCCTAAACATTATATTTTAATTAAAGTCCATCAAATATTTTTAGGATACTTTCACCAAATAATATTTATATCAGATGAAATCCTCCATGTTAGAAAACATGTTAGAAAAGGTGTTAGATCTAACATTCTAACATAAACATTATTTTTGGATCATTTACGCTCATTATGATGAAGAAGTTTCGACAAATCATTTACGCTCATGTTTGACAAAGTCATTAACGATGAAACCATTAACGTAAGCATATACGATGAAGAAGTCATGAAAATTCAAGAGGGTGAAAAAAGAGGTGAAAAAAGAGGTGAGATCTCACCACTTCACCTAAACATTATTTTTGGATCATTTACACTCATTACGATGAAGAAGTTTCGACAAATCATTAACGATGAAGAAGTCTTGACAAAGCATATACGCTCATTACGATGAAGAAATCATAACAAAGCATATACGCTCATTACGATGAAGAAGTCTTGACAAAGCATATACGCTCATTACGATGAAGAAGTCTTGACAAAGCATATACGTAAACATTTATTTCCTATGTTGTTGTCTAAATGTCAGTTGTCACCATTTTTAAAAGAAGTTAAATGACCTGGTAGCACATGGTAACATGGTAGCACCTACAGTTCTTCAAAAATAATTAATTATTGAATAACCGGAAACCATTAACGTAAACATTATTTTTGGATCATTTACGCTCATGTTTGACAAATCATTAACGATGAAGAAGTCATGACAAAACATTTACGTAAACATTATTTTTGGATCATTTACGCTCATGTTTGACAAATCATTAACGATGAAGAAGTCATGACAAAACATTTACGTAAACATTATTTTTGGATCATTTACGCTCATGTTTGACAAATCATTAACGATGAAGAAGTCATGAAAATTCAAGAGGGTGAAAAAAGAGGTGAGATCTCACCACTTCACCTAAACATTATTTTTGGATCATTTACGCTCATTATGATGAAGAAGTTTCGACAAATCATTTACGCTCATGTTTGACAAAGCATATACGATGAAGAAGTCATGAAAATTCATTTACACTCATGTTTGACAAAGTCATTTACACTCATTACGATGAAGAAGTCTTGACAAAACATATACGCTCATTACGATGAAGAAGTCATGAAAATTCAAGAGGGTGAAAAAAGAGGTGAGAAAAGAGGTGAGATCTCACCACTTCACCTAAATTTATTTTTGGATCATTTACACTCATTACGATGAAGAAATCATGACAAAACATTTACGCTCATGTTTGACAAAGTCATTTACACTCATTACGATGAAGAAATCATGAAAATTCATTTACGCTCATTAACGATGAAGAAGTTTCGACAAATCATTTACGCTCATGTTTGACAAAGCATATACGATGAAGAAGTCATGAAAATTCATTTACACTCATGTTTGACAAAGTCATTTACACTCATTACGATGAAGAAGTCTTGACAAAACATATACGCTCATTAACGATGAAGAAGTTTCGACAAATCATTTACGCTCATGTTTGACAAAGCATATACGATGAAGAAGTCATGAAAATTCATTTACACTCATGTTTGACAAAGTCATTTACACTCATTACGATGAAGAAGTCTTGACAAAACATATACGTTCATTACGATGAAGAAGTTTCGACACATTCATTAACGCTCATGTTTGACAAAGTCATTTACACTCATGTTTGACACATTCATTTACGCTCATGTTTGACAAAGTCATTTACACTCATGTTTGACACATTCATTTACACTCATGTTTGACAAAGCATATACGATGAAGAAGTTTCGACACATTCATTTACACTCATGTTTGACAAATCATTTATGATGAAGAAGTCATGAAAATTCATTTACACTCATGTTTGACACATTCATTTACGCTCATTAACGATGAAGAAATCATGAAAATTCATTTACACTCATTTACGATGAAGAAATCATGAAAATTCATTTACACTCATTTACGATGAAGAAGTTTTGACAAAGCATATACGTTCATTACGATGAAGAAGTTTCGACACATTCATTTACGCTCATGTTTGACAAAGTCATTTACACTCATTACGATGAAGAAGTCATGAAAATTCAAGAGGGTAGAAATGAGGTTAGAAATGAGGTTAGATCTACCCTTCTACCCTAAACATTATTTTTGGATCATTTACATTCATTACGATGAAGAAGTTTCGACAAAACATTTACGCTCATGTTTGACAAAGTCATTTACACTCATTAACGATGAAGAAGTTTCGACACATTCATTTACGCTCATTACGATGAAGAAGTTTCGACAAAACATTTACGCTCATGTTTGACAAAGTCATTTACATTCATTAACGATGAAGAAATCATGAAAATTCATTTACACTCATTAACGATGAAGAAGTCATGAAAATTCATTTACACTCATTAACGATGAAGAAATCATGAAAATTCATTTACACTCATTAACGATGAAGAAGTTTTGACAAAGCATTTACACTCATTACGATGAAGAAATCATGACAAAACATTTACGCTCATGTTTGACAAAGTCATTTACACTCATTAACGATGAAGAAATCATGAAAATTCATTTACGCTCATTTACGATGAAGAAGTTTTGACAAAGCATTTACGCTCATTTACGATGAAGAAGTTTCGACACATTCATTTACGCTCATGTTTGACAAAGCATATACGATGAAGAAGTCATGAAAATTCATTTACACTCATTACGATGAAGAAATCATGAAAATTCAATGAGGTGAGAAAAGAGGTGAGAAAAGAGGTGAGATCTAACATTCTACCCTAAACATTATTTTTGGATCATTTACACTCATTACGATGAAGAAGTTTTGACACATTCATTTACGCTTATTACGATGAAGAAGTTTCGACACATTCATTTACGCTCATGTTTGACACATTCATTACGATGAAATCATGATAAAACATTTACGAAGAAGTCATGATAAAACATTTACGAAGAAGTCATGATAAAACATATACGAAGAAGTCTTGATAAAACATATACGATGAAATCATGATAAAACATATACGAAGAAGTCATGATAAAACATATACGCTCATTTACGATGAAATCATGATAAAACATAAACGATGAAATCATGATAAAACATAAACGAAGAAGTCATGATAAAACATTTACGATGAAATCATGATAAAACATATACGATGAAATCATGATAAAACATAAACGATGAAGTCTTGATAAAACATTTACGATGAAATCATGATAAAACATTTACGAAGAAGTCTTGATAAAACATATACGTTCATGTTTGACAAAACATAAACGAAGAAGTCATGATAAAACATTTACGATGAAATCATGATAAAACATTTACGAAGAAGTCTTGATAAAACATATACGTTCATGTTTGACAAAACATTTACGATGAAATCATGATAAAACATATACGATGAAATCATGATAAAACATTTACGATGAAATCATGATAAAACATATACGATGAGGTCATGATAAAACATTTACGATGAAATCATGACAAAACATATACGATGAGGTCATGATAAAACATTTACGATGAAATCATGACAAAGTCAAGACCTTTGGGTCTCGCCGCTTAGCGGCTGAGGTGAGAAAAGAGGTGAGAAAAGAGGTGAGAAAAGAGGTGAGAAAAGAGGTGAGAAAAGAGGTGAGATCTAACATTCTACCCTAAACATTATTTTTGCTGAATTCAGCAACAAAATGAACGAGGTCAGAATATATGCAAATACCTTTGAATTCATTCATAACACCCTTTGTAAGCTCGTAAATGTTTGTTTTGAGGTCGAGCCACTTTTGGCTCGACCGTATTCATTCATCCAAAACTCAAGAATTTCCTGCATGAATTTTGTATAAAAACCAACCGTCGAAATTCAGACGGTTGCTATATTCTTCACAAAATGCCTTATAATACTCTTCGTTCTACAAAGCAAGCATATCATTGGTTTGAAAACCAACAGACAAAAGAACTTTTAGAAGAATTTCCTCATATGTTTGCTACCCTCGGAAAACCGAGGGAAGAGATTCCGTATGAAAATTCAAGAGGGTAAAAGAGGTGAGAAATGAGGTTAGATCTACCCTTCTACCCTAAACATTATTTTTGGGTCATTTACACTCATTACGATGAAATCATGACAAAGTCATTTACGATGAAGTCATAACAAAACATTTATGTTATACAGTAATGTTTTGTTATGAATGTTTGTCCTACGTGTTGGCGTTAGTGTTGAAAAATAATGTTTGTCCTACATGAAGCCGTACAAGCGTTTGAGTTTGTTTATGAATAAGATTACACTCTTGTTTTCTGTATCTATCATACAAACATAAGCAGCACCTGTTTTTCTAAAGTTTATATGAAGTTTTCGATAGTTAAGACCTGTATAGTAATAGAATGCGTCCTCATTCTCAACATAGTAGTAGAACTCAAACGAATGCTTACCATAATCTGTTATTTCAACAGCTTCGTCAGATATTTCATCAACGAACTCATAAACTATATCGCCATACTTGCTTTTATTTCTATTGTTTTCAGATTTAGAACACCAACGAAGGTTTGAGATTCTGTTGTCCGTTCTATCATGATTTATATGGTCTATTTCTTTCAAATTGTTTGGATTTTCAATCCACTGTTCTGCAATAATTCTATGCTTTAAATGTGTTTTGTTGTTTAAACTAAGCTCAATATAACCATAATTATTTAAGCATTCACTCATAATATGTTTGTCTTTCTTTCGACGAATAGTAAAAGGATATGTCGTACAAATCTCATACTCTTCATGATTTCTCAATGTTTCCCATTGAGTTTGTTCCCCACTAACGTTCTCATTGACGTCCTCAATATCTTCTTCCTCACTGAACTCGTCAATATTTTCACTAGCTCCTTCTGTAATGTTTTCATCGGCATTGTCATTGACTTCTTCTGTAATGTTAGATGTTGTTGTTTCGCTCATGTTCTTTCACTAATATTAAAAGTTATGTTGTACGAATTTTGAACAGAATTTAGAGCAGTTATGAAACAATGAAGTACTTTTACGCTATTGAAAGGAACTATGAGAGTGAAGTACATGACAGCAATGACAAAAGGAACTAATATCAAACCTAATGAAATCGCTCACGAGGACATAGAGCTTAACAAGTATTTTGTGGAGTATCTTATAAGTGAAGAGTATGTAAGACCTTACTTTCATGAGACAGCATGAATGAGGATGTTATTTCATGGTTAAAGAATATAAGCAATGTTTTCGGTAAGTACGTCATAGATGACAAAGGTCTTGTTGTATTTTATGAGACAGCAATACGAACACAGGAACTAATGGATATTATGCACTCAACAGCAAAGAAAGGATTTAGTACTATTGGTATAAATGAACATTGCAGGAATGATATATACAACCTATGCTCACGAAAGCCTTACACAAAAGCAATACAAATGATAGAACATAAGTGTCTAAGGTCAGCAAATGAAATCATTACTGTCAGTGGTTATGAAAGAACTGTTAGCAAAGATGAGTGGAAACAGCTATTCATATTAAGGAAGGACGTTGCTGAACTAGTTAAACCTGTTGCACAAACATTGTTTCAGATAAGACCAGCAATGACTAAGAACCCTTTGACCTTAGTCAATGAGACCATAGAGGTTGAAGATAATGACATGAAAGAATAGAATGAATGAGAGAAGTTGTGAAGGATGTTTGAGTCAAAACACATGGTTCTTTAGAGCTGTTAAGAAACTTAGTAAAGAACGACAGAAATATTTTATAGAGAAGTATTGCAAAGGATGTGTAAATGAATTGCTTGAAATAGAACTTAGAGACACTTTCACACTAAAGGACTTGAGGAAAAATAAGTACATGAGTGAGGACGGTATTGACATAGCTAGTGTTATAATGACCTAAGAAGATGTGTTGTTGTTATTGACGGAGCACGTATGACATATCTAGTGAAAGATTATGATGGAATACGAGACACAACAACACTTGTGTCAGTAGATAGCAAGGAATTCAATAAGCTCATGAAGAGTATTTATGTAGGACGTATTGAGGAGAAGGATGTGAACGCACTGATGATTTATGAAGCGGGTCAGAACAAGAACTATCTTATGAGGTCAGGCATGAGATTCTTTGACGAAAGAGATGACATTTACAGCTATTTCAGAGGATATGAGTATGAAGTACTGAATGAAGTAGATGAGAACGTTATTAAAGGATATTTGAAACATGTTCACGATGTCATATGGAATGAGGATGAAGAGCTTTATGAGTATGTTTTGAACTGGTTCGCCTACATCGTTCAAAATCCTTGTGGAAAGACTGGAACAGTACTTTTGTTAATAGGAAAGCAAGGAACTGGTAAGAATGTACTTAGTAATGTTCTATGCGAGCTCATTAGCAAGTACGCCAACAATAATATAACGGCAATAGAGAATGTGGTTGGTAGATTCAATGCTGCTATTGAGAACATGAAGCTCATCGTATGCAATGAACTAAGCTCATGCGATACGTCTAAGGTCATGAACCACGACGCACTAAAGTCAATAGTAACAGAGACTCAGTTGGACTTAAATCAGAAGTGTCAGCCAGTAAGAAAGATAGAGAATGTTTGTAATATCATCATGATATCTAACAACTTCAACTCAGTAAAGATTGACAAAGACGACAGAAGATTTGTTGTCATTGACGTAAGCAGCAGATACAAAGGAAATTACGAATATTTCTCAAATCTCATTGAAAGCTTTAATGAAGAGTTTTATTCAAACTTACTGACGTACTTCATGAAGAAAGATTTAAGTGAATTTGATGTAAGGAAGATACCATTCACCAGGGCTAAACAAGAACTCATCGAAATGAACAAAACACCTTACCAAATGTTTTACGAGGAGTTCTATGAAAAGTTTGTATCCGGATGGAATTGTACAGAGTGCTACAGAAGATATAAAGAATTTGCGAAGGAGAATGAATTCTTTGCATGTAGTTCAAATGTATTTGGTGGCAAGATGAGAGAATTTGTGAAGAGAAGTAGAAAGCGAGACGGTTCTGCAAGAAGTTATATTTACGAAGCAAGTATGATATTAGAAGGTCGTGGAAAGAAAGAAACAGTGAATTATGAGGAAGTGCTTGAAAAATTCATGGAGTACATGGGAAGCAATATAACATACAACAAAGACATATACAGTGAGTTTAAGTACTACTGTGAACAGCATGAGATTGAAGTAATGAGTAAAGGAGACTTTGAAACGCTTATGAAAGACAGTAAGGAGGTCGTTCATGAGAACAGTGATAGTTCATGAGAACAGTGAGGAGGTCATACATGAGAACAGTAAATAGTTCATGAGAACAGTGAGGAGGTCATACATGAGAACAGTGAAATAGTTCATGATGTCGTTCGTGAAGAAGCCATTGCAACAAAGAATGAGATAAAGGATTTCATAGAACTTAACAAGGAGGAGTTTAAAGAAGGCTATGAAGTGAAAAGATGTGAAGAAGATTTCTTGGCGTATTTGAAGAAAAAGAGACTAAAGCCAATGGCTCAAAATAAGTTTCAATCGATGTTTGAAAAGAAACGTTTGAGCTATGGTGGTGTAAGAAGCACATATTACTTTGTTAAGAAGTGAGGACATTTATTTTTGTCGTTAGTGTTGGAGTTTGTGTTTGTTGTTAGCGTTTGTCATTTGTGCTGAAGTTAGTACTTGATGTTAGTGTTGGAGTTTGTACTTATTGTTAGTGAGAGAATAAATTAAATCATGAACTTTGCCATGGTCTCTGTCCCTAGTAGTTTTCATTAAGTTCTGGAAATAATGAAAGTCATGAACTTTGCCATGGTCTCTGTCCCTAGTAGTTTTCATTAAGTTCTGGAAATAATGAAAGTCATGAACTTTGCCATGGTCTCTGTCCCTAGTAGTTTTCATTAAGTTCTGGAAATAATGAAAGTCATACTTTCTATCAGATGAAGCATGCAGATGAACATAATGAAAGTTAGTGAGTTTGCCACGAGTTATGAATAAAATATTGGCATATTAGATGAGATAGCTGATGAAACAGATGAAGATAAATTAAATCTTGGACTTTGCCACACTCTGTCCCTAGTTCCTCAAAATCCTTGACAACGTTGCTTAGAAATTTTGGTTCAAAACCTCATCTGATTTTAATCTGTTATGCTACCTGTTAAGTTTCGCGAGATTATAAATGTCATGGAGTTATATAAAAAGGAGGGACAGCTAGGGACACTGGAAGTACTTGTAAGGCTATCTGTTAAGATTGCATGAAATACTAAAAAGTCATGAAATCCATTATCGCTGTGCTAGCTTCACCTTTGATTGAAATGACAAATAAAGTCACTGAAGCAATGAAACAAAAGTTTTTGGTAGAATACCTTAAATCAGGAACTATTCCAGAAGGTTTTTACATTCATACTATGAAGGATGGTAGAGTTCAGTTTAGAAAGATAAAGCAACCATTAGATAAAGAAGGAATTTTGAGAAAGATTAAACTTCATGAGTACAACATTGCTAAACTTAGGAAGAAGTTAGAAGAGTTGGATAAAGCAGACGACAGTGAGGAATAAAATTTTTAACGTTAGTTTTATTTTTACTGAAAATTTTTATTTGGATGTAAATGACAGAACAAAAGCAACTCATTCGAATTCCACAGTATAACAAACATACATTTAAACATTTATTCTTCCTTCCTGAGCATAACATGTTCTTTCAAATACATCCGAGACCAGTTGACTTTTCATTGACTGTGTATAAAGATAGAAATAGTTATATCATTAAACCATACGATGACGAAGGTAAGTTATGTAAATTGTACGTTAAGAAGTTAGAGAAAGTTTATGACTTCAAGTATGACTACAATAGGGTTAACACTGATGATGAAGATATTGAGGAAAATTTATGAGAACGTTTATTTTTTCATTAGTGAGTTCGTTAGTGGGTGAAGAGGTTGGTGGCTTTGTAAATATTTAAGGTTAAGTTGGTGTTGTCGTTTGTGTTGTAAAATATACGTTAACGGTTTTGTAAAGTGTCAAATTCACATATCATGGGTAAGGAGGCGCGCAGTGCCGCCGTACCCTTGATATGTTTACTAACTATCTTGGAGTTATTAAATATCTTATTTCTGTTGGAGCAAATAAAGAAGCCAAAAATATAGGGTGTCCAAAGGTGTGTTTAGCACAAACCTGAATACTGCGAATAGAAATAAACAAGTTACATATATATAAAGTTTATTTAAATATAATCACCATTGGATTCAATCACGCGTTCGCAGCGATCGATCCAGGCTTCAAAGACACGCTTTAAATCATCATGAGAAAATTGCTCAAATTGCTCTCTTACAAAATTTTCAAGATCATCTGGACTCGCGAATTCGCGTCCTTCAGCTCTCTTTTTTAGCGTGCCGAATAAATAAAAGTCAGAGGGTGCAATATCAGGTGAATAAATTGGGTTTGGAACAACTTTGACATTGTTTTCCAACAAGTAATTCATTACCTTATGACTTTTGTGAACTCTTGAATTATCAAAATGAATTGCAAACTTTTGTTTTTGTTGTTTGGATTTCTCAAACTCATCAGAATTGATAATTTGAGTAAGAACATTGTCAATTAGATACTGAGCATTCATCGTATTAGGTTTTTGAAGAATATCAATTGCGATGATGCCATTCACGCCCCAAAAAACCGACAACATCATCATTGGTGTGTCAATTTTTTTCTTCGGGAATGTTTGCGGATTTTCATCCTTCGGGATCCACATGATTTTGGCTTCTGTTGCATATTGAAACCAAGACTCGTCCCCTGTTACTAAAAAGCGAAACTTCTTGGATTGATACGCACGCAATATAGAGAGGAGCTCTTTCGAAGATTGGACTCTAGATTTTTTTTGAACTGAATTAAGGTTGTGCGGAACCCAACGTGTATACGCTAGTTTGTAGTTCAAATAATTGTGCAGATAATAACTGACTGTTGTACGTGGTATCTTTGTCATCTCCTCTATCCTTCTGAGTGATGCTCTTGGGTCTTCATCTAGCGCTTGAAGAATTGCTTTGATTTTTCTTTGATCCGGCGATTTTTTGTCAATTTTTATGATGGGCGCCTTTTTGTTCATGAAGTGATACATCCTAACATGATACGTTACAGTGGAATAGCTAGGAGCATCCATACCGAAGCATTTTACCAATGTCTCGTAGATTTTTTTACAGTCTTTGCATTTTTTTGCAAGAGCGAGGATGTTTTCTTTATGATTCATTAAAAAAATGAAAAAAAATCCCGCCAAAATTTCCCGCGAAACCGCCTCTTGTCTCAAAATTCATTTTATATCCCGGCATGGCGCCAAAATACAACATACTCATCATATACATATATTCATATTTTTTATTATATATTTATAATCAGCATATATCTCCTTTAATAGTCTCATATAGAGCGCTGTGCTAAACGCACCTTTGGACACCCTATAATAATGGAAATACACCACTCAGTATTGCATCATTGAATGGACACCTTGAAGTTGTAAAATATCTTATCTCTGTGGGAGCAAATAAAGAAACAAAGAATAACCATGGAAATATACCACTCCCATGAGCATCGGAATATGGTAATCTTAATGTTGTTAAGTATCCAATTCTTATTGGAGCAAATAAAGAAGCAAAGAATAATTGTGGAAATATTCCGCTCGATTATGCTAACAATATAAATATAAGACAATGTTTAAAAACTGATGGCATGAATACCATTTAGAGAAATTTTACAAATTATAAACTTCTTTATTGTAATTCAATAAATGGTCAAACTGTAATAGATTTTACTTTTTACATAAAGGGTAAAATAATGATATTTATACAATTTCACAGATATTCAAATACATTAATTTTTGAAATAACTTATTATGCATAATAAAATAACATTGATTATAGTAATTAATAAACTTTACATGAAAAATAAAATATAAAATAACATAATATATAAAAGAATTAGTTACTTGGCCTACTTATATAATAAGTCACTTGGTTTCCTTTTCCTTTCAAGAATGTTTCACCTCTTTTAACGAAATCATACTTCATTTCCTTTAACAGATCATATATTCCTGAACTGACATGAACTTTATTGACAGCAGAGGAAGTCTGCAACCTTGCAGCAACATTGATTGTATCTCCGATAATATCGAACAAAGGTTTATCTGTACCCAAAACGCCTGCTATAATTGGACCACCAGTGTTGACTCCAATTCTCACTTCTAAGTTCGAATTTAAGGGTGCACCCGTATGTACGTTTATTTGAGAGGAGGAGGATTACCCTCTCAATTTTGAGGGATTCGTTAGTTTATTTTCTCGATGAATATGCAATAAAATTTGATTTTTACCTATGGCATTCCAAACGGGAACCGCGGTTGGTTACCATGGATTTCCGTCACCGGTCACATTTTAAAGATTTTTTAAGCCTTATAAAATATGCTTTGTAAATCATTTTTTGTAAATCGGCAAAAATTTGGTAATTTTCTTCAACTAATAAATCTGCGAATAGCATTTATAATACAAGAACAATCTTTTAAAATGCGTTTGATTCATTTTTCTATAATTTCATATAGGCACATATATTCTTCCGGGACTTTCCGTGATTTTACCGTAAAATCATTAGTTTACACCAATTTTTCCGTATTTTGAATAGTTTACTGCACTTTTCCCGTAAAATTGAGTTACGGGAATCCGCAAAATTTCCGGACCTCATTTTTCATAGAATATAATAATAATATTTGATAAAAAGATATATTATTTATATTTTTGATTTTTGAATTACGGAAAAAGTGAATTGATAACTTGATTTTTTATATGGTTAATTTTTCAAATGATATTATGAAGATCTAAAATATTAAAAGTAAAAAATTGAATTACGGAAAAAGTGAGGTCAAAAGTGAAATAAATTTGCAGAACAATTTTCATTGAAATAAGCTTTATTTTTCATTATTAATAACAATGCAAAAAATATTTATCACGGGTTCAAAATTTAAAATTAAATATTTTAATAATTTACATCTTATTCTTTATTTTATATTTAACCCGTGAAAATATCATTTAAAAATTGAATATATTCAAAAAGCTTTATTTTTATTATGACTGCATGGGATCCTCATGTATATGATGAGTGGATTCCATTTAAGAAGACGAAATATCCACCAACTGGACTGCGGAACACACGGCAGCCGTCATGGTCTATTCTCTTGTGTGTGCAATCCAGGCAAAACAGATCGCCACCAATTCTTCGACACAACAATTTCGACTAATTGGACATACGAGGACTACCATACGTGGTTTGATTCTCTTAAGGTTAATTAAAACCACGTAGCTGGAGTAGTCGGAGATGGTTTGCCAGCCCAGGTTAAAGGACTCTGCCACTGGAGGCCAGAAGGAGCCCTTTTTTCTGGCTTACAAACCGTGTACATTTGTTGCCTTAACCACGTCTTGAACAATGCTATTGTCCACGCACGTAAGCAATGTCCATTGTTGAATGAACTGATGAATAGAGTTCACCAGATTATCATTATCTTTAAGAATCACGATATGAGAGCGAGATACAAGATCAGGGTTCCATCAATCCCGGAAACTCGCTGGCTCTACATATATGATACTCTGTTTTTCATCTTTGATAATCTGGAAACAATTAATACTGCTTTAAGAAGTGGAGATCTTCCACTATCCCTTTCCAGAGCTACACGTGAACAGTTACAATGGACACGTGATGGAATTCCTCCACTCTTTAAAGATGCTTTAATGATATTCAAGCCATTAAAGCAACTTCAATTATGGCTGGAATCCAACAAGTCCATGGGTGCTTATGCATTCCTGATGATACAACAGTGCCAAGGGATGTTGGATGAAATGGCAGGAAGATTAACGCCAGATGGTGAAGAGATTCTCCGATCAATCACTACAATATTCAAAAATGATATGAAAGAATATGGTAGAATTGATTTGCTTCGGTTTGCTTTCGGCTTTACACCGTTAGCAAGGAAGATCATCAGAGACAAGAAGGGTTTTGGAGGAAAGACAAGCTATCCACCTATAATGCAGTTGAAAGATGTGCAAGTCCCAACGATTCCTTCCCTGAGGATCATCAATCGCGAGATCACATTTGAGAAACTCGGCGAAATCCTTGAAGAAGAACGAACAGAACGTGTTGACGAGGTAGCCGAGCATGATGAAGAGATCCAGCAAGCAGAAGAGGAACAAATGCTTAACGACGATCATGCAGCCGAAACAAATGCCGATGGTTCGAGGAATTCCTTGGTCTGGGATGTTGTAGATGAAGAGATAAAAGATCTATACACATTCATGATAACAATCCTCAGACAAAGAGCAATTGCCGAATCAACAGTTGATCCAACGATCAATAAAGACGATAGAGCCAAGGAATTGAGTGATGCTTACGATTTCTTCATAGAGCAAGATGATTCCCATCTTATAAATGGTCATCATCTTGCTCAAAATGATGGCAAGTTTTGGTACATGAATGGCATAAAGCAACTAAAAGCAATAAGACCAATTGGAAAAAGGATGATGTCACTTTCGTGCAGTGAAGCAGATGTAGAACGTGTAATATCTGAATTGCGAAAGACAAGAAATTCAATGAACGAATCATGCAAAGAAGAATATGTAGCATGCCGCTTCTTCATCAAGTTGAATGATGATCAATTTGATATTTGATTTTGTTTTTTAATAAAATTTATTAAATAATTTGTTTTAAAAAGTATTATTTTTATTCGTAAAGATATTAGACAGAAGGTGGCCAGCCTAATGTCTATCAATCTTTAATATTAGTAGTAATTTCCCGCATTTCTGAATGATGATTGATTAGCTTTATTGTTATTGATGTAAAACTGGATAAGTATTAAATAATTATATTAATCTTGGCCAGGGGACTGCTGATGGCCAGTCAGCAGCGGCCACTATGAATCATTATAATTATTTAATACCTAAATTGAGGTAAAAAGCAATAAGACTTGCCGAGCCTCATGATCCTACCTCATATAAATAGAATCACACTTTAGTGAATCAACATCTATAAGAATGAAGTGTTTTGAAGCTGAAATAATATTGAATAGAAATTAATTTTTTTCTGAAATTTTGAATGAAATTATGGGAAATAAAAAAATTACTAAATATTGTATTCATACAAATATATTATTTTAAAGGAAAAATAGATGCTGATGAGAAAGGGACAGACTAGCCCATTGTCACTTTTTAATTTAGCAAATGAACGCTTATGGAGTGGAGTTTTTGGGTAAATATGATTTGCTTATAAATGAAATAAAATCAAAAGAAACCATATTGGCATTATATTATGCAAAAATAAATGATCTTACTTAGTACTTTTAAAGTTAATTTCAGAAAAAATTTGACACAATGGTATCCGGCACATACAAGTGGTGTACAACCAAAATATAAGTTAGTTTAAACATATATTGCTATATCTCATGATCTTACTTAGTACTTTTAAAGTTAATTTCAGAAAAAATTTGACACAATGGTATCCGGCACATACAAGTGGTGTACAACCAAAATATAAGTTGGTTTAAACATATATTGCTATATCTCATGATCTTACTTAGTACTTTTAAAGTTAATTTCAGAAAAAATTTGACACAATGGTATCCGGCACATACAAGTGGTGTACAACCAAATCTTCGACTCGATGAACTTGTCATCGAGTTATATTCCAGTGTTGTTCCTTCATTCCTGATTAAGTTGCAAATTAAAGGTCTGGATTCAGAGAGAAGTGTTAAAGTTATCAAAAAAGTCACAAGAGATTTCGAAGAAATGACACAATTTTAAAAAGTCGAATGCATCAGTATGCTTGAAGCTGTTCAGAAAGGTCTGAAAAATGATACACTTGATCCCAACATTGTTTACTCAACATTAAAAATATTATTGCAAAGAAAACATTTGATTTAATAAACATTTAATTTATTATAATTAATTTTTTATTACAGTATAGTAAAAAATGCTATAAATAAATTATTATATTTTATTAAAATGTGACTTTTAATAGTAAGTGAATAAAATAAATCAGGAATTGGGAAAGAAATAAGGTTAATTAAAAATAATGAAAATTACAAGTTTAAGGTTAATGAAAAAGTGACAATAGGGCGAGTTTGTCCCCCACTCAAATTTTGAATGAAATTATGGGAAATAAAAAAATTACTAAATATTGTATTCATACAAATATATTATTTTAAAGGAAAAATAGATGCTGATAGAAACGATGAAAATTTTTGAAAACTTTACAATTAATTTATGTTCGTTAACCACAGAGTCATGAATTCTCATACTAAGGGATATCCAACATATATTTTAATAATCTAATAAGGGTTTCGTTTTGCTAAAATTGTCACTTTTATAGCATATTTGTTTTTGGATGTTTTGCGAAACCAAAAAAAAACTATGATATACAATGTGTGTGTAAAGAAAATACTTTATTTACTAGTTAAAAAATCATTTGGTATTGATCAAGTTTTTTTTCTGGATAAGATATTATATGGATAATTGGATAGAAAATACAATTATATAATCTTGTACCTGGTTTAATTAAGCTAATTGTCATCAGAAACTTGTAATTTTTATGAATTTCAGATTTTCTTTTCATTACTGCTTTTCTTAATAGGTCAAGTTCTTATTTACGTTATAAAGTATGATATTTACAAATATCAAGTTATCATGTTTTTTGAGAAATTATGAGAAACAAACAAAAATGAAAAAGATAGGAATTGCAATGAATAGTGATGTGGGTATAGAAAATGTAAGAGATATGAATGCAAAGCAATCAGTATTTAGGATATTGACCATAGATTTCGAAAAAAAATGCTGCATATTGAGCGAAAACTATGATTATATTATAAGGCTGTCATTTAAAGCATAATGAAACTATTCCCTTTTCATTTTAATCGAGTAAGATAGTAAAGATTTTTGAATTAGCTAGAAACTGATGAGATGTTTTCACAAATCAGATTTTTAATCTCTATAATGCATAATTCACTCAATATCTCAATTTTGATATTGCGAGATATTTTTGCTATCGGTTTCGCAATTTTGACACAATAGCAAGAGGGTTCTATAAGCATTATTATCAACGTAGAATCTGAATATCATATCAGAAAATGTCGCAAATCTGACATTTCCCCGACCAAATAGCAAAAATAATTGAATACTTTTCGCAAAAACTTTAAAAATCGATAAAAATATGAAATATAGATATTAAAGAGACTTTTTATATAATATTCATAAAGATTTTCCAAAAATATGATACCGCAAAATTAAAAAAGTGACGTCTTGAGTGGAGTCAAAGGTCGAAATTGCTAGCTAAATGTTTTTTTAGCGAAATTGCGTATTGTACGTTTTTTTCGCAAAACGAAACCCTTAAATCTAATGTTTGTGACAAATATTCAACATAAAATTAAGTTTTCGTTTCGTTACAAGGCATTCATACTTTGGAGATATCATATTTAATGTACAGAAAAGTTAATATTAAACAATGCATGCTAAAGAATTAATAAATAAGATAATAAAATAAATTTATACGTAATTACTTTCATTTAATATGCTTTATGCTGTATAATATTGATTAAGAGGCATTAAAAGGTTCCATAGTCTGCTTTTATAGGCAAGATTTTTGATAAAAATTTTAAATTTTGAAAAATGATGAGAAAAGGAAAAAAAGGTAAATGAGAGCAAGAGGAGGGGAAAAAAGAAAAAGAAAAGAAAGGGAAGGGAAAAATAAAAGAAAGAAGGACATATAAAATTTTAGATGCGCATTCTTAATGCCGAGGCGGCTTGCCGCCGAGGCGCAATTTTTTTAGGCCTCTACGGTAGCCCGGCAATGTTTTTTTAAATCTTGTACAGCCCTACTTTTACCTTATCAATATACTTCATATAATATACACATGTTCATGTAAAAACTTTTTTCCAAAATCCTCAGGAATTAAGGGATTTTTGAATTTTAAGAATTTTTTTCGAATTTGTTCGAAAAAAAATATTTTCAGAACAGCCTTAACGGCTAAGATTTAGGAACAATGTTAAGTATCAAAAAGAAAGGAGGTCTGATATAGACAACATATATCGTTGAAGGTTGAAAAAATCTCTAATATTTGAGCCCAAAATTTCAAATTTTAATTTTTTGAAAAAAGAGGCCACCCGTATGTACGTTTATTTGAGAGGAGGAGGATTATATTTTTGAAAGGGTGAAACATTATGAATATGTTAATTATATAATAATATGTATTATTATAAAAAAGAAAAAATAAAGCACGTTAAATTTTTTCTTTCTTGATTTTTTACAAAATCTACTTAGAATTATGCAAAATATGACTAAATAATTATAAATTTCAAGTTAAATTTTAATTTTGATAAATAATTTAAATTTCAAAATATCAAGTTCAGTTCGACTATGTATGTAGTAATTCCTCAATAAAGTGCCAAAACCCTATTAAAATATATGAATATTTTCAACATTTTAATGTTTTTATTTAAAAATTTGATGGAATATGGAGAAAGGGACAGACTAGCCCATTGTCACTTTTTAATTTAGCAAATGAACGCTTATGGAGTGGAGTTTTTGGGTAAATCTGATTTGCTTATAAATGAAATAAAATTAAAAGAAACCATATTGGCATTATATTATGCAAAAATAAATAATCTTACTTAGTACTTTTAAAGTTAATTTCAGAAAAAATTTGACACAATGGTATCCGGCACATACAAGTGGTGTACAACCAAAATATAAGTTAGTTTAAACATATATTGATATATCTCATGATCTTACTTAGTACTTTTAAAGTTAATTTCAGAAAAAATTTGACACAATGGTATCCGGCACATACAAGTGGTGTACAATCAAAATATAAGTTGGTTTAAACATATATTGCTATATCTCATGATCTTACTTAGTACTTTTAAAGTTAATTTCAGAAAAAATTTGACACAATGGTATCCGGCACATACAAGTGGTGTACAACCAAAATATAAGTTAGTTTAAACATATATTGCTATATCTCATGATCTTACTTAGTACTTTAAAGTTAATTTCAGAAAAAATTTGACACAATGGTATCCGGCACATACAAGTGGTGTACAATCAAAATATAAGTTGGTTTAAACATATATTGCTATATCTCATGATCTTACTTAGTACTTTTAAAGTTAATTTCAGAAAAATTTGACACAATGGTATCCGGCACATACAAGTGGTGTACAACCAAAATTTCATATCCTAGTTTTACATTTATGTTTAGTTTTATTTCACCTAATTTTCAAAGATCATAATTGAATTAGATGGCCAAGCTATTCAAAACACGACCAAGCTTATCAAAATAAGACCAATATATTCAAAATTCTTTATTCTTTCAAATCATTTCATTTTAATGCAGATCCAAGATCACGAACTCACATATATCGAGTTGCTTAAGTATGGAGTGCAACAAGAAATACAAGCAGGTTGTAGTTATTCATATAAAACTAGGAAAGAAAGAAATCAAATCCAATTTAATTGTAAGTGGCCGAATTGTCCATGTCGCTTCCTTGTTGATACACTTCCCGATGACAAGTACCACATACGAAAATATATTAACACCCACAATCATTCTGCCCTTTTCCAAACAAATCACAACAAATTTGCATCATATTTTTATAGATCTTATTTAACAAGATATTTTGAATCAAATCAAGACCGTGTTTACGCACAATTAAGGTGTTTCAAAGATCTTAATATCCCATTTGATAGTGGGATCATCCGGAATGTTTCAACAATCTACAGATGCTTTAAAAAAGTTTTCTAAACGCCTTCATGCAATCAATACCAGTTTCTCAGCGGATGATGTTACATCTCTTGCAATTTTTGTCGACATGGTTAAGAGTCATTCTCCGGATGATCTCATCGAGTTTATTCACGAGCCAGATCGTATGATTTTCTATTACGCCCATTCGAAGCAAATGCTTTTTCACATCAAATACAAACTTATCACATTGATTCCACTTATAAGCTCTTGCGCTCTCGCATACCATTTTATGCCGTCACTGGCAAATTCGCGGAATCAATTGTTTTTCCGTTTTTGTATTTTTTCGTTTGGCCCGACACAAGTGAAAATATACAAGTTTGTCTCACAGCATATTTTGGCTCCATCAATCGCGAACCATCTTATTTTCAATGGACTGCGCACCTCAAATCACAAATGCTGTTGAAACAGCCATCCCCTTATGCCAGATCATTTGGTGTGGTTCATGTGTTGCGCGCTGTCATGAGAAAGGCTGAAAAGTTTCAAGATCGTTCCAACTTCGAAACTTTCTATAACTTAATGAAGTTATTGGTCTTTGGTTCTGAAGAGGAAGAAATTGATCCTGATGAAGTTTACAACAATTTAGAAGAAATTTTAAATGAGGAACCTGCTGCCGAATACTTTGACCGACAGTGGCGCCATCATCTTGACAGGTGGATGCTTCGCTATATAAATGAAGGAGATGGAACAAACAACATCTCGGAATCACATTTCAAGGTTTTGAAGCACCAGTACTTCCCAAAGGCGAAATCTTCGACTCGATGAACTTGTCATCGAGTTATATTCCAGTGTTGTTCCTTCATTCCTGATTAAGTTGCAAATTAAAGGTCTGGATTCAGAGAGAAGTGTTAAAGTTATCAAAAAAGTCACAAGAGATTTCGAAGAAATGACACAATTTTAAAAAGTCGAATGCATCAGTATGCTTGAAGCTGTTCAGAAAGGTCTGAAAAATGATACACTTGATCCCAACATTGTTTACTCAACATTAAAAATATTATTGCAAAGAAAACATTTGATTTAATAAACATTTAATTTATTATAATTAATTTTTTATTACAGTATAGTAAAAAATGCTATAAATAAATTATTATATTTTATTAAAATGTGACTTTTAATAGTAAGTGAATAAAATAAATCAGGAATTGGGAAAGAAATAAGGTTAATTAAAAATAATGAAAATTACAAGTTTAAGGTTAATGAAAAAGTGACAATAGGGCGAGTTTGTCCCCCACTCTGGAATATGAGCTTCAAACAATTATTATGTAAATAAAAATAATTAAATATATGTATTTATTCGTATTACAACCATAGTAAGTCGATTCTTCCTTTCTTCTACTGAGATTTGAATTTGATTTCGAATTGTAAAGAGATTCAAAGGGAAAATACTAGCGGATAAAAACTACCTCCATGAAAGGGTCATAATGGAGTCAAGTTGTATTTTTTGATATTTTTTGCTTTTCGAGCCTAAATAGGTAGCTAAGATAATGCCTCAAAATAAGGTTCTAAATTCTGAAGTTTACATGATCCTCTCGTGTGCACCCTTAAGTTCCTGTTAATTTGTTCCATTTCATCTATAATATCGAGTCCAAATGAAACTACTTCATTTGCATGGGTTTCTGGTGTTGAATCAGGGTTAAACAAGCCTCCAGCTGCCATGTAGATGTCTCCTATCAATTTGATTTTTGTTATCATTTTGTACTCCATAGCTTTTGTGTCCAAAACAGAGAAATATGATGACAAATTTGCCATGATTTCTTTTGGAGTCAGATTGCTTGAATAATCAGAGAAATGGTCAATATCAATGAATATTATTGATGCAGAAGGAACTTGGAAAGAAATATTTTTTTCTCCTCTATTTAACTGCAAAACAATATCTCTTGGAAGTATTTGGTAAAGGAGTTTCTCACTCTTTGCTTTCTCTTGTTCGGCAACAGTTTTCTGTTCGTATAGAGCAAAATTATTTTTGACAATGAATACAAAAGAATTTACGCTGTCAGAATTGTTCGATCTCATTCCTATGATGATGCAGTGGACAGGAACTGACTGAGAGGAATCATTTATGACAAAATAGTCATCTTCGTAGTAAAACAAAGACTGTTTGTTCTTCATCTGATCCATTTTTTCTAAAATACTTTCTGAGTATTCTCTGGAAAAGAAAGTTGAAATAGATTGACCCAAAATCTGGTCTGATGTATATCCAAGCAAAAGATTGCAACTTGGATTTGCAACTTCAATTATTCCATGAATATTTGTGCAGAAAATGGCATCGTTTGCATTCTTGATAATCAAACTTTCTAAGGAATTATTTTTCTCTTGGTCAATGTCTTTTCCTTTCAAAAACATTTTGTTGAAATAAGTGTTGTTCAACAAAACATATGGATTAATCCTTTTCAAGATTTTTAGTGCGCTGTTATAGCTGGCAATTCGGTTGTTAATGTAAAACATGCATGTAATAACAAAGAGGAAAACAAAAACTATTAAAATTAAAGCTAAAATACTCATTTGCTTAAACATTACGTCGTATTGGTTATTTGCAAGTTCAAGAACTCTTTCCGAGGCTCGATATGTTCTATCTAATAACAAATAATTTATAAGAAATAGTGCATTGGAAGCATCAGTTTTATCAAAAGTCAAAGATTTGGAAATGTCTGTCAAAATCTTTTCTCCATAATTTATGTAGATTTGAATTTGCTGATGGATTGAAACAAATTGATAGTATTCATGTGGACTTTGGGTTTCCTGGTTAAACTTTTCGTTGATTATGTTCAATTGGTCAAGTTCTTTATCAAAGTCTACACAAGGATCTGATGTATTTGTTCCTAATATAGGGTGTCCAAAGGTGCGTTTAGCACAGCGCTCTATATGAGACTATTAAAGGAGATATATGCTGATTATAAATATATAATAAAAAATATGAATATATGTATATGATGAGTATGTTGTATTTTGGCGCCATGCCGGGATATAAAATGAATTTTGAGACAAGAGGCGGTTTCGCGGGAAATTTTGGCGGGATTTTTTTTCATTTTTTTAATGAATCATAAAGAAAACATCCTCGCTCTTGCAAAAAAATGCAAAGACTGTAAAAAAATCTACGAGACATTGGTAAAATGCTTCGGTATGGATGCTCCTAGCTATTCCACTGTAACGTATCATGTTAGGATGTATCACTTCATGAACAAAAAGGCGCCCATCATAAAAATTGACAAAAAATCGCCGGATCAAAGAAAAATCAAAGCAATTCTTCAAGCGCTAGATGAAGACCCAAGAGCATCACTCAGAAGGATAGAGGAGATGACAAAGATACCACGTACAACAGTCAGTTATTATCTGCACAATTATTTGAACTACAAACTAGCGTATACACGTTGGGTTCCGCACAACCTTAATTCAGTTCAAAAAAAATCTAGAGTCCAATCTTCGAAAGAGCTCCTCTCTATATTGCGTGCGTATCAATCCAAGAAGTTTCGCTTTTTAGTAACAGGGGACGAGTCTTGGTTTCAATATGCAACAGAAGCCAAAATCATGTGGATCCCGAAGGATGAAAATCCGCAAACATTCCCGAAGAAAAAAATTGACACACCAATGATGATGTTGTCGGTTTTTTGGGGCGTGAATGGCATCATCGCAATTGATATTCTTCAAAAACCTAATACGATGAATGCTCAGTATCTAATTGACAATGTTCTTACTCAAATTATCAATTCTGATGAGTTTGAGAAATCCAAACAACAAAAACAAAAGTTTGCAATTCATTTTGATAATTCAAGAGTTCACAAAGTTAGTATACCTAAGTCGTGTACTGTGGCACTGCGCGCCTCAGTACACCACTTAACGGTTTGACACTTTACGAAACCATTAACGTATATTTTACAACACAAACACAAACACCAACTTAACCTTAAATATTTACAAAACCATCTGACACATAAACGACTTCACTAACGACCTCACTACTGTAAAAAATAAACGTTCTCACTTACAAAAGTATTGCAACTCTTCCCATTGCTGTGCTTCACACAATAGTTCATATTCTTCAGTATCGCTGCTGTCACTCCAATCGTCAGAGTCAAAGTCACTGTCAAAATAAATGTTAGTAAGTTTTGACAAAGCTAATGAAACACGTTTACCGTTTGTATCGTATGCTTGTATAAACTTTCCATTCTTCATTCCTTCATAAACGCTCAAACTAACTTTACCCTTTCTCCCTCGTATCTGATAGAATGTATTTTCACGAGGAACGAAGAACAAATTCTTGAACTCATGACCGTTGTAGTTTGTTATCTCAATAGTTTTCGTCATTTACATCCAAAATAAAATAAAAATAAAATAAAACTAATGAAATATTTTATTCCTCACTGTCGTCTGCTTTATCCAACTCTTCTAACTTCTTCCTAAGTTTAGCAATGTTGTCCTCATGAAGTTTAATCTTTCTCAAAATTCCTTCTTTATCTAATGGTTGCTTTATCTTTCTAAACTGAACTCTACCATCCTTCATAGTATGAATGTAAAAACCTTCTGGAATAGTTCCTGATTTAATGTATTCTACCAAAAACTTTTGTTTCATTGCTTCAGTGACTTTAGTCGTCATTTTACTCTAAATAAAATGTTCAAATAAAATAAAAATAACGTTATTTTTTCAGTAAGGAAACGCAGGAGTTTTACGATTTATTTGAGGAGTAGGTTCTGGTTTAAATGTTGGAGTCGGTTTAGGAGTTGACTTTTGAACAGGAGTTTGTACTTCCATAGGTTCAGGAGTCATTGAAGGTTTTGCTTGTGAATGTTGAGTTTGTTTAATTTCAGCTACTTCAGTATTATTTACAACATTTGCTTTATTTCTTTTCAACATCATAACTGCTCCTGCTGTAGCTAGCAAACCTAGTGGGAGACCATATTTTATATAAGGACTTGACCAAATGCTATTTTTGACAGGAGCTGGTGGAACACCTAACCTTGGCGAGACTGCTCTTTGCCATTGTGCAGCTCGTAAGAAATATTCAATAGGTGCTCCATAATCGTTTGGTAAGTTTGTTTCATAGATGGTGAAGGTTCACGAGAGCTTGATGAAGAACTCATTTATAAGCTTTAAAAATAAACGTTCATCCTTTATTCCTCACTGTCGTCTGTGGCTAAGTTATAGTCGTCAAGTCTTATTATTGGTATGCCTGACTGTCTTACTTGAATGGCAAAGCAACAATCCCTCATAAATCCAATAAGTGGCTTTGGTACGTTTTCTGTTGCTAGTTCAATAGGTCCTTTAACAGACAATTTGTATGTTATTGGAGCAGTAGATGTTTGTCCTTGCTGGAAGCAAAAGTCCACTTCTGTGGAAAACCACATAAGAAATGTGTGTTGTCATAGCTATCCCATTTATGTTCCACACTACCATCATCCACCAATGACCTCATAACATCTTCATTAAATCCAATCATATCATTGTTTGTATTGCAAGCGTTCGCAACCATTTCATAAAATGCAGGTCCATATGATTTTTCAGGTTCTGCAGGCATATTTCCATAAGCTCCCATGGAAAGCTGAAGATATTTAAACTTAGGGTTCTCAAAATTAACATAATAGTTGTCTTCTTTCTAAATAGTGCCCAAATACTTTTAACATTAATAGGCTATAAGCTGCTGTAAATGTTGCACTTGAACTATCTGTATTCTTTGAGAATGAACCGTCCATAGGAATCCAATCCATAACTTTAACAGGAAAACATAAAGCCTCGTTTGTATAATGTTCTAACAAGTTCTGTATAAATTTAGGGTCTAAAGAGAATGACTTTGGATGAATGAAACATTCATTAAAATCCATCTTTGTTCGAAATAGTTGCTGGTTTACAGTGTAATAGTAACTGTTCCACTAGCTTCTACTGCCTTCGTTATCATAGTGAATGGTTCATTCCATGGAACAAATTTATTTTCGGTGGATTTGAATCTGAAGCAAATGCAACTTTAAGGGTTGGATGAAAGCAATGATATCATTTACAGATATAGATGTGCATTGTAAGGCGTCGCTACTGAACTTACTTTAAGCTGATGTTCCTGCAAAAGCTGGAATAAATCGAATAGCTTCTAATGGAAGGAATCTTCTAACAGGAATCTTAAACGAAGCTTAAAATCAAATGATTTCCTGCGTAATTGGACCACTAACAATTTGTCCTGTTCTGCATGTTCCCGAATGACTCCATACATCTTCATGTCGAGTCTTTGAGAAAAAATCTACTTTCTTTATTTGTTCGGTAGTTTGTGAGTTTGAAGTTAATATGCTCTTCTCTTGCGTTGTCTTGAGAATATACGATACGACCATTTGCAAGGATTTGATATCCAGCAACTGCATAGAAAGCGTCATCGAAACCAATCCAAAATCCTGGTGGGTTTGTTTTATGGAACCTGAACCAATTTCTTTATCTACAATAAATTGACCTTCATTTTATACGTAATGAATGTATTGTAAGGTCCAACATATTTTCACCAGGAGGTGAGAGATTGAATGTTACCCATGTGTTATCTTAGCAGTTCCAGGTTGTGATGGAATCTTTGCGTCAGAATATTTTCTATTAGTGTCACCAATTTGAACTGCATTGTCTATGATATCGAAATATGAGCGAATATGATGAATATGCTCTGCTGGAGTAAATTCGTTTAACTGTTCGTTCTGCATGTCTTGATTCGGATAAAAATATCTATTCTTATTATCTCACTCTTCTTCTGGCATTCGTGTGGAAGTTGTTTCTTACATTTTCAATAAACTGTACATTCTCTTTGTCTCAACTTCTTTCACTGGTGGGTCAGGGTTCTTTGACTCGGTTTGTTTTTCAATGAAATTCACGAACTTTGCAATAAGCTCTTGGTTCGTTATTGAAAGTACATCTGGCTTCTTTTCTTCTGGTTCTATTGACTTTTCAGTTTGAATAGAAGGTTTTATATGGGCTTCGTGGTCTTCACCCTTGCCATGCACCTTAATGTTGTCGCTTTCTGCATTCGCTAATGGAACCTTTCTTTTTCTTACGTATATTTTACCATCTTTACTCTGACTTACATAATAGAAAGGATGTTGTATTCCTCTTGCGTCATTTAATATAATAGACTCTCGCTCTGATTTTGACAAGCTCATTTTACATCGGTTAAAGTTTTAATTTTGTTTTTTACTGCAGTCAATGACTCAGACAAGCCCTACGGACAAGATCCAAGGTGTCATAGATGTTGAAGCATTGAAGAAAGAAATTCGTGAGCAAATTTTATCCGAACTGAAGGAACAAAAACAAGAACAAAAGCCAGAGAGACCAAAGAGAAAACTTAGTGAAAAACAACTTGCTGCATTAGCTGCTGGAAGACAAAAGAACCCACGTTTGCTGGCGAAGAAAGCTAGAGAGAAAAGCTGAAGCAAAGAAAGAGTAAATGGTTTATTTTTATCTGAATTAAATGTATAGACAAATACCTTTAACTGTTGCGTTCAGTAGTGAAAACCCTGACGTCAAAATAAAGGGGAACAGAGTAACGTTTAAGTTTCCAACAGACTGGATTGTGAACATAAATGAAGAGAAGTACATTGGCATAACATCTATGTATATAACACGTGCTTTCAGAAAGGTTGACTTTATACTTCAAGTCGAGATAGAAAATGACGAACAGTCTTTAAGCGCCCAAAACATTCACATATACAAATACTTTAAAGACGATACAACATTGTTGCAATGTATGATTTCATTTAATGAGATGTTCGAGAAAAAGTTCAACATTGAAGTACAAACTTTACAGCCTTTACGTGAGTTTCTTGCACAACTGAAGGAAGAAGGTAGTCGGCCACAACTTATAGACTTTCATTATGAATTTAATGAAAATGAAGATGGAACACATGACTGTCAATTCATTGTATTCTCACCATTCAATGAAGTCGCTAAAGAGAAAGAAAATCCATTACGTATAAGATTTCAAATCTCTGAACCCAATGAAGACTTCAAGAATGTTTTCAATTATGATGCAATGCTTCCGAGGAAAAATGAATTTTCAAAGATTGTAACACCTGGCATTTGGGATAGAAAGCAAGCTATATTATATTCAAACTTAAGTAAGGGAGTTGAAAATGAGTTCATTGGTCATACAAGAACTTCACCACTTCCTAACCCTAAATACTATAAATTAACTGGCTTCAATCGTGAGTTTTGGATAGACATGTTCTCCACTCATGACCATAACTGCCCAGTGTTCTTACCTCCAGACCATAAGGACTGTCTCTACATTGAAACACAACTCTTAAACTCTACCATCGCAGTATTGTAAAATCTACGCTAGTTTTATTTTTTTCTGAAAATTTTATTTGAGTGAAAGGCATGGAAGGTGAAGGACATTGGCAAACACTCGAGCATGACAATGACTATGAAATCTTTTCAGAGTACCCTTATCCAATTAGACGTATAAGCAATAAAAGAGTTGTTAGTGAGTTTGACCAAGGAGATGGTTATATTTGTGTAAATTTAAACAAACACAAGCTGATGAAACATAGAATAGTTGCAGAAACTTTCATTCCGAACCCTGAAGGACTTCGTGAAGTAGACCATATAAACAGAGACAGAGGAGACTTTCATATCTCGAACTTAAGATGGACGACAAGAAGAGAAAACATGAGAAATATTTCTGGTTCAAATGGCTATTGGTTTGACATTGTTGACTCTCTTCCTGAAGACGCTGTTGAAATTATACAATACTCATATCACACGTTAGAGAACTACTACTATGTCCCAAGTGAAGATGTCTTTTACTATTTCATGGGAACTCAATACAGACGAATGAATGTCTTAAGACAGTATAACAAAGATTATATAAACATTACAGATGTAGAAGGAAGAAGAACAAAGCTGTCTATTGCAAAGTTTAAGAGAGACAATGGTTATGTATAAATGACAAAAATATATGACCTCATTATTTTTATCACGAATGGTCTCACTGCTGACAAAAATAAATGACCTCATTCATGACCTCATTCATGACCTCAGAACTTCAACTTACGAATAAAGCTTGTTTTAGTCGTTATTGAGAAGTTAAACTTTTCAGCAAAGCAAGGACTAGAAGACTTACATAAGTCAAATCCAATCTCTTGACCGTCATAAAGTGCTTTGTAAAGTTTCATTAAACTGAACTCAGAGTCTTTGTCATATGTTCCAACAGGTATGTGAATGTTCTTATCTTCATTGTAATAGCATTGTATAGCTTCAGGAAACATTTCATTTGCTGTTAAAGCAAGGACGTCTTGTTTGACACCTTTGCAACGTGCATGGAATGCAACTTCATTTAAATCGTTAGTGAGTAAGTCTATGTAGGTCTTCTTTCCACAAAATATTGACTTGTATGCTAAACTTTGTTTTCCAGGTGTTATTTCTGCGAAGTCAGAATGAAATTGACCAAGGTTCTTTCCTATAAGTTCGCGACCGTATCTCTTCTTAAACTCTGCTGCAAGCTTTGGTATGTCTTCATTGAAAATATGCATGCTATCACAGTCCTGGTAAAATATTTGAAGTCCCATGTCCTCAGCAGTACAGAATACTTCATTCATTATTCTCTTCGACATTGATAGAATATTTACACCAAGTGGACAGAAGTTAAAGTGTCTGCAAATGCTTTTCGTTAGCTTGAAAATAGTTTTATCTGAACCATCCAAACCTTCGAACTTCACTATATGGTTGTAGTTTCTGATGGCATATCTTATAGCATCTTTGTCATTTACTATGGTTATTTTTGACTCAATAGGAGATAGAATAGTTTTGCCATAAATACTGTTCAGAATGAGCTTTATATTTTCTTGCAAAGGATTTCCTTCTTTCTTATACTTTAACCTTAACTCAAACAACTTCTTTACTTCATCTCTTATTCTAATATCTCTGTTTCCATCGTAATAGTATCCTTGCAACACTTCACATTTGACACCTTGATATTTTATGAGGTCTTGTAATGTTATATGGTCAACATACATTAAACAGCAAGTGTTTGAACTTCTGGGAACGTTAAGTTCTGGATTTAGTTCAGGGTCACAAACTATTAAAGGAAAGTGTCTATGTATGCCAATCTCTTTTATCTTAATGAGAACAAAGAAGCCAGACATAAACTTTTCACCAATGGGTTCCTTTTGGTCGTCATCGAATAAATGTCTCATGAGATACTCTGTGCTTAACATCTCATCCTTCAATACTTTTGGAATTCCTTCTAAAGTATAAAGTCTTGCTATAGCGGATGGATATAATGAAACAGCGTCGAAGTCAGCAATGAGTTTCTTTTCGCTCTTTGTTTCATGTTATCTGACAACATACATCTTCCACCTTGAATGCATCTCGAAATAAATTCTCTTGGTTTATTTGAGAGGTCATAAAGATTTCCATTCGGGAAGTATACTCTGTTCTCAAACAATTTGTTAGCAATAGAACAAATACTAACGTAGTCATAAACGTTTAAATCAAACTCTTTCAATAAGTCATTGCGGAACTTTACAAAACCTTCTCTTAAAATTCTTACATCTTGTTTGCAGTAAAACGTGCTATACTTTTCTAAGTCGAAGTGGTTTTCATCTATTCTGCAACCTTTGATGGAATCTATGTTTTTCATGAACGTTTCAATATCTTTTACAAACTTACATGCTTCAGAAATGACACCAGTTCTGTTGTCATTTGCTAACAAAACACTGCTGTAGTAATTGTATGGAAATACTTCTTTCGGTCCTGTTTGTAAGTTAAACATAGCAGGAAATAGTTTAAGCTTCTTATTTATAACACTGTAAGAGTCTTTTATAATAATTGCCCGTCCTTTATATAAACCGGTTATTTGCATTGTTCGTGAACCTTTAATGATGGGAGTTCCTTTCACTTCTGTCATGTGTCTTAAGATGAAGTTTATATCATAACTGAGGTTATGGAAATATATTAAACTCTTGTCAGGAAGTCGCTCCAAAAATTCTGTTGCACAGTTCTGACCCCATATGCTTTCACTCAC